>NC_079424.1:16341463-16459869 GCF_026213295.1 Gadus chalcogrammus
CCATCCATGGCACGCATTCTTGTTTTTGCACTCCCTCTCTCGATTAATTTATGTTATTTTATCTTGAGTGCTCTGGCTCCCTATATACTTCTCCCACTTCCTCTTTCTATCTATCTCCTCTCCCTCTCAGTCTCCCTTTATCCCTCTTTCTCTTTCATCATTGCTCTCTCTTCCAGGCCCTCTCTCCCTCTCTCTCTCCGTGTCGTCTTTCTCTTTTGTTCACTTGCATACACACACGCACACTTCCAAAGATTTCATATTAGAAAGGATTATATTCACCAGCCTCACACTTGCTGGCAGAGAACTAGTAAACACCATCGCTTGGTTTACAAGCGTCCAAAAATAATATGAATGATCTCAGTCCATCCCATTCATTGATATGGTTGCATGCATCTATAAACAGGAGTCTGGATGACCAACTGTATAAGAGCATATAGAATTTTAACAGGTCGGTAGGCATAGAAGACCATGCCAAACAGCAACCATTGATTTATATGGCTAATTTCAGCCCTATTGCTCTCTGGTCGAAGATGCCAGAACCTGGCTGCACAAAAGTCATCCATACTGCAAGCTGTTAATACCAGGGAAGGCATGTTGTTCTCCCTGCTCCTGCGTTGCATGAACTCCCCGCGCGTGCTTGGCATGGCTCTCCAAGGCCCTGCCTCCCGTCTATTTCTGCTGTCCGCCATGTGGTCATGCGACAAACAGCATGCGTGTGTACGTCACAACGGAGAGCTTCTTCCTCACACACATGGCGAGACCAAACTCATCACCGGGTCACATGGCGAGAAACGACTCATCAGCATGATCTGGTCCATGGGCGGTGTTGCATCTCTTCTATAGGGGTCTCCTATATATAAACAGAGTTTAAAGGTACTGTTTAATCCCCAACGTCCGCACTTCTACCAGTACTGCTCAAACCATCTTTGAGCGAGACGTCTCACCCCCACTTCCCTGTGGCTTGCTTTGGATGGACGTGTCCGCTCTGACTAGTTATAGACATAGTTCTAAAATAGTGTGGCTGCAGAGTGGCTGGGCTTTACTGAGTACATAATGGCCCACACCTCTCCCTGCTCCCTCTCCCTGTCAGCTTGCCCGCAGGTCGCAGGACACAAACAGTTTAGCATCCCCTGGGACTTAAGAAGCAAAAAACCCCGAAACATTAGTGTTACTTTTAGCCTCTACAGCGCGAGACACATTGTGTTATGATTCGAACATGGTGTGCTGTACATTTACGCTTAAAAAGCGGTCGGGAACCAAAGAAACAGCTAACAGATAGGATTGGCCGGCGCCTTGACAGCTTAGCTAATTAAAACATAAGTGGGCCTGGTCACGTCCAGTGCCTCGTTATATTCAACCATGAATCAGTAATGCAATCTTCTTCCCGATACATCCGCGTCCTCTTATTGCTGTCATTCAATTGCACAGGCAGGACAAATGGGAGAAGACAGTGCTGGAGATGGAGAGCTTTCATCAGATACTTTGGAACATAATTCAGCCCGGTGGGGGGGCCTCTGCGGTCCCCTTCCACTCACTTTGAAATAGTTGAATGGAATAATGTTCAACCTCCTCACCCTACCATGTGTCTTCCTCTTTTTCTTCATTGCACACTCTTATTAAAGACCAGCAAACCAGCCCACCCAGTCCTTTTCTAATATTGTTTTTTTTCCACCCATTTTTTGAGTGCTTCCAGAAATAATAATCAGCTCAAAGCTGATCCGGCGTAAACGTCTTTGCTCTCCATGCGGAGGTAAACAGTGGATTTAAATACAAAACGCTTTTGTTTGTGGATGTTGATGTTGTTGCGGCAGGAGATTTGTATAAACCCGCCCCTAGTGCTGCAACAAGGAAACAGTAAAATATTTAATGTGACATTAATATTTATGCTGCCGTATGACAGTTTGGAAACAAAGCGTAAACACAACAAGCGCTATACCAACACATGAGTCACCAGATACCTCAGAGGCCCTTGGATGCCTTTATACTGTCCACCCACTCAGCATTGGCCTATGAACACAACGTACATATAATGTATCAAATCATTATGTCCTCATGAAAACGTCATCACATTGATAAATCCCCCCTCAGCCCGTGCAGGTAAATGTCGAGGTCTCAGCAGTGTGGCTGTTCTGCCTCTAGCTACAGCTATTGACACCCATGCCCCCCGTCGTAGTTTCTCCGCCCCCCACTGACACCAGCCCGATGTAGCTGCGCCACACCCGCCCCCCCCCCCCCCCCCCCCCCTTCCGTTGTATATTCTGCTCCAGCAGGTGAAATGCCACTGACCCAGGCAACAGAAAACAAATGCTACATCCCCCCCCGGGGGGCGGAGCTCTGTCTTGGGGCGTGAATGTGATATAAAGGGAGGCTCCCTGCGAAGGCCCCCAGAGGGCGTTAGCATGAAGGGCATTTCACTGTCAAAATGTCGACGGCTCCGCCAGGAACGTCACTTTTTTGATGAGCACAGCCCCCCTGCAAACTGGGAGGTCTCTGATGTGCATCAGTGGCTGCATGGTTAGGTCACCAGATCCCTCCAACTTCACTGGGGCTGCAGTGACGAGGATCTAGGCCAGCTGCACTGCTACAGATCTGGGGGTTGAGAGACAGACTGAACGTTGAAAGCATGGATGTGTGTATGAAAACTCACAATCTAAACAACGGCTTCACTCGTATCAAGGTTAGAATACAGAATACAGTGCATATCTAGATGAAATGAAAACTGACGGCAACGGCCCGCAACGACAAGAGATGAGCAGAGTGGCTGGCCGTTTCAAACCAAAGGCTTGCATCAGTTCCGGCTGTGTGGAAGTCATCTTCGGCCGAGAGTAGGAGATGAGCTGAGATGTGAATACAGGCTCTAGAGCTAGCATGCTGCTGGCTCTAGAGCTCCAAACACACACACACACACACACACACACACACACACACACGCACACGCACACACACACACACACGCACACGCACACGCACACACACACACACCCACGCACACACATACATACAGTCTCTGCATTACAAGTAGCTCTGGTAGGTGGTGAGATGTGCTTGACGTCTGCTCGTTGGCAGATTGTCTGTACATTACCTTTATTTTTTCTTTGAGAGCCTCTTCCTTGACTGGCAAGAAGGACTGGCTCTCCAACGGCCAAAAGTCATCAGTGAACATCTGCTCATGAAAAATATATATTTGTTCTTACAACGGACCCAGACTCTTTCTCGGGTCTTTGGTTGCCAAAGTTGTTGGAGGCAGCGGAAGAAAACACAGCTGAATGGAGAAATTATTAATAAATGAACAAATCAGGATTGCGGCGTGGAGCTTGCACACGGTCTGCGGTGTATGCTAATAGCCGCCTGCCAGAATGAAGACAAAAGGCAGCAGGTACTAGATTTGCAAAGCTCACTTTTTTTTTATCTAACGCCTGATTTGGTGTTCTGGAAGCGGTCCATTCAGTATTTCATTTACAGATTAACGCATTCCTGGCAACAATGCCGGTACAATTGTTGAAACAGTAGGGGGACATTGTCCAACGCATCTCTAATCCTGGAATGACAATGGAAATTTTCAGCCATGCAGTGTCCAATGGCTTGGGTTGGTTTCTGTTTAAAACTGATAGCCGAGTCTGATTGAAACCTTGTTGCTGTGTGTGAGCTGAAGCATAACAGAGCATAAGGTAGCCAAATGATAAGGAATAATTTCAACACCTGAAACAACCACTTCCACAAGTAACACATTTGTTGAGATGAACTCAAGCTTAAACTGAGCACTTTTTCGATAAAATGTTTCACCATGAGACCAAAATCCACACATTGAATGGCTGGATTGCTGGATTGTCAGGTCAGAGGTTATTTTTGGAACATCATTGTGTGCAGAGAACGTGGGATAAATACCAAAAGCTCAATAATTCTTCTTGCTGCTGCTGAAAATGTGAGCTTTCATTTATTTTTTTATTTTTTTGACATATGCCAACATTGAATATGAATACATTTGTGTTTAGAATTGTGAAATATCGAATCTGTCTAACTACAATGATATGGTTGTCTACGGTTTACCTTACTAGCCTATATATGGATATATCTTAGCCGGTGTGAATATTACCCTTTGCACTCATAGTCCTGTGGCTGCTCTCAAGAATCGATGGTAATCAAGTGCTCTTCAGTCATTGAGCGTCTCCAAAGCATCAATTCGTCTTGTTGGATTTCTCAGCCTAAGAAGAGGTTCTCACTTAAGTCCATATAACAGAGTGGCCACTAAAACAAAGCTCAAGATCAACAACATAATCACAGCCAAGACACATAAGAGAAATAAACATATATATACCGTATATGATGAAGATTCTAAAGATTAATGATGGTGATGCAAGACAATGATGAAAAATATGACCATAATCAAGATCATAATGTTGAGGATGATTATAATGAAAATAATGAAAAAGACGGTTGTGATGAAGATGATGACTATGCTGACGATGCATCCATAAAGGAAGACCACGACCAACTGCTTGTCTTTAATTGTAGTGAGCTGCCCATTGGGCCACACTCTCTGGACCACGATACACACATGAAATCGGACCTGTCGTGACAACTGCTGAGTGCACAGGGTCACAAGTTCATGGTGGAGTGGGGTGGGCGAGGCGGGGAGGCTGGTGGGCGGACAGTTGTTGGGGATCAGACGTCAGTTCACGGTATTAAAGCGTATTACGGGGCTTTTTTTTCATCTCTCTCTTTCTTCTTTTGTTATTGGTTTTCCGTGCTGGGGAGTGTGACGTGAGGGCTCTTCATTGCACTTGTGACTCGGTTAATGACTCCGGCTTGTGATTACTCAGGTCGGACCACGCACTTACATAACTGACGACTCGTGCTCAGTGTGTGCGTTGTGAGTGTGGTGGCCATTTTGTTTTTAATGGAACAGTTGGTTTAGAAGGGCTTGACATTGTAAGCTAATGGTTATTTTTATCAAACAGTAAACGACCCAGTCAAACTGAACGATTCAGGATAAGAAAAATAAATTGGAAACAAACACCATGCTTCTGTAGATTTCTCTCTCATTTCAGCCAATATGACACTTTTGATTCAGATATTCACAATGTTAGCTCGTTAAAATTTCCTATGGTTAAGGGCATTCCTGGCATGTATTTTTAAAGAGCAATACGATATAACATAAGACATGGGCTACGGGTGTTCCTCTCTTACTGAAGGGACTGGTGAGGCCCCTGTTCTCACTCTCGGCTTCTCTGCAAAGGTTAAGCAGCAGAGAGTTCCAGCACTCGTTTCGGTGGCAATAATTAAAGACTTTGACTGGACAAGGGTAAGCAATTAGAGTGGCCTCTCAACTGTGGCTGTCCCCAAGGAGGTGCCAAGAGGTACACCCACTCGCCCATTAATGTTTAAACCGGCCTGATTGAGTTGAATAATTCAGATTTTCACTCCCCTGCTTGAGGTAAGGAGCAATCTGGTCTGGTTAGGGCCCCTCAGGAGCCCGAGGCCCCAGGTCCAGGACGACTGGGCCGCGGGTTCCAGTAGGGGTAGAGACCCTACTGCAGAGGCCCCGGCAGATGAACCAGCTGGGGGAAAGCAGGACCAATGGAGTAGTGAAGTGGTCATCATCTGTTAAAAGACGTACTGCAGAATTACATAACATGGTTTCTGTGTTTAGATGAATTATTATTTTAAAATGATTTGCTGCTTAATCCATATAAATGAATTGAAAATAGCCATAAGCATGTAAACATAAGCGGAAAAATAAAATCATTTTGGGTTGATTTGAGCATGCGGTCAGCACATCGCTTTGCGTATGGATTCTAATCCATTATTCACAACCTCTACTGCACTCGCTGTAGCAACAAGCACAGCCATGTTGTCAACTTAAGGCGAAATTCCCTCACACAACGACTGACGTGTTTGATGTTACTACAACTCTGGTTCCCATTTGTAGAACCTATTTATTTGCTTGAACAAATCCCTGTTGCCTGTGCGCTCCGGCAAAAAGCCGGGTTTATCTATATTGATCCCATTGCTTGGCATTGCTTTTGGCAGCCTTCACATCCTCATTGTGAAAACACCGTTACCTTGGTAACAAGCGCACTACAATAAGGGCATCTTAGGAGACAAACAAACGGCGGTGTGCAGTATGAGGCAGGCTTTGCTATGTGATGGATTTACGTAATAAAGGACATTACGCGTGCAGCCCCACTCATCTTGTGATCTCCACAGCCGCCGCCGTGAAGACCACTCTCTAACAAGCTTACGCTGCAGTTCAGGCATTTGAGTTGTCATTTTTTTTCAGGAATGTTCTCAAAAATATGCTCTCACCACAGAGACAGCAGTGAGCACCTTAATATTTGCCATAATAAATTGTAGAATAATTACATAGGGCTTCTTAAGACAGGTAATGACAGAGACTGCGGTTTTTGTTTGACGGAAATGGGAGATTTTATATGGCATAGTTAAATACAATTCCACTGCAATTTGACCTAGGTAACCTTGGCCTTTTACTTTGCTAAAATAATTGATTTCATCATTTAATTTTTGATTCATGAATTCAGAATAACAGTGAGTATTTTGTCCTACATCAGGCATTCCATGGTGAACAAGCATGAACAATATGAGACTAAATATGCATGATTAAATGTTAGCCACACCAAACACATTCATAAAAAGAATCACAGATGTAATCAAGGTACGATTCAGATATCTTATCAGCCACTAAAAGATAAACACTTTTAAGAAAGAATCCTCAAACCAAAAGAACAAAGAGAATTTGTTAGTTTGAAGAAACGGCTAGCATTATCATATTGCAGATAGGGTTATTGTTATTAAATTAATGCAATGTAGGCTATTATATTAATATCTAAAATATTGTAACAGGAAAAAAACTTGGTTCCTCCCTTTGGAAAAGCCAAACATTGTAAAATAATAAAAACAAAGTGTTCAGATTGGTCTGGCTGATTTCCGATGTGTTTCTGTATGGGTGTGTGCATGCCTGCATATGTGTGTTTGTTTCTGTGTCAGTATCCACACCATAATAAGGAGGCCCAGACAGAAGCCGCGTGCCATTTGCACTGTCCTGGAAGAACCTGGACAGCGATCATCCTTTGCCTGGCTGAGCCTGTTCCCATCCAAAATCAAATTACTATTGTTTCCAACCTTCCGCACGTAGCAACAAACAGATGTAGCCCACAGACACAGCACAGAGGAACATATTACTTTAGTTGCCAACACGAGAAATCTGCTGTGACGTTAACGTCATCATTGAAATTATTGTTATTACCTTTTCTTCTAAGCCCTATGAGAATTGAATGTGCTGAATCCGTCACCTGATATTGTTATCCTATTATACAGACTCGACTAGACGTAGGCTCAATACAATGATCAACAAACATTTTTTTAGTTATGTAAGGATGAAAATAAAGATTTTAATAGAATCGACCACATGGTAAATTATTCAACATCAACAAAAAGGAGTTCTGAATGTAAAATTAAATGTATTGGTCGATGACAAGTGTTTGTTTGTATGTGTGTGTGTGTGTGTGTGTGTCAAGAAATACTGCTTTCTAAGCACATGTAACGACTTACACAGCTCTCATTAAAGTACGATCGGTTATTTTATTTTCCATTGCCGAAGTCCACAAAAATATCCTTGTCATTATTGAATAGTGAACAGTATGTGCGCACCAATTAAGCAAATGCTAAGTAAAAGATTATACAGACAGGTAGTAAAATATTATACAGGCAGAGGGAATCGAGAGAGTTGTCTTTACTGGAGACAATCGAGGCAGAGGTACAAATACGCCGGGCGGAAGAAGAGTTGAGGGGTAAGGACGCTGTGAGAGGTCATCCAGGAGATCACAGAGAGGTGAACGCTGGGACGCGAGACATGGAGGTACCAAGACGGACTGGCACAGAGGGAGGAACACCCGCTGGCCACAGACACTAAGGCCCAATCCCATTTCTACCCCTTACCCCTTCCCCTTCCCCTCCCCCTTCCCCTTCCCCTTCACCTTCCCCTTCCCCTTACCCCTCCCCCTTCCCCTTCACCTTCCCCTTCCCCTTACCCCTCCCCCTTGTTTTGAAGGGGTAAGGGGAAGGGGTAAGGGGTAGAAATGGGATTGGGCCTTAGGCCCCTTAGACCCCTTCCCCTTCCCCTTCAGAACAAGGAGGAGGGGTAAGGGGAAGGGGTAAGGGGTAGAAATGGGATTGGGCCTAAGTGGGGTGAGGGAGAACAGTCACAGGCGGGAAACACGAGGAGGGCGGGATGGATCTGAAACCAGAGGAGCTGTGAGTAAATAAAGACTAACACAGAAAACAATGGCAGAACACAAGAATTAAACATATAATACATTACTTAAGAAGCGGGGCAATGCATGACAATTGTGAGGTCGATTTTAAGAGGTTTGAAGATAGAGTGTTGACGGCTGGTCTGCTTTGTCCATGCTGCATCTACAACTAATTAGTGGTGGGATCATGCAACCCGTGGGTTTCAAACAGAAAAGAGACTGCAGTGGGTTTCCCAATGGGATTTGTTAATGCTGTTTGTCAGGAGAACAACAAGGAAGATGTGCTGGCTAGGGGAACAAAGGGTCAGTAAGGCAATACCTTGTTGTGAAACTGCAAGTTTCTGTGCGAGCAACTCACTTGCATTTCCAATCTTTGCTGCTAACATCACACCGATCGTTTCAAAGTGGTGCATTGTGTGTCATATGCTGCTAAAACTCATACTGTTGGCACATCTGTTGTAGTCACGGTCTGTTCTACTTAATGACTCCCAAAATGTTTGGTTACAAAACACAATTATTTTTTCAATCAATAAATCTATGTCATGTCAACGACATGGATTTATTGATTTTTTTAGTTGAAAGAAAATGCATGCTTGCTTAAGGATCTGGGCCAACCGGTCAAATAATGGATCTTTGTTCTTGTGCTCCACATTAAAACAATAATCAACAGACTATTTGAACTGCATATTAACATATGGAGAAGCCCATTCACCCAGGGGACCATGTATGAGATGATGGTGCATAGGTTATGAGGGCCGTGTTCACGTGACGTCGGACCCGAGCTGAAGAAAGGAGCTCGTGGCGGCGAGGCGGGCGGACGCCTTGGTGTCCAAACAGATCCAGCAGATCCATCAGGCTGGATCTGTCCTCTGGTGACAGTTGACAAGAGATTTACTAATTTCCCTGATCCTATTTGCTAGCCTGACCTACAAATGCAGTTACAAACATGGGCCACACGTGCACGTGCACGCATCCACCCACCCACACCCAGTCAGGTCTTTGATTCTGGCCTCTTGTTAGAATAGCGTTGATTTGCACTGAATGGTTTCCGATAGAAATGACTTGAATTGATCCCAATTGTTTTGTCTTGTCTTGTATGTTTTTGCAC
This sequence comes from Gadus chalcogrammus, assembly GCF_026213295.1. Lineage (NCBI taxonomy): Eukaryota > Metazoa > Chordata > Actinopteri > Gadiformes > Gadidae > Gadus > Gadus chalcogrammus. The sequence continues at coordinate 16,350,842 of NC_079424.1, forward strand.
CAAAGCCATTAAAACGTTTGTTGCTGGCTATATCGCTTACACTTGTGTGTTATTTGCGTGATATGGGTGGGTGCTTTAACTGCATATTACATGGCGACAGGCCGAAGGCAACATTATCTCAAATGGCATCTCATCATCCACTGAGGCTAGAGAACATATCAGGTGCTTGAGTTCGTAATCACATCGATTATTCAGGCAACAAATTCAATCATTTGTACGTATTTGATTTCTAAAATGTTATGTTATTTTATTTCTTAGGAGGGGGGGTGTAACTGGCTCACTGTCAGTTCATGAAGGATGAGTCTTCTCTTTTAAAGAAAAAACAAGCAAGAGAAATCATCCAAAGGGTATTCTGTTGGTACAGACATGAAGGCAGGTGAGGCTTGGAGACGGTAGCAGAGTCCATTATAGAGCCCAGGATGGATGATTCAAACAGTGCTGCCCCTTACCAGTGAGTCAGAATCAGTGAAAGGTTACAGGCACCCAAATCCCCCCTGCGAGTGCTCCAGAGCGTTTACATAAACACAACATTTGTAGGGTAACAATTTTGTCCATGGAAATGCCACCAGCTTGCTGTATTGATTAAAGAAACCCCAGAGGCCGTAAATAGTAAATTCTAAATCGGTCTGTTCGTGGCCATTGTTCAATATATTATAGTGATCGACCAATCAATCAATCTATAACCATTAATACAAGTTTTTTTTTCCTATATATAAAAGATAAATAAATGAGACTGTTTGACTGTTTTTCCAAGGTGTGTCTTAAAACCCACATTTTGCCTATGCCTTTCCATCCCCTCACAAATAATATTTGCATATATTATTCTTATTATCTTCTGCTGTAGCCAACATAACCTCTTCTAGAGCAGAAAGCAGTACGAAATGCAGGGGTCAAATATTGCAGTATAAATGGGTAAAATGTAGGCATGCCTTAAGGCAGCTTACTAAGTCAATCACATTTCTCTATTTTGTGATCCATTAGGAATTTCCTCTTTGCTATGGGCAACAAGGTGTTTAAGAAGATTTTGACGATTGGTTGAGATCAGACCTACTGCATATTTTAATGCATAATAAGAGGAATGGGTTCATGCAGATTTCCTATTATAGCATTTATTTGCTTTGAAGGAAATCATTCTGAAAATTTGGGGAACATCAGCTTTTGTAGGTGTTGTTTGTTTATAATGAAAACAGTCTACTGCTTTCACTCTGTGTATCTAATAAGATAATGCCTCCGTAGTAGCACTTTTTCAAACTTAATTCAACCTTGCCGTTTCACAGTGCTGAAGGTGTGAAAAGGGTGAAACAGTACAGCCATTTTAATGACAAGTCTGGTTTTAATGTCCATGGAATCTGTGTGGATTCCAGGGTTGATGATGAACCCTGTGTGGAAACGCATGTTTAAGAACTCTATTGCTACTAGAATGATCATGATGCTGTGAAGAACCAGGCAGGTGAGCCTCAGGATGTATTGCCTCCAGGAGCTGTTGCTATGGGGTGTAGAAGCTTCCATGATGCAATACTAAGTCAGCAATTGAAAACTGTTCAAAGTACAACCAAAAAAAATTCCAACTCTTTTTCTGACGTCAGGCCAGAAAGATAACTGACAGATAAATTAAATAATAATCAGGGCAATCATTTTCTTTTCCCCATGTTCTTTCCAGGCAAAGAAAAAATTATTTAAATGCAAACTTGAGTTACCTGCACATCTTTGCGATGTGCCCTGAGAAAGGTAATTATGGTAAACAGAAGAAGAGGCAGTGGATGTAAACCCAAAACAATAGTGGCCCAGGAATTCAGAAGCCATATTGTCTTAACAACACTGAACCAGAACTGCATGGCAGGGGGTTATTTTAGCCTGTCCTCCCACACTGTCATGCAATGTTGTAATTAAATATTATGTCAATTGCAATTAGAGCTTTTAAGGAGCTTCAGAACTTCATTAGCGGCTCCGATAAGTGGTAATTTTCGCCTTGGAAATGAAACATTGCCGTTGTTCCAATGTTGCTCTCCACAAAGCTGTGATGGGCCCATTGTTCTCCGAGGCCCCATTGGGAAAACAACAAAGAACAGAATGCACCATTCTCTGAGTTCAGACGATGGAAATGACATAGAAGGCCATGTTGGTGTGAGCATATCTGTCCATGTGGGTTGTGATGGTGGTGGTGATAGTGGAGGGGTTATTTGTATTTTGAGTTTTGTTTTGTTTGTGCTGTGGTGCTACAGATTTTTCCCTTGGTTTGGTCAGAATTAGCATACATAAATGATGCTACTGTAATCCGCATTTGTGCATGTCCATATCTGCTACAGAGATGCAACAGTACAGCCCCAGCCAACCAACTTTAACACTATAGAGCTCAACAGTGTCTGCCCAATTCTTTGAGCAGCTTCAGTGAATTTCCCATCCATTAACGTCACTGACATTTCAGAAAATCCTTATATAGAGTCCTGAGCCAGGAAGTAAGCAAAGCAACTGGGAGTTGAATCCTGACCACAAAAAATAAGCTTTGTTAGCATGGCTTACTGCCCTAACTCTCTGTGTTGTTTTGTTTGTGCGACAAATCAAAAACCGAATGTGATTCAAAAACTACGAAGGAGTCCTCCGTTGATCGATCGTGTATCAATCTCGTCAAACCAAGTTAAAGTTATCGAACGATATTGGACATTCAGGCTCTGTAGAAAAGTGATCAAGGAGAGACACACACAAAAGCTCAAATAATGGAATCAACCAATACAATAGAATACGGAACAAAAGCACGATCAATATTTATAAGCAGTGACATTATAGCATCAATTTATTTTATTAACTTACATTTTTTGCTTGCTTGCCTCTCTTTTCTGAATTACAGATCCGTTAAACAAGAAATTCAATTTGGATGGCCTATTGAGTGAACAACTCTTTGTAATTACGCTCACTAATGCATGACTATCTCCCTAGCAGAGGTTTCACTCGACACTACCGTCACAGAGAACTTGCTTCGGGCTTGCACGTTTAAAGGAAGCTTCCTGTGTCTAGTGATGTGTTATTGTAAAGATAATGCATAATTTCCTTACTGTAATTATATGCCCAGTGACGCACAAGGTTGTCTTTTCTCTCAAACAAGTGGAACCTGCAGTGTGAACCCAATCATAAAAAAGTGTTTCGCACAATTGTTGTGCGATGTTGTGTTTTGTATACGACATTAAGATATGCAGTTAACACAGAAACAAACTCTATCTGAACCGCCCCTACCCTGTATAAGAGCTGCACCCCCTAGGGTCCACCACAGCACACCGGCCATGGAGAAAGCAGAGATGAACTGGAATGACGATGAGGATCTGAAGGGCATGTTCACATCGTGTGGCAAAAGCGAGGGTCTGCTGTTGAAACACCTTACGTAATGCTCATCCAGCACGCCACTCCACAGATGGCCCGGGAAAGGTAGGCAGTTTCCCGCTGCAAATCTATTTCCATAGAACAGCGGTAAGTGCTCTTATACACCCCCCCCCCCTCCCCTCCATACCCCCACCCGCCCCCCCCATATGCGCACGCCCACACTCTGACAGGACTCTGAAGCACCTGATGAGCAGCAGCGCCCGGGCCAGATACCACGATTAAAAATGGATGCCGTTACGGCGAAGCAGAGAGGCATGTCAGCGTGGTTTTGCAGTTAACACACAAACCAATCAAAAGGACAACAGAATAATAATGATGATGATGACGAGCATACTAATAACATGCAGTCACATTGACGTTGTCGTGGGGAATATCGGGCTTCTCTGGGTCATCGATTACGGCGAATGAGACAGAGTGAGCCCAGTCCCCCTCCAAGAGGAGACGTAGGTGATAGATGATGGTTTTACTGTGTTTCAGCCTCTGCTTGTCAAGCAGTCAGCTCAATGGGCGTCAGTTTGGTTTGAAATGTGCCGGGGACAGAGACGCATTGGGAAGTGCATTTTCAGAAGTGCTGGGTACAATGTAGATGCATGTAGCTAATTACTAAGGAATAAAATGTATACAAAATCTGTCTCACACGTTTTATGTGCCAAACAGTATAATACATTTTGTCTTACAAGTAGGTTGTCTCATATCTGTCTGTCGGGGAGTTTGGTAACTAAGATTCCTAGTGTTTAGAATTCCGATTGCTTGTTCTAACTTTCCATCTGTTACTGATGTGTGATTTAGACCTGTGCTGTTGTTATCAGTTAAGAGGTAGTACTTTTTGCTAGTTTCTGCCACTTAAGGGGGGAACAAAAGGCTTGATAGCTGGGCGGAGCCAAGTCTGCCTGAGCTACCATGCCCATTTAAGGGCTAGCTATTAGTAGCGTCAGGACCCAGCAAACGAAGACCCGGGAAACGAAGACTAAGGGAGTCTCTCTGTGGGAGTCAAGACCCGGGAAACAAAGACTAAGGAACTCTCTCTGTGGGAGTCAAGACCCCGGAAACGAAGACTAAGGGAGTCTCCCTGCGGGAGTCCCTCGAGGAAGCCCGGAGAGGCCACCTGCCCTATTGTTGCTATGCGTCGTACTTCAATCATTGTCAGGATTTCTACCCGTAGACGGCGTTACCAGGGCTACTCTGCTCGGCGCAGTAACCTGTCTAATCTGTGCCATCCACCTACCCTTGCTTACACTGACCTGGAGGTGATGGGAGGACTCTGGAACTGCCAGTCGGCGGTCAAGAACTTCCTGGCCCTGACAGAGACCTGGATCACTCCAGAGAACTCTGCTACTTCTGCTGCCCTCTCCACCGTCTACTCATTCTCGCACACCCCTAGACCATCCGGGCGAGGAGGAGGGGCCGGACTCCTCATTTCGCCCATGTGGTCCTACCAGGTCCTTCAACTAGAACACTTGGCCAGATCTGCGTTTGAACTCCACACTGTCACTGTCACCATTCATATCAAGCTCTCCATTGTGCTGATCTACCGTCCTCCAGGTCCTCCCCGTGACTTCTACGACGAGATGGATGCCCTCCTAAGCTGCTTTCCTGAGGATGGCACACCACTCGTTATCCTCGGCGACTTCAACATCCTGCCAGAGAAGTTGCACTCACCTGAACTAACCAACTTTTTCGCCACCTTTGACTTAACACTATCCCCTTCTCCTCCCACACACAGGGCCGGGAACCAGTTTGACCCTCATATTCACTAGGTCCTGCGGCACCTCTGCTCTCTCCGTTACCCCGTTCCCCGTGTCTGACCATCACTTTTTCTCTCCCCTTGAAATCCTCTCCCCCCCTCCTCTCTAGTCCCCACATTGTCACCACTCGCCGTAACCTCAAATCCCTCTCTCCCTCTACGTTCGCCTCTACTGTTCTGTCTTCACTACCCTCTGTCGAACGATTCTCTCAACTTTCCACAGATGAATCTTCAGACACTCTGCTATCCTCCCTCTCCTCCTCCTTGGATTCCCTCTGTCCCTTCCACTCCAGACCAGCGCGATCCTCACCCCCCCCCTCCTTGGCTGTCTGATCCTCTGCGGACTTGTAGAACAAAGTTGCGGGCAGCTGAGAGGAAATGTAAGAGATCAGACTGTCCTAATGATCTATCTCACTATCTTTTCCTTCTTTCTGATTTCACCTCTAGCGTGTCAACAACCAAATCTGCCTTCTAGTGGACCAAAATCAACTCCTCCGCCTCAAACCCCAGGAAATTGTTTTCCCTGTTCTCGTCCCCCCTCCTCAACCCACCCTCACCACCACCTCCTTCCTGCCTCACTGCTGATGACTTTGTTACCTACTTTACCCAGAAACTGAAGGACATTAGCTCCTCTTTTATCCCTGCCTCCATCCTCCCTCCACCCATCCCCTACTCTGTCTTTACCCAATTTAGCCCTCTCACCTCTGACGAGGTCAACAGAATAATAACATCTAACCATGCCACCACCTGCCCCCTTGACGCTATCCCCTCCTCACTCCTCCAGGATGTCTCAAGCAGCATCCTGCCATTTCTCACCTCACTTATCAACTCCTTCCTCACTTCAGGCATTGTTCCAGCGTCTTTCAAGATTGCCAGAATAAAGCCTCTCCTCAAAAAAACAACTCTAAATACCACCGACATCCAGAACTACAGACCGGTATCTCTTCTTTCATTCCTCTCTAAAACACTGGAACGTGCCGTCACTAACCAACTGTCCACTGAGACGGCTCTCCTCGCGGTGACTGAGTCCCTCCGTGCTGCCAGTGCCTCGTCCCTCTCATCGGTTCTCATTCTCCTCGACCTGTCCGCAGCATTTGACACGGTGAACCACCAGATCGTCCTTGCCACTCTTGCCGAACTTGGCATCGCTGAATCTGCTCTTTCCTGGTTCACATCCTACCTGATGAACCGCACCTATCAAGTGACATGGAATGGCTCCTTGTCCAAACCTTGCACGCTTGAAACTGGTGTCCCTCAAGGCTCTGTACTGGGGCCTCTTCTGTTCTCCCTCTATACCAGATCTCTGGGCTCTGTAATTGCATCACACCGCTTTCCCTAGCACTGCTATGCTGACGACACTCAGCAATTTCTCTCTTTCCCCTCATCTGATAAAGCCCTGATTGCTACACGCATATCGGAATGTCTGGCGGACGTCAGCACCTGGACAACTGCCCATCACCTGAGGCTTAACCTCAACAAAACCGAGCTCCTCCTAATCCCAGGGAAAGATTGCCCACACATGGATTTACTGGTCACCGTTGAGAACATCACTGTATCTCCTTCTCCAACTGCCAGAAACCTCGGTGTGGTATTGGACAATCAGTTATCCTGCCCCGCAAACATCACTGCGGTGGCCCGATCCTGCAGATTTGCACTTTACAACATCCGCAGAATCCGGCCCTTCCTCACAAGGGAAGCAGCTCAGCTTCTAGTCCAATCACTGGTCATCTCCCGCCTCGACTACTGCAACTCACTCCTGGCTGGACTTCCTGCCTCTGCGATTAAACCTTTGCAGCGCATCCAGAATGCGGCAGCGCGCCTCGTGTTCAACCTACCGAAGTTCTCCCATGTGACACCCCTCTTCCGGGACCTCCCTGTAGTAGCTCGCATCAAATTTAAGACGATGGTACTGGCATACAAGGCAGTCGATGGAACTGCCCCTGCCTACCTCCAAGCATTGCTTAAGCCACACACCCCAGCTCGATCCCTCCGCTCAACTACCTCAACTGGACGTCTGGTACCGCCATCGCTAAGAGCTAGCAAAGGCCGTTCAGCAAAGTCATAACTTTTCTCGGTTTTGGGACCTCAGTGGTGGAACGAGCTCCCTGCCATTCTCAGGACCGCAGAGTCGCTCACTATCTTCTGAAAAAGACTCAAGACTCACATTTTCAGAGTCCACCTGGACTCTGCATAGCCACCCTCCCCCTTCTGGCCACCATTGTACACTGTATTGTATTGGGTTGTATTGTATTGTATTATAGTACTTAACTGTGTAGCAACTGCAGTAGCTGCTATCATTGCTGTAACACGAGGAATTGGTTAGCCTAGCGATTGTTGTACTTGCACTTGGTTCTATGAACATCCTTTCTGTACCGACAGCGATATATTGTTGCACTTCTTATGACAAATGTACTTATTGTAAGTCGCTTTGGATAAAAGCGTCTGCTAAATGCCCTAAATGTAAATGTAAATGTAAATGTTTATGAAGAAAACGTTTCCGAAAAGTTTCGGACATATGACCCACTATGTTCTGCTCCATGTATCCAATGTTGACAACGTGACATGACATGGCTAAGCTAACAACATAAACAACATGAGCTAGGAAAGGAAATGAACTGCTTGTTTAAGTTCAGAAGGGCCAAACATGTGGCTACACACAGCACTACAAAAGACGTCACGATTGAAAAAGAAAAAAATATTTATTGCACAGCTGTCAAAGACAGAAATTCAGATAGGCTTCATAGAGGTTATTGAACTTTCTTTATTATGCCTCAATTGTAAAAAAATATATATATACATATATATAAATGTAAAATAAATGTAAAATCTCTGGAATAAAATAATGATAGAAATAATGTCTCTTCTGTGTTAGAAAAATGAACTAGTAAAATAATAGCTCTCTTTCAAATCTTAGTGGACAAATAAATAAATAAATAATATGAAATAATGTTCTAAATCAGGGATGGGGAACTGGCGCATGTGGCCCGCGGCCTGCATGCCCACTCAGCCTGCACATAATTTAAAAATAAATAAAAATAAAAAAAATTATAATAATAATAATAATTATTGATCGAGTTACAGAAAACTCGTTCAAGAAAGATGAGAAGAATTCATAGAATTCAAAGGCAAACCCATGCGTCTAGTTTGCTTAGAAGCGATATCAGTCATTAAAGATATCCACTTAAGTCGCCACTACAACATTAAGTTGTTGCACTTAATGTTGGGCCACTGTTTTTCAGTTTTTTGACTTCATTGAATGATGATGTATGTGAGCCCTTTGCACTGATAAAAATACTGACCATTCATGTGGCTGTTTGAGCATGGAAAACATGAAATTAATGTATGTTGGTTCAATTAACATACCGTACATAGGTTATGATTCTGGACGATTTTTTAGGTAGTGGCCATCGCCAAAATGCACCAGAATACAGGAAATCATCTACCAAATTCAAAATTATGTAGCTTCTCTCAGCTCACGTATAGTTGAAGTGTGCAGTCATGTGGCCCTCCGATGGTTATGATAAAAAATGTGGCCCTCTTTATCATGAAAGTTGCCCATCCCTGGAGTAGCATCATCATCACTGCCAGCTGACATCAGACGCCTTGCTAGAGAACAACAGTCCCAGCCATCACATTAGGTGAGTCTAGAAATGCAGCAAACATGAGGCTTAGTAACACAGCAGTTATAGACTTTTTTTGTCTTTTTTTTCATCTTTAGTTATGTGTTCATAATGGTACGGCCCTCTGAGGACTTTGGAAAAATTGAAATGGCCCTTGATGTGAAAAAGGTTCCCCACCCCTGTTCTAAATGATACCTCTTCTGTATTAGAAAATCCAACTTTAACAATATATTTCTCACTAAATGTTCAGTGTAATGTAAAATAATAAAAAGTACCCTCACAAGATATTACTTACAAAAAACAAATATATTATTAACAAAAAACATATGGATATTAACAAAATAGATATTAACAAAAAACAAAATCTTTAGTTATCTTCTTCATCCTCCTTGTCTACCCATCCATATTTTGCAGTAGAGCTGATCTTTCCCAGCAGTTTTCGGTTGCTCAACATGTAAGCATGAAAGTCTTTGCAAGAATATTCCTTCAAATTGTATTTCACAAATAGAATCCCTTACAGTGATGCAACAGAGAGCTGGTTCCTCTCCTTTGTCCACTGGCTCTGCATCAGTGAGAAAACCCTCTCAACATTTGCATTGTGAGAGGGAAGTGCAAAGACAAACTGTGCAATCTTCAGTAGTTCTGAGTAACATGCAATGCTTTTGGCCTTCTCAAAATATTTGGTCCATTTCTGGTGCGCCTGCAGGCCAATGAACTCCTCATCACTGTTGCACCTTTCTGTGAATTTCTTCAGATTGGTGACCTCGTCAAAACACTTGACATCATCAATTGGCACCCCCTTCTCTCCAAGGTACTTGATGCAGGCCTCCACATCATTCCAATCTGGTGGCTCACTAAGATCCATCCACATAAATGTCGAGAACTCTTCCATGGGAGTCATCCACTTCTCCAGATACTCCAGACATGCACTGTACAGGCCCTGCACATCAGCACAGAACTGGTCACAGCCCTTACCAAGTCCGTCTGGCTTTTCTGCCAGTAGTCCCTTAACTGTAAGGGACATGAAGCTCTTGTTCTTGCGTTCAAGAAGAATGGTGTGGACGCTGTTCAGTATTTTCTTCACCTCCATAAGGGAGTTGTTCTCCTTTTCCATGGCTTGAATGTGGGTGTGGAAGACAGACATGAATGAGTGCATGTGCCAGAGATAGATCTCACTGAAGTCGTTTTCGAAAAACTTCTTTATCACTATGGGAGGCTTTTCTTGAGGCAGAAAGAATGCTTTTAAAGCTGGAAACATCTGTATCATCCTCTCAATGCCTGGGAACAATGACAGCCACCTTGTTTTGCTGTGAGAAAGCATCCTTCTGTACTCGATGTCAACAAAATCACAGTACTGCTTCAGATTCTCAGTGCGCACAGTGTAAATGTGGAAGTACTGGTAGATTTTGAACATGATATTCTCAAGGTCAACATCTATTGTGTCTGCCCCATGATGAACACAATTATTCAATATGTGTGCTGGGCAACCCACACCGATCAGAGTATTGTTCTGCAGCAACGTCTTCAAATTTGCAAACACATTATTTCCCTCATCATTTCGTCGGATTCCTCCAAAATTTGTGTTGCAGTTGTCGCCAGTAAATGCAATGCATTTTTCAGACAAATTGTTTTTTGCCAGTGTTTCAGTGAGGTATTTTGCAATGGTTTTTGCTGTCTCATTAGGTGTGTCTTTAACCTCAATTAATTTTGTTTGCACACCACCTTTCTTCCAGTCAAAGTACTGGATTATGATTGGGAATATTTTCACTGCTCCGTGGTTACTCCCGTCTGTAGAGGCACCACAGTACTGGATTTCTTTGAGTGCTTCAAGTGCAACTTCAACCGAGTGGGGCGCTATAACACCGTTCACAATGGCTTCGGTCTTAGTGCGGGCACTACTTAACTTCTTGGCGGTGTCTTGGAGTCTGGAAATGTCGTTTTTAACAAGACACTAGTGCAATCCATAGACCTGTAGCTGTGGTGGTGTTTAACAGTATGAAATGCCAACGCACCCTCCGCTGCATTTACAGCATCGTCTGTTTTTCCAGGTTTCACAAAGAATTCAGTCAACTTTGCTGAATTACTCTCACATCGCACTGCCTTTTTATGCTTCTCTGTGTCCATATGAGCTGTGAGGTCCCCGGCACCTTTATTGGACACAGACACATATGTACAAGCTTTGCACACGGTGCACTCAGCCTCCCATATGTCCCGACCGGGTCGGTAAACTGGGATTTTTTTTCGCAGTTCATCTGTGAATGCGCATTTGCGCTTTGGCATCTTGAACCCTTCAGCTGCACCGCCGGTGTCTGCTGCTTTTCTTCTGTTTTGGAAATCCGCCCACAGTAAGGTGACCAGATTTCTGAAATGAAAATCTGGGACATTTTCAATGCGGCGGTGAAAAATCAATAAATATTATCATTATGAAATAAAGAATGGTAGTAGTAAGTACTTTTTCATGTATTTTAACCAGCTTTTATCACACAAAAGGACCTGGTTAATAAATCAAAATATCAGCACCCACAAATATCATGTATCAGTAGCGCACAGCACTGTCAAAAACACAAATGTAGAATACTTTAGAAAAAACATCTCTCTTCCAAAGTTAAGTGCCATGTGCAAAGACAGCTGCCAGACCAGTAGCTAGTAAATATCATTCAAGATGTAATTAATAATAATTACCAAGTCATAACATATGAGTATATTAATATTATACATGACTCAGGGCATCAGCTAATCAGATGGTCTGCATTTATAACTACTACAGTCATTAGTTACCCACACAGCCCGACACAAAATACAGAAGTTAGCCTAACACACACAACTATCAACCATTGATTATTATTATTTTTAACAGAGTCTCATGTTCCTATGCCTACAGGAAAATCACATGTTACCAAAGCAGTCTTCCACCTCCCCCTCTTCCAAAACAGGGCCACATACAATGTCATCACCTGGTAATCTCATGCTAACGTTAACGTTACAGCGTCACTAATGACAGATATGAAAACATTGTCATAATGTTAAAGTCCACTGACTTTTATAACGTTACGTTAGGTCTTCAATGCAGACCTAACGTCCAAGTCTACTGCCAATTCACACAAAATAAATAAGTTCATATACACAACATACCATTTATGACCGCTGGTCTTCTTTTCTTTCCTTTTTGCCGCCTCTAGATTGTTGTTGTTGATGCTGCCGCGTCTGGTCGTACGTCCTGATTAACGTGTGTACGTCATACGACGTCTTCTCTGGCGATGCGTTAAATGGCTACTGTAATAACGCTAACCCACAATGATAACCGGGGTAGGGGGGGCACACACATATACACACATATACACGCACAGAAGGAAAACCGGACATTATCATCAATTAATAAATACCCCCCGGACGCCCCGGACGGGACGTAAAAAGTGACATGTCCGGGGAAAAGAGGACGTTTGGTCAGCCTACTACAACATCCATTAAGTTCAACGGTAACCCTTCCTTTTACAGTCCCCTAATTACTAGGTATTTACCCGGTACATACATGGTAAATTATAGTGTATTACTGGGTAATTACCACTGGTAATAAGAAGGTAAATACAGAGGTAGTTACCCGGTAAATACATGGTAAATCATAGTGTATTACTGGGTAATTACCAATGGTAATAAGAAGGTAAATACAGAGGTAGTTACCCGGTAAATACATGGTAAATCATAGTGTATTACTGGGTAATTACCACTGGTAATAAGAAGGTAAATACAGAGGAATTATCGGGTAAATTATAGTGTATTACTGTGTAATTACCACTGGTAATAAATAGGTAAATACAGAGGAATTACAGCTGATGTACCAAGTAAAACCTCCACTATTACCCATCAACTCAACTAAGTAGCGTGTAGTTGTAACTGTTTTAGGTTGGTAATAACTCCGATATTGTGTACTTCCTAGGAAATTAGGCAACCAATTCTTAGAAACACCCATTATCCAAGGTTTATGTTGGTAACAGCCCAAATTTAATGATGTATCTAGAAATTAGCATAGTACTTTCCAATAAAATACTTTTTCTTAGTTATTATTCATAGCTACACCCATTTAGAAAGGGTTTATTCAGTTTACCACTATGGAATTACTTACCTGGTAACAACCTCTGCAGGAAGTTTTCCTCTAGTGTCATGGTACATCTTCTTAAATACTGGGTACAAAGCCGTTTGTTTCCATGGTATTACCAGGTTCTTACCATATAATTTATAATAGATACATTCCATTGTCCATGCAGTCAACACAAACTTGTACCATGTACGTTCTGCAACGTTACCAAGTAAAACACGACAATTTACCCAGTAAGTAAGCTGAAACTGTACTGTAAAAGGAAGCCTCGTTTGTTTCCATGGTATTACCAGGTTCTTACCATATAATTTGTAATACATTATTCCCTTTTCCATGCAGTCAACACAAACTTGTACCATGTACGTTCTGCGACGTTACCAAGTAAAACACGACAATTTACCCAGTAATTAAGCTGAAACTGTACTGTAAAAGGAAGCCTTGTTTGTTTCCATGGTATTACCAGGTTCTTACCATATAATTTGTAATACATTATTCCCTTTTCCATGCAGTCAACACAAACTTGTACCATGTACGTTCTGCGACGTTACCAAGTAAAACACGACAATTTACCCAGTAATTAAGCTGAAACTGTACTGTAAAAGGAAGCCTCGTTTGTTTCCATGGTATTACCAGGTTCTTACCATATAATTTTTAATACATTATTCCCTTTTCCATGCAGTCAACACAAACTTGTACCATGTACGTTCTGCGACGTTACCAAGTAAAACACGACAATTTACCCAGTAATTAAGCTGAAACTGTACTGTAAAAGGAAGCCTCGTTTGTTTCCATGGTATTACCAGGTTCTTACCATATAATTTGTAATACATTATTCCCTTTTCCATGCAGTCAACACAAACTTGTACCATGTACGTTCTGCGACGTTACCAAGTAAAACACGACAATTTACCCAGTAATTAAGCTGAAACTGTACTGTAAAAGGAAGCCTCGTTTGTTTCCATGGTATTACCAGGTTCTTACCATATAATTTGTAATACATTATTCCCTTTTCCATGCAGTCAACACAAACTTGTACCATGTACGTTCTGCGACGTTACCAAGTAAAACACGACAATTTACCCAGTAATTAAGCTGAAACTGTACTGTAAAAGGAAGCCTTGTTTGTTTCCATGGTATTACCAGGCTCTTACCATACAAGTTGTAACTGGTTATTCCCTTTTCCATGCAATCAACACAAACCATATATGTTCTGCAACATCGTTCACCAGTAGTTAAGCACTTTAATTGTTGTTATAAAACCCCAAACCACTGTTGATGAAAGACATTAAAATTAAACAAAATCAAAGGCTTATCTTTCAAACAATGCATATCTCACAAACAGGCACTGAACACTGAAGAAATCGGACAAACAAAAGAGCAGTCCACATCAACTCAATTTAAATGTTACTGATGGTGTTTTCATAAAACACATGACAGTGTTATGGCAAGTGACCACAAGGAAGACTGCTTCAACCTCTACAATTTGAATAAGTGGTGAATGCCATGCAGCAATCTGCCTATGGGAGCATCTTCGTGGTCATTCGCAAACCAATGAGTCCACTCGATGAATGAGAGATGACTCTTTAGTGTCTTCTCTGTGAGGTATCCCTGCAGTCTCCACTTCTGGGATTTGAAGGCTGACCAAGACCTGACCAGGTACCTCCAAATCTCCCCTTCAAGAATCAGAAGACAAGAAAATAAACATTAGGACTGTCAATTAATGAACATTTCTAGAACATGTAGAAGTCAAGGATTATTTTGTTTATCAGTTAAGAAAGGATGCTGGTCCTCTGGCCATTGTGTTTGGTCATATTGAAAAGAGAAAAAGGCATAGCCATAAATACAGTTAATAGGACGGGAGGGGACAGGCAGTTAGCTCCGGTTAGCCCTTTAGCATCGAGCTAGCGGAGCTTCTGTCATTCAAATAACTCGGACATGTTTTTTAAAACCTATAGCACCCAATTTATTAAAATATCCGGATTTAATCGGGCTCTCTCCCATAAGTACAGTTAATAGGACGGGAAGAGACAGGCTCTGTTAGCCCCGGTTAGCGCGATGCTAAAGAGCAGCTCTACCGGAGCATGCCACCTCAACAGGTGCAAGTTAGCCTCCGGTTTGATATTCGCCGGATATTCGGTTTACCACCCAATCGGATTCATCAACATAAGTGCAATACATTACGGGCTTAGTATGTTGAGGACGGTTTAGGACACCGTATCGCGAAAAATCACAAACACATGTTGTCGCCATCGATGTCTGTGCAACTACGTCATTTACGTTCTCTGGCTGCTACCTGTTTTAGGGACCGTCAACAAGTTACACTCACCGACTGGTGGCAGAGACGTTACCATGGAATTGTTTCTGGAAATAAATCATATAAAATAACATAAAAATCACAAAAAAATACATTTTGTCACCTGATTGTAGTAGTAGTTGCCAATGGTGGGCTGCTACTTACTGCAGGTAACTTTGCTAATATATTGCATTATTGTTAAACGGGATGCAATTAATAATTTCAAATATAGTTTGGTCGATTTTTGTCGAATATTAAACTATTAACTGCATTATGATTAACTATATTGCAATATATTTGTGTGATTCATTTCCTGAAACAATTCCATGGTAACGTCTCTGCCAACAGTCGGTGAGTGTAATTTGTTGACGGTCCCTAAAACAGGTAGCAGCCAGAACGTAAATGACGTTGTTGCACAGACATTGATGGCGACAACATGTGTTTGTGATTTTTCGCGATACGGTGTCCTAAACCGTCCTCAACATACTAAGCCCGTAATGTATTGCACTTATGTTGATGAATCCGATTGGGTGGTAAACCGAATATCCGGCGAATATCAAACCGGAGGCTAACTTGCACCTGTTGAGGTGGCATGCTCCGGTAGAGCTGCTCTTTAGCATCGCGCTAACCGGGGCTAACAGAGCCTGTCTCTTCCCGTCCTATTAACTGTACTTATGGGAGAGAGCCCGATTAAATCCGGATATTTTAATAAATTGGGTGTTATAGGTTTTAGACAACATGTCCGAGTTATTTGAATGACAGAAGCTCCGCTAGCTCGATGCTAAAGGGCTAACCGGAGCTAACGGCCTGTCCCCTCCCGTCCTATTAACTGTATTTATGGCTATGCCTTTTTCTCTTTTCAATATGACCAAACACAATGGCCAGAGGAGCAGCATCCTTTCTTTACTGATAAACAAAATAATCTTTGAGTTCTACATGTTCTAGAAATGTTCATTAATTGACAGTCCTAATGTTTATTTTCTTGTCTTCTGATTCTTGAAGGGGAGATTTGGAGGTACCTGGTCAGGTCTTGGTCAGCCTTCAAATCCCAGAAGTGGAGACTGCAGGGATACCTCACAGAGAAGACACTAAAGAGTCATCTCTCATTCATCGAGTGGACTCATTGGTTTGCGAATGACCACAAAGATGCTCCCATAGGCAGATTGCTGCATGGCATTCACCACTTATTCAAACTGTAGAGGTTGAAGCAGTCTTCCTTGTGGTCACTTGCCATAACACTGTCATGTGTTTTATGAAAACACCATCAGTAACATTTAAATTGAGTTGATGTGGACGGCTCTTTTGTTTGTCCGATTTCTTCAGTGTTCAGTGCCTGTTTGTGGGATATGCATTGTTTGAAAGATAAGCCTTTGATTTTGTTTAATTTTAATATGTCTTTCATCAACAGTGGTTTGGGGTTTTATAACAACAATTAAAGTGCTTAACTACTGGTGAACGATGTTGCAGAACATATATGGTTTGTGTTGATTGCATGGAAAAGGGAATAACCAGTTACAACTTGTATGGTAAGAGCCTGGTAATACCATGGAAACAAACAAGGCTTCCTTTTACAGTACAGTTTCAGCTTAATTACTGGGTAAATTGTCGTGTTTTACTTGGTAACGTCGCAGAACGTACATGGTACAAGTTTGTGTTGACTGCATGGAAAAGGGAATAATGTATTACAAATGATATGGTAAGAACCTGGTAATACCATGGAAACAAACGAGGCTTCCTTTTACAGTACAGTTTCAGCTTAATTACTGGGTAAATTGGTGTGTTTTACTTGGTAACGTCGCAGAACGTACATGGTACAAGTTTGTCTTGACTGCATGGAAAAGGGAATAATGTATTACAAATTATATGGTAAGAACCTGGTAATACCATGGAAACAAACGAGGCTTCCTTTTACAGTACAGTTTCAGCTTAATTACTGGGTAAATTGTCGTGTTTTACTTGGTAACGTCGCAGAACGTACATGGTACAAGTTTGTGTTGACTGCATGGAAAAGGGAATAATGTATTACAAATTATATGGTAAGAACCTGGTAATACCATGGAAACAAACGAGGCTTCCTTTTACAGTACAGTTTCAGCTTAATTACTG
Source organism: Gadus chalcogrammus (assembly GCF_026213295.1). Taxonomy (NCBI): domain Eukaryota; kingdom Metazoa; phylum Chordata; class Actinopteri; order Gadiformes; family Gadidae; genus Gadus; species Gadus chalcogrammus. Next base: position 16,368,070 of record NC_079424.1, read on the forward strand.
GGTAAATTGGTGTGTTTTACTTGGTAACGTCGCAGAACGTACATGGTACAAGTTTGTGTTGACTGCATGGAAAAGGGAATAATGTATTACAAATTATATGGTAAGAACCTGGTAATACCATGGAAACAAACAAGGCTTCCTTTTACAGTACAGTTTCAGCTTAATTACTGGGTAAATTGTCGTGTTTTACTTGGTAACGTCGCAGAACGTACATGGTACAAGTTTGTGTTGACTGAATGGAAAAGGGAATTATGTATTACAAATTATATGGTAAGAACCTGGTAATACCATGGAAACAAACGAGGCTTCCTTTTACAGTACAGTTTCAGCTTAATTACCGGGTAAATTGGTGTGTTTTACTTGGTAACGTCTCAGAACGTACATGGTACAAGTTTGTCTTGACTGCATGGAAAAGGGAATAATGTATTACAAATTATATGGTAAGAACCTGGTAATACCATGGAAACAAACGAGGCTTCCTTTTACAGTACAGTTTCAGCTTAATTACTGGGTAAATTGTCGTGTTTTACTTGGTAACGTCGCAGAACGTACATGGTACAAGTTTGTGTTGACTGCATGGAAAAGGGAATAATGTATTACAAATTATATGGTAAGAACCTGGTAATACCATGGAAACAAACGAGGCTTCCTTTTACAGTACAGTTTCAGCTTACTTACTGGGTAAATTGTCGTGTTTTACTTGGTAACGTCGCAGAACGTACATGGTACAAGTTTGTGTTGACTGCATGGACAATGGAATGTATCTATTATAAATGATATGGTAAGAACCTGGTAATACCATGGAAACAAACGGCTTTGTACCCAGTATTTAAGAAGATGTACCATGACACTCGAGGAAAACTTCCTGCAGAGGTTGTTACCAGGTAAGTAATTCCATAGTGGTAAATTGAATAAACCCTTTTTAAATGGGTGTAGCTATGAATAATAACTAAGAAAAAGTATTTTATTGGAAAGTACTATGCTAATTTCTAGATAGTACATCATTAAATTTGGGCTGTTACCAACATAAACCTTGGATAATGGGTGTTTCTAAGAATTGGTTGCCTAATTTCCTAGGAAGTACACAATATCGGAGTTATTACCAACCTAAAACAGTTACAACTACACGCTACTTAGTTGAGTTGATGGGTAATAGTGGAGGTTTTACTTGGTACATCAGCTGTAATTCCTCTGTATTTACCTATTTATTACCAGTGGTAATTACACAGTAATACACTATAATTTACCCGATAATTCCTCTGTATTTTCCTTCTTATTAGCAGTGGTAATTACCCAGTAATACACTATGATTTACCATGTATTTACCGGGTAACTACCTCCGTATTTACCTTCTTATTACCATTGGTAATTACCCAGTAATACACTATGATTTACCATGTATTTACCGGGTAACTACCTCTGTATTTACCTTCTTATTACCAGTGGTAATTACCCAGTAATACACTATAATTTACCATGCATGTACCGGGTAAATACCTAGTAATTAGGGGACTGTAAAAGGAAGGGTTACCAGTTCAACAGGTTATCGTTCTTATACTGTCCATGGTACTAGCAACCTGCTCTGGTGCTTTTTACCTATGTATTCAGACTAAAATGACTTGATTCTCTGATGCCTCATCATCCCAGCCAAAGAGTATTGGTATTATTAGTAATGGCTACTTGCCAAATCGAAAAAATAACTTCACAAAGTGTGTCCTTTTCCAATTTATTTGTTATCATTCGTAGCGTTGATCAGCAGAGAAATAGTTCTCCAAAGTCGTTGACGTCGCTTAGCAACCAAATACGCTAGGGTTGATAAGTTATCAGACTGCGGAGTGATACAGTTGACGTGAATCAGAGGCAAAAAGAAACCCTTTCCTTGACAGCGGTCAAATATGCTGGACGTGAGCATTCCACTGCATTGAGAAGAGCCGTGTAATAAACAAAAATAATTGACAGCTGAACGTTAGGAAGGCCCATGCAAATGGAGGGGATGGAGCAGTCTACAGCATTGAGAAGAGCCGTGTAATAAGTAAGGCATAATGTATAGAACGCCGGTCATTCACGGTAAAATAAGCCCCGACAGGGCGAACAGGACACCGACGCGCAGCAAAGATGTCTTGCTTCGCCCTGAAGGGGCTTATTTTTGATAATGACCGGCGACGTTCTATACATTATCCCGATTATTACACGGCTACTTGCCAAAACGAAAAAAGAACTTCACATGGTGTGTCTTTTTACAATTTATTTGTTACCAGCATTCGTAGTGTTGATCAGCTGAGAAATAGACCGCCAAAGATGTTGACGTCGCTTAGCAACCGAAGACGCTGGGGTTGAAAAACTACTACCAGACTACTTGAGGAGTGATACCGAAGATGTCAATAGAGGCAAAAAGTCCTTTGTTTTCCTTGACAGCGGTCAATTATACTTAGCAACGGTGAATTATCAAATATAATTCACAGCCGGAAGTTGTGAAGAGCCCATGCAAGTGAACGGAGCGTTCCACGGCATTGAGAGGACCCGTGTAATAATCAATAATTATTCAACTCGATTATTTATTTATTTTTTGTTGTGGGTACAAAATGAATCTTGACGAAATCTGGTGGGGACGCGTCCCCAGCGTCCCCGGCGTAATCAACGCCTAATACAGAGTAGCGATAAGGCTAAATGAGTCATTGTTGAGATCTAATCCACAAAATACGTATGGAGAAATAATGGGCCTGTATACATTAATGTATAGGGTCGGTGTATGGTATATTCCTACCATTGGATATTCCCCTCAGGGAGGAGTATGCTATGTCTTCCTTTGTGCAGGGGGAATATAATCCTGTTGCTAGAGAAGGGAAGGGTTATACACATCATTTCTTGCTCATCTTTTGATTAAAGCGAAAGCGAAACTCATACCTTGTAGAGCAACAACGGCTGTAATGCTAAATGCATTTGGATTCCAGATCTTTGAGTTCCCACTGGGGTTACACAGTGATTTGGGGCTTGTGTTCTGCAAATCCTGGTAAAGCCTCAAAAGCTTTTCCGACTCGAAGAATCAGTGACAATAGCAATGCTTCCAGAGTCTAATATGTTAAAAAAGGCACGCTTTGGCTGCGATAAACTGCCATGATAATATGGATGTTAGCAGATTGTGCTTCTCCATTAATCAAGCAATCTCTCTGACCAGAGAGGGCAAAAGAGAGAAAATCCTGCCTCAGCAAATGCCACAGTCAATGAAGGCTTTGAATACTCTTTTATGGCAATTATAAAGCACAGCCAAATACCAGAGGTTTCTGCTGCCATTATGTCCTAGGCTAGGGTTCTCCTATTCAAACCTTAGGCAGAACTTACCGAAAAGGACTGAAGATGACTTATCATATAATTTGCCGCAGCATAATAGGAAAATACAATAACAAGCTGAACAGGAAAATGGCCCAAGCTGCGCTGTGGCGAGTGCTCTCCTTGTCCTATTAGTTCCCTGGAATGCGTTCTCAGTGAATCCATTCGGACACTGTTGGCCAAACAAAAGAGCATGTTAGACCTTTAGGCCAGGCAGAAGCCAATGAGATGTTGAATGGCTACGTAAATGCAAGAGTGGATCAATTATTCAGCAATAGGATTGAATAGCATCACATTCTGTGAACGTGTTCATGACACAGATGCTGCAGGCAGCTATTGGCTTATTAATGAAATACGGATGTCAGGAAACACATAAAGATATTGCTGAGCATGTGTGTGTGTGTGTGTGTGTGTGTGTGTGTGTGTGTGTGTGTGTGTGTGTGTGTGTGTGTGTGTGTGTGTGTGTGTGTGTGTGTGTGTATAGCACATTGTTGTTTAGGCCTAAAAAAAAAAAAAAGTTTGGTTCCTGTTGGTTGTCAGTTGAGGTCATGGGTAGGTAGGGAATTTATTTTATTTTTTTATTTTATTTTTTCCAGCGGCAGCGAATGATAGGTAGGTTGTTTTCATTTAAAAACGAGAAAATTCGCTCATCCTTGTACAGAATGAAGAGGTGCTGTACCAAAACGTAATTATAGTTTGCATCAAAAAAATGTACCAGGGAATATAGCTTTTTTTTATTCTTCTTCAGCCAAACCACATGCGTGTCCAAAAATGCAAACTTTGAACATGCATAGCTCGTGACCCCTTTGATTTACACTCAGTCATGAAACTTTGCCCACACATGCATATCATCATGGTGAACAAATCTGCCTCAAGAACCTATGTCTTTTTTTGGATAGATTTACGCCCATCTTTAACTTTATTAAAAAAACTCAATTCCCTAAGGATCCTAGGTCTTTTGACTTAGACAAAAATCCTTTAGCACATATCATCTATGGACCAATGTCTGCAATCTGAGATAAACCGAAGTCTGTGCAATTAAGATAACAGCACCCAGGAGCCATTGACTTCTTAAAAGGGTGTGGTTTAAGACGTGTAAAGACTTAAATGCTTACATCAACCTGAAAATGGACACCTATGATCTTGATCCAATACAAAAGTTGTTGAGAATCAAATTTTGAACAAGATCAAGTCCACGTATTTTCCACTAGGGCGTGGCATCTAAATTGCCATGGCCTGTGACTAAAATCACCACAGTTCATAGACAGAATATTTGATTTGATAGGGACCAACTTAGTGGCTGTTGGGGACCAAAGTTTCAGCGGCTCAAGTAAAATGAAGTCGATTGAAAAAAACAACATGGCCTCCAGAGGCTCAAAATCGTCAAAATGTAACTTAATGCCAAAAGGCATGGTTGACTTAAACCAATCAACATCAAACTTAATTTAGTCAAAGGCACATTGGTCAACATGAACCTCTCTGAAAATGCATACTTTGGACGGCCATATTTTCTGACCCCTTTCACTTACTGTCATGAAATCCTGAGGAGAAATTTGTCTCTCATAATGTTGAGGACATGTTCCTAGGAAACCAAGAACCTGTGACAAAATGCCGGATGGATGTCCATATTAGCCCAATCAAGGTTAGGTTACTAAAGATTGGGTTAACTTGAGTCAATCATCACCAAACTTGGTGTTCTAAAAGAAGCATTGGTCATGGTTAACCAGGCTAAAGTTCATCAAAGTAGATAGGGGGCGCTAAAGCGATCAAAAGACCATTAACTCCTCAGCCTTTTGACGTACGGTCATGAAAGTTTGTTCACCCATCACCAGATCCAAGCTGAGGCTATTCCAGCGTTGTCAACCGTATACAAACAAAAAAGGTCTTAATGGTCTTCGTCAGGGCCTTTATGGTCTGCGTCACGGTCTTAATGGTCTATCAGGATTCTTCAAGGTCTGCGTCAGGGTCTTAATGGTCTGTCAGGGTCGTATTGCTCTGCTTTAGTCTTGGCATCCTTAAAATGCTGCTTGCAGCTTTAATTTATATTTGAAACCTGTTAAGTCATAGGATATTTTGTTTGGTTGTGAAAGGATGGAAATAAGATAGTCTTCACCTGCTAGCATCCGAGACAGGGTTAAGACACTTATAGGGCCCTATTTTAACGGTCAGAAACGCAAGTGAGAAGCGCCAAAGGCAAGTAGCTTTGTGAGCGGTTCTATGGCGATGTTGCTATTATAGCGGCGGATAAATGACTCTTGCGCCCGATGCAAATCTAAAAAGGGTTGCCCTGAAGTAGCCTAATTACCCGTATGTGTGGTTTGGGCGTAACGTGCAACAAACCAATGAGAGTGCCATCTCCCATCCACTTTAAGAGCCATGAGCGCATTTGAACCTGACGAGTTGATATTTTGACAGCGCATTTGCAGTCTCCGATCAGGCAGATGCATGACCACATGAACTTCAAATGGCTCAGTTTATGGCCTAATGGTCTAATTCCCACATGGAATAGCGTTTTCATTCATGACGACTCAGAAATACTGAGTTGTCATGTAAATTTCAGCAAAGAAAACTTAACACACATATTGTGGTGACTCCTGCGGGGGTTGCGCCGGGGATTCCGGGGATCCGAGATGCTGGTTGGGGAAAAGGGGTTTTATTGCCTTTTGTCAACTTGTTTCTGTTGTTAGGGTGGGGTTAACGGGTTTGGGGTCTTTATCGTTTGTGTGTTAACTGTGATGTGTAGTGTGATCGGGACCATTAGTGAGAGTTTTGTGTGTGTTGGTCAGGTGTGCCGTGTTTCTGTTATGTTCGTCGTGTTAAATAAAGGCAGCTCTCTGAGTCGTGCGGTGTATGGGGCGCGGAATTACCTTTCCTTAAGACCTGACGTGTTCTTCTTGGCCGACGCTACAATATGATATGCGGTCCAGTGGCAGCAACTTTGGGCCTATTTAATGATATGCAGCAATAAATTAACAAACATCGTTTCTTACCAGTATTGTACACATTATCGTTATAGACTTGTCTTCCTAATATGCATGTGTCCCCCCGTAAATATATATTGCCATGGACTGTATTATGCGTTATGTGTTTAGTTTGCATGTGTTTGCAGATGTCTGTGTCAAGAAAATATGTGTTTGCCGTACGGTGTTTGCAGATGCATTGATTTAAAAGTAGGCAAATCGTATGCATGTTTGTGCTGTGTATAGCCTACTGGGGTGTAAGCTTATGTTGCAGTTACGACCTGCCATAGTCCTACGTCAAAATAGCAACACCAACAGCTTTATCTATCTGTAAGATAGCACCATGTATCCTTTGCGCCGGAACACGCCTCTGCTTTTTGCCGACACGCCTCTCAGGGCGCAAGTTTAGTGGCGCGAGATTTCAGCGGGGGGAAATCAGCTTTGCACCGGATGCAACCGAGCAACGATACATGCGTCGGTGTAGAAAGTCAATTGCCCTGGGTGCAAGATAGGGCCCATAGCATGATGCCACTGTGAATGGCACATTTCATATACATAATTGATCATTATAACATTCCTACACAAGAACTTTACTATAAAAGTATCACAAATGGGTTGTAGGCATGGGAATAGCATGCCCCTCTCCTTCCTGCAGTTCTTTTTCAAAGAAATTTAAAGCAATCTCTTAAATGCCGTTTGTCATTAGGGGTATCTGTAACATAGGGGGGCAACATTGCGGCCTTGGTTGAAAAGGACCCTCTCCCTATGTACATAATGGGCATAAAAGGCAAATTCTAAGGCAACGAGAACAAAACTATATAAAATATGCCTTTAATATATGATACCGCTGTTATTCAGGAGTATGAGACTGTTAGGACTTGTTATGCCTTGCTCAAGAAAAAAAGCAAGAGAAACTTTGCTAAATTCAGATGTCAAAAGAGACGCTACATCATAAACTCTGTGTTTCAAAAATATGTGCAAAGTATTGTTCTCCAGCAGGGATGGATCCATATACTACCAAAGTGTGTGTGAGAGAGAGAGAGAGAGAGAGAGAGAGAGAGAGAGAGAGAGAGAGAGAGAGAGAGAGAGAGAGAGAGAGAGAGAGAGAGAGAGAGAAGGCAACATGGCTGTTACATAATAAGGCAGTATAGTTCTTAATAGGTCAATAAATGACAACACAAGTTTGGAAACTTGACGATGCAGCAGCTCAGAGTAACCTGCCTCACAGACAACACAGGACCAACCACACCTTAATGAATCCAGCAGCAGTAGCATCCTGGAGAGGTACCATTGAAAGTCAGTCACAGGCATATACTACATTGAGTAACAAACACTTCTCTCCAACATCCAACTGCAGTCAATAAACTAAAGGTCTCCTGATGATTTATCATTTTAATGGTTTTAGTATCTAACCTCGCTTGACAATGCATGGCGATTAAGTCCTGATCAGTAACACCTGAGAGTAAAATAGAGCAGTGTAGTGGCCAGCGTGTTGGATGACTCAGCTAAAGGGACCAGGTTCGATCCCCAATGTCCGCAGCCTACCTGTAGCACCCCTCGAGTGCGGTGTGTAAGCCTATCACTGCGCCTTGATGAGCTGCAGCTGAATCATGCATTTATTGTGGTACTATGGATGAAAGTGTCCCGTAAATGGCTAAATAGTTAAATACTTGATGATCTTATCCCTCTTGGCCTTCCGGTCAGTGCATAAAGCGATGGTGTCAGAAGCCCCGCTAGTGTGGGGCTCTCCACAGGGCCGCTCCATCATGGCAAACAAGTCCCCGGAAGTGCCCCTCAGGGCCCTGTCACAGGGAGCTCACACCTCACTGATTTAAACGGCAGCTCTCAGCCCTCCCACACAGAGGGAGATGTGAGTGGACCTGAAGGGCTCCATCAAGACTGCATCCTGTTTATAATGTACTGCTACCCAGGGACGTCGCATGGCCAGCCCTGGCACCTGATGAACAAAGTTGAATGACGCCAGGCAATCATTAGTCCGCTCTTCCGTCTTCAACCAGAACATGGCCATGAAAACCGACGGCCAGCGAGCCAAGAAGATCAGCCGAATAGCTTCGGCCCCGCATTCTCCAACTACACCAAAATCTCCAGTTACAAGCAAAATTTAGCATCTTAATCCATACTTCACATCTACACCCAAATGTCGTATCTGCATCAGATTTTTTTTCCAATTTAAATCTAAACCTTTACACCAAAAATGTCCAATCTACACACAAATCTCCTACCTGGGATTGAAATAAAGCCCCAAGAAATCCAGAACATGGCATTAATTCCACCATTTTTCCTCAGACCAGAACTTGCCAATCAACACCAATTTTCATCAGGGTTGGGGTGTAAAAGCTGGAAATTGGAGAGGGTCAAATATTATGTTTAACAAGTCAAGAAAGAAGTAGTTGCAAGTCCCCAAAGCGTTTTGAGTTAATTTATGTAAATGAAGGGAAGAGGAAGTATTTGCTTGCTTAGTTTACCTCAGATAGGGCATTACTCCTTGACCTTAAAAAACTGTTTAAAAAGGTATCAGGCATGGTCCTGTGTAAACAACAGATTTTTTCAACATAATGTTTCAAGTCACCAAAGCAGCAGACCACATACCAGTGTGTCAGAGCAAATCTCCCTCACTATAGGGAAACAAAGGTATACTATTTATCTTTTATTTTTATACTATTCAATTTTTTGGTCCCTGACGATGAATTGAATGCCTTTGGTGAATTATTAATGGCTTGAATCAAAGAGGCGGACCAGAACTCTCTAGGGTGACCATTTGTCGGTTGTTATTTTTCGAGGCAATAGAAAAATCTGACTGCGAGCGAACAAAGTATTTCTCTCTGGCTGGGGAGGGAGAGTTCCATTCAGTGGTTTATCAGTTAATTAAAAGCACTAATAAATACCTACATACATGTATGCAGTAGCATTAGCTTGACACACAGGTTACAAATGTTGAGTTGAGCATGTCTTTATGGAGTGGATAGAGTTCCTAGAGTTACTACTCCTAATCACATTTTTTTCTCGTTGTTATATTAATATATGCTCCATGCAACTAGGTACTATATGCACATGCATCTTTTATTGCATCTTTCCTCATATTTATTTATGTTCTGTTTTCAGCTTCTTAGTTTTCTAGTTATAACCTACAACAAACTCTATATAGCCTCCCGAAGCAGAGGCACATTATGTCCCAAGATGTCAAGTAGGCTATCAGACTGAGAGCCAACAGCTATGAGATAATAGATCCTCTTTCTCCTTGCCTCCATCTACAATCCACTAAGCTGGCCTGCTTATCATACGGAGAAGGAAATAAATTGTTTGTTTGTACATCAGGAGAACGCTTTGCTTTGAACTTTTTGGTCATGAGAAAAGGATAAGCATACCAACTCTTTCACACCTAGAATACCACCTTCTCAAAGTTGCCAGGCAACAGTAGGTGCGATTGTCTTGCCTCGATCGGCAAGATCAACATAAAATAATCCGGCAGCACCTGCAATTTTGACACCTCGCGAAGGACAAAGGTAGCGTACACAAACCAAATCCTTTCCAGAAACATCTTGAGGCAATTATTTTGAAGAAGCCAGGATGGATTTGGACTATATGGATATCTCTTCCTCCCTCGCATTTTTACACCTGAAGAAGAGTCTGGAGAGTTTTGACTTTGTCTGGAGATTTGCTATAAAACCATTTAAAGAGTGAAATTTTAACATTCGATTCAATTAAAATGTGTCTGGAAGTCTCTCTGTTACAAACCAACAGTTTGCAATTAATCGAATAATTCTTTTTTTCTGTGGCTATTAACTACGATATAGTTTAGATGTCCAAAAATGCAAATGCATTACATCCCATCTTCCTAGAATTACTGTAAGACAAAAACAAATCACAAGCACAGCAGGAAAAGGCACACATCTGAGATTGCATCGCTATTCCCAAGAGACCAAAGGTGCCCGCAGTATCTCAAGCATCTGCTGATCCACCAATTCAATGCAAAATAACACAAGCCAGTGTAATTTTGCTAATAATGATGAGCAGATGAACATCCCATGGCCCAAAGAAAGCCCGACCCCTTATGGAACCCATCAAGAGGATGTGGGCTGAGGAAGGGTGGACACAGCTGGCAGCCGTCTTCACAGGTGCTGCCCTGTTACAACCGGGGCTGCACCACAGCGCCAGAGGAAGCAGGGGAGTGCATGAGATAAGGAGAGAGAGAGAGAGAGAGAGAGAGAGAGAGAGAGAGAGAGAGAGAGAGAGAGAGAGAGAGAGAGAGAGACATGGCGAGAGAGGGGCATGCACCCTGAGGAATGTACCCTGCGCTCACATCACGTAGAGATGCTACACTCTCACACACTCGAACTACAGTGTAGACACATGCACACAATATAACTACACACACATACAATATATAACTACGGTACACACGCACACCCACACTTGCACACTAGCATATATACACACTCTCTTTCTCGGCGCATATCAAAGGCCTCGCCACCAGGGGATGGGCTTTTGTTGTTTGACGATGAAAAACCAAAGCAAAAACTTTCTACTTGTTTCCCTTCCTCCCTGTTATTTTGGTTTTGTTGAGGGGGAATGTGCTTGTTTTGTGGTATTCTACAGCTCACCAACTTCTTCTGGAGGATTTCTAATATATTTAAGAGTGGAGTAGAGGGATTTTGGTGGGCTGCGATTCCAGGTTATTTATTAACATCAATTAAAATGATATTACACTGTGAGGCCACAAACAATATGTTTGAATAGGACCAAAGAATCAAAGGCCTGGGACCTCATTAAAATGTTGTAAAACTAATCAAACTAAGCACATCTAAAGTAGGCCTAACTAAGAAAAGATAAGAAAGGCTTATGAATTAATTTTAGGGTTGTATTTAAAAATGCATATTCGACTTCAAAGACATCTTGCCACCCTTGTCTTACAACACCATCGTGGATAAGACACGTCTCACAGCCTCTCGTGTGGTCGCGCTCTAATGTCAGTAAGACGTTTCTGAGGTGTCCATCGTGATCGGTGTAGCGACAATGTGAATAAATACTGACCTCTATTGGACGGTTTGGAAACTGGAGTTAACCTTTCCCTCTGGCAGTTGCACATTATGTTTTAATTGCTTCGAAAATGTGTTGCACACAAATAATGTACATTTTATTTATACAGTTTTTCTAAACTTTACAGCCACAAAGGTATGACCTTTATAAGACACAAATGAACAAAGACGCCATTGTCAATGAAGCAAGTCAACCCCCTGCAGATATAGATAGCATGCTTTCTTAAGACTGAGGCAGAATTAAACCATGAACTGAATGAGCAACCTTCTGTTCATCAGAGGACCTGTTATTCCTGAGGTAATGTGAGAGTTTTAGTAAATCATTTATTGTCCTTGGGTGTCACACCACAAACTTGATTATATAAACAAATAAATATGTTCATTTATTACACTCTATGGTAAAGACATTGTACCGAATACAAGCAGCATTGGGGATATCCAATGGTGAGATACAAATGGTAGGTGCGACTGTAACAGGTCACTATGTTGTGATGTTAATTGCAGCAAATCTCTACTTAGCTTTCAGTGATCCACTGTACTAGGAATATGTCTTCGACTGACTAGCTGTCTCCTATACACAATCACACTGATGTACACACTCAGGCACACGCATGCACATACACACACACACACAGACGCACACATACATGCTCAGACAGACACACAAATGCTTCACACGTTTACACACACATTTGCGCATACACACAAACACAAACAAACACACTTGCACACAGACACACATACACACAAATTCTGACATGCACACACATTTGTATGAGCTATCAAGAATATTTACACACACACACACACACACACACACACACACACACACACACACACACACACACACGCACAGAAGCACTTATACAAACACACATATGCATGGAGTACCCGGCATTTACCCATACTTGCACACACATGGAAACAGACAAGCACAAACACAGTTGCACACACACACACACACACACACACACAGACACACACACACACGCACACACAGACAAACACACACACAGCATTATCCCCAGCTAGTTGATCTCTTTAGCACCGCCAGAGCATAAAGACCTGTAACTCCAAGGTGCTTGAACAACCCCACTAGTTTGGTTACCAGCAGGTAAGGAGGAGGAGGAGGAGGAGGAGGAGGAGGAGGAGGAGGAGGAGGAGGAGGAGGAGGAGGAGGAGGAGGAGGAGGATACTAGGAGGAAACAGAGCCTTTGTCTCCATCGTCCGAGGAGCTGCACTCGTCTGCAGACTCGGTGAGGGCGGGGTAAGGCCGCGGCTGGTCCAGGTTGACGTAGGTGACCTTCAGGCTGATGTAGTGCTCTCCCTCCAGAACAGACAGGATGCTGAGCACCGAGAAGACAAGCGTGGCGAAGCTGGGCCGCAGCTCCGAGTCCGGGTCCCAGCACTGCAGCATGATTGAGTATCTGGTGGAGAGAGAGAGGCCGAGCGACAAAGAAAAAGACAGAGAGAGAGGGAGAGAGAGTAGGGGAGAGAGAGAGAGGACAATGGGAAACTAACTTGGGCAGCAAGATACTGAATATGAATTAAAATCTTCCATTTGAAATTGTTCTCAGGGGTCAGTTGAAAAAATTAATAGAAGGTCATTCCTAAAACAATAAAGTTTTGACTAAGGATATATTGATTATAATGGCACTGAAGTTATTTTCCAGAAATACGAGGTAGAAAAGCGTGTGTGCATGTAATGTTGGCGGTAATGATAGCACTGATCATTAACCACGCACAGACGCAACGCGTTACAGTTTAAACCCTGCAGGTCGATGGTCCCGACCCTGAAAGAGCCGCTCTCTCCCTCCTTATGTTAATAGAACACTAGACTGCCAGTGGCTGCAGTGGAAGCTGTGCTCCACAGTGTTGTGGTTTGTTGATGAACACTCACAGTGAGTCCGGACAGTACTGGGGCTGGGGCAGCCGCCTGCCCTTCAGCAGGTAGTGTGTGATGTCATAGGGGTCCACCTCCGGGTAAGGGCTAGCTCCTCTCGTCAGCATCTCCCACATCAGCACACCAAACGACCACTGCGTGAGGCAACCATATGTACCATTAAGTTATTACATCTGCTATGACTTACACTGAGTTCTATGTCCTGAAGGAGAGGTTCATTCGCCTGGATGCCTACGAGGTAGACTGCAGACACTGGGAGATGAAGCCAACCCTAGCCAGTACTATATCCTGCAATGTAATACTATGTATTGAATGACCAGTCTATGACATAAAACCTCATGTATGGATATAATATAAACTGGATATAGCAACAATAGCATGTGTAAAAACAATTACGAGTGTAGCTGGTTTGTTTTATACAATTCCTAGTGTGTGGTTGAATGGACAACTCAAATCTATCTGTTGCGACAGAATGGATAGGGTGGGTGTCGACCGGCTCACCACGTCTGATTTGGAGGTGAATTTCTGGGTCTGCAGACTCTCGATGGCCATCCACTTTACCGGCAGCTTGGCCTTCCTGTGGTCCTGAACGCTGTAGTACTCCTTGTCAAACACATCCCGCGCCATGCCGAAGTCCGCCACCTTCACCGTGTACGACTCGTCCAACCTGACCAGGAAGTATCATTCATAGGGGATCCAATGAATCATTTCCACATTTCTAAAGGTCTGACAAATCAAAACAATCATTGCTATTTAGTATTCAGCCATTTAGAAGTGGCTTCTATTCAAATATAGACTAATAGAAAATATAGAAATATATACTACTGTGGATTAAGATACAATAGAGGTAGAGGTAAGGCATCCAAACTCAGGATCCTTACATGTTAGGGTGCAGACTCTTTGTGGGATAAATCCCATAACCTCGTGTCAAACACCACTAGCCACTACTGTCCTGCCCACACCCTTCCCATATTTTCACTTTCATTTCGGATATCTGTTCCCTGACTTACATGCAGTTTCGTGCGGCCAGGTCTCTGTGTACAAACTTCTTCTGAGCCAAATACTCCATCCCCGTGGCAACCTGGAGGCCGAAGCCTATCAGGTCCTTCACTGTTGGATTCTGGGAAAAAACAATAAATCGTATAAATAAGTAATGAATAAGATGTCTTCTATTTTCCTTATTTCTCATGCATAAATGTATCTTGTGTTGTCTCGATAACAAGACTTCAACAAACAAGAATTGTTGGTTCAAAAGAGGACAGGTTTTGTAGTAGTTCAGAGTTGAACAAAAAATGCTTTAAAACAAAAGGCCTACCCTCTTTTCGCAGCGTATGAAGTGCCGCAGGTCCCCGTGCTTCATGTAGGGCAGCACCACCAGGGGGAGCCCTTCCTCCGGCAGCAGGATGCCCAGCAGAGACAACACGTTGGTGTGGTGGAAGCCCTTCATGATGATGCCCTCCTTTAGGAACTGCTCCACCTCCTCCACGTCTGTGATCCCTGATACCGCAGCACACACACAGGCACACACACACACACACACACACACACACACACACACACAGGCACACACACACACACACACACACACACACACACACACACACACACACACACACACACACACACACACACACACACACACACACACACACACACACAGATAAACATGTGTGTGTGGGTGTGTGTGCACAAAGGTACACAAACACACCCACACACAAACACACACACACACACACACACAAAGCCCAACACAAACAGACACATGCACACAGGCACCCAAACACACATACGCCCATATGCAGGCACATATGCGCATATGCACATACACACACACACGAGTCGACACACACAAAACACAATCACACACATGCAGGCACACAAATAAAGCGAGGGTAATTTTAGTACTGTCACACTAAAGGAGAGACACAGATCACAACAGAGAGAGACAGCGAGACAAAAGGAGGAACGAGTGTGACAGGAAAAGACCGGGGTCAAAGAGAAAGGGGAAGTGAGAGAAAGCAGAGAAAGTGAGAGAGATGTTTTCATGCACATTCCCTTGTTTTGTTTTCTGTGTCACACATTCAACAATTTCCAAAAGATGATAGAAGTGTATGGGGTCTGCGTGTGGTGCCTTTATTTACTCAGATGGTACCATGGTGATCTCTACACTTGCCACTAAACAAACACTTGCCCAGTGCTTCCTGTGCCTCTTTTGCATCATTAGACAATAGCCAGGCAGGCGATACTTACTGTTCAAAGACTTAACAGCGCAGTGGATCTCTCTGTTGTTGTAGTCGGTGAAGTAGCCGTGGTACACAGTGCCAAAGTGGCCTGTAGGAGTGACGGAGCAAATAGACGCTTAAGGAACATACTGGTTGTATATACTGCTGTCGTATTTGGAATATACTGTTTTCAGTTGACAGCCCCCAGCTGTACCCCCAGTTCTCCGGCAGCGATCCACGGGAATGCCCCAGAGATTTTCTTAACTTTACTTAATTTGTTTCGTTTCGTTCGTTCGCTTCGTTTATTCGAAGTCAAAGTGTTTCATGGTAATTTTTAAAGTAGTCTGTAAGATTGCATTTTCATGATAAGACAAAAGGTAATAAATTAATTGATTTTAATTAAATTTTTTGTAATAAAACCGAAATGCACAGGTCAATGTAGTTGATAAGTGATTGAAGTAAAAGCAGTGTATAACCAGAGAATTGCCAGTGTCCAGTGTTCATAGTTGTGTATGTGCGTTGGTAGCTAGGAGCATGCCAGCTCTCCTCACCCTTCCCTATGATGCGGTGGCGCTGGACCACCAGCATCTGGGCCGGGATGAGCACGTCCTTCACCTCCTCCAGGAGCTCCGGTCTGAAGCTGGAGATGGAGATCTTCTCTGCAGGCATAAGGGGGGCCAGGGTGGGGTCCACCCCGCCTGCAGCGTAGGCCATGCCGGAGAAGACCACGGTGCCAGACATGGAGGAGGAAGGAGCGATCGAGGCCACTGGTAGGAGCCATAAGATAGAGGGAGCCTTGTTTGTGATGAAGCTTGAAGATGTTTGATTCTGATATTATTAGCGTCAAGTTTAATTATTTTGTGATGATGTTTCACAAGTCCACATTCAGGAGGTAAAAGTAACTTCTTTGTTGTGGTGATAATAAGCGAACTCACGTTAGCGATGGAGTGTCATGCCCTTACATTTTTACAACAGCAGGGTGGGAGGTGGTGACCTGATACCCTGGAATAGTCCATTCTCGCCAATGAAAATATGTTTAAAAGGTAGTGAGGTTGCTATGTTCCTAGACTCTCAGCAAAAAGGTTCTGGGTTCAATCCCCAATGTCCGCTACCTACATTTTTGCATCCTCAAGCAAGTTGCCCTAACTCCCATACTCCTTCGTTAAAAAGCGGTCATTTTGAGGCCTTCAAAAACATCTGCTAAATTATTAAAATGACTGCTGACAATGTGTGTTGGGTGTCTTACCTCTGCGGTAGTCTCCCACGGGGGACATGTCCCCATTGTTGGTGCCAGAGTGGTTAGGGTTAAGGCCCAGACGAGTCTCAACCATGGAGGCTGAAACAATATTGCAGTGCATCAGCAATCATTAACCAAAGTACAAGTCTCTGCCGCTCCTGGCAGTGTCAGAGAGGATGTTCCAGTCAAGAAGGTCCTCGTCTAATCACAGGAGACGGCCAAAGCTGCTCTGGTCAAAGTCAATTCAATTCAAATACTTTATTTGTCCCTCAAGGGTCAATTTAAAAGAGAAGAACAACATGGACAACGTCGGTTTTAAAGGCCCTTGATTTTATGTCTAAATGAAATATGCTATGTTAATTATGTTCAAATCGACCCTATAGTGAGAGAGGTCCAACCACATAGATCAGAACAGAGCAGCACTTCCACTTGGCACAGTCCATTGGCTAGGCTGGCAGGCTCATCTATCCATCATACATCTAGGTCGACATTGCCATGTGTGACGACACTAAGGATAGTGTCGATAGTCGATAGTGTTTAAATGTGGGCGATAGTGTTTAAATGTGGTCGATAGTGTTTGAATGTGGTCGATAGTGTTTAAATATGGTTGATAGGGTTTAAATGTGGTCGATAGGGTTTAAATGTGGTCGATAGGGTTTAAATATGGTCGATAGTGTTTAAATGTGGTCAATAGTGTTTACATGTGGTCGATATTGCTTAAATGTGATCGACAGTGTTTAAATATGGTAGATAGTGTTTAAATGTTCTTTTCCCTCACTCTCCACCTCATCCCTAACTCTCCACCTCAAGCTGGTGTGTAGTGAGCGTTCTGGCGCCGATTGGTTGCCGTGCATCACCCAAGTGGGTGCTACATATTGGTGGTGGTGAGGTCCCCCCTTCACTTTAGGCGTCTTTGAGTGTTATTAATTATTATTATTTTTCATGTTTAACCTCTGTTTTCCTTTTATTCCTAGTCTGTTTTACATAGTTTTGAATGATGACTATATGCTCTGTAAGGTGACCTTGGGTGTCTTGAAAGGCGCCTCTAAATTAAATGTATTATTATTATTATTATTATTAAGGGGCACATTGTGGAAGGGCTTGTAATGACTCATCAACATCATCATCTGGATCATGAAACGGGGGCTCACTGACTGCATCACACTGACCTTTCTTCTTCTTCCTCAGGTGCTTCATGACGGCGAAAGCGAGCGCGGCGCCGGCCACCAGCGCGGCCAGGATGCCCAGCACGATGCCCACCATGTAGTGGTTGCTCACCCTCACCACCGTGCCCACGTTGTGGATCTGTCCGTTGATGGAGATCTGGAGCAGCCAGGGGGTGGGAGAACAGTGAGTGTGGTGCTGGTTATGATAGGCGTCACTTCAGAAGAACTTCACAGTCTGAATGTGGGATTCATTTTGGTCAACCAGTACTCCATAGGAACTCACTAGGTGGTCGGTTCTAATCAGGGAACAAGGATCTAGTGCGCCATTACCGCGTTCAAAACAACTCAAAACAAGGACGTTTCAAAAAATGTTCGACATCATTGAGTTCACGCTGCAAGGTAACTCGAGAGGAGAAAAATATGCATGCCCAACGCAAGATAGGCATATTGTGGCTCACTGCTGAATACCAAAAATAAAGAGATACAGAGATTCATGAAGACTGGCTTGTAAATAAAATGAAGTTGCCCTATTCCACATATTGCCGTAATCAGAGGAAAATATAAAACGCTACAAAGCATATTGCATAATGTGCTTTGCAATATGTGCAAAGCACGTCAACATCACTTTTACGATAATTTCATTCCTATTAACGATGACAACCACTATGTCTGATGTCGGAAAAACCGGAGCTCTGAAGTGTTACCTGAATGGATTATTTTCAGTATTGAAGGCAATATAACCATGTATGTTATACACCTTTTAGCAACCCTGGTCCCATTCTACCTGTAGTCCTGCTACGTGTAAATTCTTCCCTTCTCAAACCTGCATGAAGGCACAAGCCCATTTTAAATATTAAAAAACAAAACTTATTTTGTTGACACCAATCAACTGGGTCACAATTATTGATACGTCTTTTATATTTTACATATCTGTCTGTCATCCATGTAATTTTACGCCGGCTCGAGCTGAAAAATCGTGCATATGAAGCATAACTGTGTGTCATTTGTGTAACTTTGACACTGGGCTAAGAGGGTGGGTGTAGCTGCCTGTCCTCTCAGTCACAGGGCCCCTCTCCGACGGGGTCACCTTCACTGGCAGCCCTTCGCTGGGGATGGTCATGTTCTTGGGGATCCTGCAGGTGATCTCGTTGTCCAGGACCTTGGCGTCACAGTTGACCCCGGCCATGGTCATGATGATGGTCATGCAGGAGCTCACCAGGTTCAGCTTCTGGTGCTGGGTACAGGAGATGGTGGTAGACGGATTTCATAGCAATCCGACATGTCAAACTCTGGTATTTTGAATTGTGGGTGTAGAGTGGCGGTGTGGGTAGCCGAGGTTGGCTTTCTTAAACACTGAGGCTTTCAGTGTGTTCGGTTCCAATTATAAGGATAACATTACGTCAGGAACGTAACTGACTAATGACTTGAGGCACCCAGAGATTTTCTATTCCGCACAAGTACATAACATCACATACGAATGCAGAGAAACTTAAAGATTAAGCATTCATTAGTATGGAATTATTCATGTACTAAAGATATCTAAATTAATGAAAAATATTAATGAGACGTCAGTAAAGGGCAATCTAATGATCATTTCAAGGTTTGCACACGTGTGTGTGTGTGTGTGTGTGTGTGTGTGTGTGTGTGTGTGTGTGTGTGTGTGTGTGTGTGTGTGTGTGTGTGTGTGTGTGTGTGTGTGTGTGTGTGTGTGTGTGTGTGTGTGTGTGTGTGTGTGTGTGTGTGTGTGTGTGTTCCTGAGTGTGTGTGTGTGTGTGTTCCTGTGTGTGTTCCTGTATGAGTGCCTGGGCCTTACATGCAGGGACACTTCGTCGAACCCGGGGTACAGGTTCAGCACGTGGCCCTCGGTCTCGAAGGGGATGGGCTCTCCGTACGGGTGGTAGGAGAACTCTCCGTTCCACAGCCCCACCGCTCCGTCCATGTCGAAGGAGAGCTGCCCCTTCTCCGTCTCGTCCTGGGGGAACTCAGGAGCCAGGCACTCCATCTTGGTTGGCAGGGACTTCCCTTTGCACTCCTGGGACAGAGAGTAAAAAACAGCTTATGTGACACAGATGAATGGGAAAATTATGAAAAACGATATTATGGATATGAAAAATGTGCCATCCTCCATTCATTATTCACATATGAGATGATTTCCAAAAAGATATATCAATTTGATGGAAGCCTTCATCCAAGGCGCGTTTACAGTAACTTGAGGGTACTCTGATCATGGGCGGCCCAAGTGGGAATGGAACGGCAGTGACAGGGCCACGTTGAGCTAGAGGTCTTACCCTGAACACAGGCCTCAGGTGACTCTCGTCAGGCTTGAAGCGGACAGCAGTCCGGTAAACTGAATCCAGGTTCTTCCCTTCGATCACGATCTTGGACCCCCTGCAGTTTACAGAACAAAAAAGAGAGAGAAAACTATATTTACTATTTTGGGAGAAAGTATTGGGCTAGCAAAACCATACATTTCGTTTTTCATCGAAATAGATTCGGAATTGTATAAAGACACAAAAATAAAGTCTGCAGGAATGAAGTACTAACATCAAGCGATTTGGACAGCATAATACACAGGTGATGCCATTGTGTCTGATTTGCTAAACTAATTACTAGCTGATCTTACTTGCCTTCCGGTCGAGTGACATCACTCACTTTGTCAATTCGATTTTCTCAAATATGTAGTAGCTGATCTCAACCGATCTCAACCTTCAAACCGTCACCATAGTAATAAATGTTATTTTTTGGGCATTGCAAAGAGACACAAATGAAGTCCCATTAACCCCCCCAGACATCAAGTAGCAACTGGAGAGGGAGAGTCAAACTTGGGCTGGGCAGCAGCGAGAGGACGCAGCAAACCTCCAGGGCCCCACCTGTCAAAGCTGCAGTCGGGCAGGACGGCGGTGATCTCTGGGTTCTCCTTGTAGTAGAAGACCTTGGTGGTGGGCACGGGGGACCTGTCGATGAACACGCTCAGGGGCACGTCCCGCACCTCCGAGATGGGCTGGGACAGGCAGATGATGGAGGACACGCCGTCTATAGCGGGTGTGACGCTGAGGGAGGAGGAACCACGGTCAGTCACACATCCACTGAGGCGACAGAGCACATTTATAGAGCGCTTTTATAACCCTCAGGAGCAAGGTCTCAAGTCTCACAAATCAGACTTTGGATCTGGATCCGATTAATCCGAGTCTGATAGCAGACAAGCTCAAATGTCGCAGCCTTTCACTTTCTTTCAATTCATATTTGTTTCAAACAATCATGGAGCTGGGTGCAGGGAACGGTAGGTGAGCAGAAACTCAGCCAGCAGTAGTAACATTTCTAGCAGCAGGTGGGAAAACAAGTTTAATCTTGCATGATTCTTGCAATTTCTGGTAAGAATCATGTCGAATAGGACCGTACACCAACATTTTTAGACAAAATATCTGTTTTTATTCAACACTGTGTAGACTGGCAACACTATTAAAATCCTCTTCTGTAAGGCGAAAGCTCTATCTTGCCACTCGCGATTGAGTTTCTCTTCATTGAAATATCTCTGTAGCTGAATGGAAAACCGGCACTTTCAGTTCTTGGTAGTCGGCCCAGGCGGTCGATCCCCATATCCACAGTCTGCCAGCAATGAGCGGGATGCCTCTCCCCAACCTGCTTCTTTTATGTAAGTTAAGTGGAAGACGCTTTGGGAAGAAACCCAAAACCGTTTGGACAAAATAGTAAAATAAAATTGAATTCATAACCTGCTCACACATCAACAGTGGTGACAACCTTGCAAGGTGACAACCTCTGCATCGCCAGAGGTGACCGCGCCCCACCCATGATGGTTTTAAAAGAATGCTGTTGTTAGGCAGCGTCATGCCAAATAGAGCAGAGAGATACGAGGTGGAACTCAGTTGCAGTGAAGCACCTTTTAATAGGACAGGGCTGATCGTTGAGCGTGACACGCCTGGTCTTGCCCGCATCCAGGTGGGGCCCGGTGATGGTGATGAGCGTGCCCCCGACACGGGGTCCGTAGTTTGGCTGGATATGGGTGACGTTCGGAATCTGCAAGGAAGTCAATGGGAATGAGGGAATCACATCAAGCAATTTGGACAGCACAAAACACAGTTGATATCACCGCTGTTTCTGATTGGCTAAATTAAGTACCAGCCGATCTCACACACCGTCATCTGTCAGTGTTGAGAGATCATCCCTCGTCAATTTGTTCTCGTTTCTGATTGGCTGATCTCAATCGGCATCGAGTGACATCACTCAACATGAGCCACTCAGAAAGAGCAATCACGTCGACCTTTGCTTCCAGAGATTGTGGCCGCTAGACGCTCCAATCAAGCTTAGAAAACAAGAGGCCGCGTTCGAGAGATCGACATTGAGCCTCATCCCACCGTTGTCGATTAGTGATTAGTGATTCAGCGTTACCACAAACATGAAGCCAGGCATCTCTGCTTTTCCTTGGATGGAGTATCGCCAGTCCACCTTCCCCTCATGCACCTCCACATTGACCGTGAGGGCTTTAGACAGCTCCATAGCCCCAGAGAGAATCTTGCACACCAAGCTAAGGGAAGCCACAGCAAAGCAGAGCAATCAACCACATTTAGTAATTAGCATCCTCACATGCAAAAACAAATACTTGTTGTAATGCAGCGCAAGCCCGGGCAAGAGAGTCAACGCGAAGAAATAGAAGGTAAATACCTTCACAACTTCAAGGCTAACAGTGAGGGACTTTTTTCCCCTAGTGGGGTAGGACAATGGGTTGGGCCTTTTTTGCTCTCTGAATACTTGACTGATAGATTGATAGAAGGCTAGATTATTCATATTTATGTGATGTATATAAGGTTGTACATTAAATATATCTCCTATATTTTCTCAATCCTTTTCAGTACGGTCTGTGTAGTCCCTGCACTCCAGTGCGTGTACGGTCATGTCACGAATAAAGACATTGAATCGTTAATCTTTGATCCTATCGTAGGACAGAAGGCACTAGGGAACCATGCTCCAGGGTTGAACAGTCGCTACCTAAAGTAAAGGGAGGAGGTTGCTTCTGATGCTCACTGTGTGTTGTTACTCCTGGAGGGCTGCACAGCGCAGGCCGTGGGCCCGATCCTGACTTGGTGGGTCCTGGAGGTGATGTCCGGTTTGGACGGACACTGGAACTCCCAGCCGCACACCGTGAGCTCCGTCTGACCATCAGGGGGCGCCGTCTTCGGGAAGAACTGTGCCGGTAAACAAAAGATACAGCATTTATTTTTAAATCGAACAACAAATACTGGGGATGTGACCCATATCTTAAAAAAAAATTAATATGTGATGTAAAAAATGCCTGGGAGCCAAAACTGCATTCCGGGCAGCGTAAGGCATTATAAATATTGACAGCGTTTCCCTGTGCAGCAGAGCAGGTCTAACCGGGCTCACCCCGGTTATCACTGGAGGGCACGACTCGTTCCTCCAGCGCACGCTGCACTCGTCCTCCCAGCTGCACTCCCCGGAGCACCAGCCGCAGCCCATGAACTTGGGGGCCATGAGGCACACAGCGCAGGTCAGGTAGTGCTGGCACCCGGGGCCCCGCTGGGGCACCTGGAACATCTAGGGACCACCAGAGAAGAAAGGTTGTTGAAGGACATCTAACATGTTGTTGTTGTTGTTGTTGTTGCTGTAACGAAGCGCTTCTCAAACACAGCGCTTCTCAAATGCAGTGGAGCAGTGGCTACTAAGCTGTACTACAAAAGAAACGCCATTTACGATTATTGACTGTTGAAACTAACGCTTGATATTTGTTGATATGTCCGCCAGATACTCCTTGACCAATCAGAACCATCAAATTTGTTGTAAACAACTCACAGCACTCTTAATGTTTAACAATTTAATTTAATTAATGCTTTTAACAAATTAAGCTAAGTATATATTTTCAAATTAACAACAATAAGTTGATTGGTGATAATGTAACCGATTTCCTGAAGTGTTACTTTAACATTTGATTCCTCTTCCCCTTTGATATCAATGGTAATTCTCTACTTCAGTATTATTTGTTGCTAATAAGAAACAAACAAAATATACTTTTCCCATTAACAGTACCTTAAAATATGAAGGAAATCAGTTAAGAATGGGACGGTGTGTCAGAAACCTCATTGTGTTCTTATCAGACACATAAGCGCCCTGATGTTCCTTACTTTGTCTCCGACCACAAAGAGCAGATACTCTGAGGAGTACACCGCAGCGATGGAAGACACCCTCTGGTTCTCCACCAACGAGTAGTTGGCAAAGATAACTGGGCTGGATCTGGTGAGCACAAGCTTTCACAACCCAGGACACACACACAAACGCGGTCACACGTGCACACACAGAAGATGAATCATTGTTACAAGTGCTTGACGGCCAACCAGTATCAGCCAACACGAAACACATGTCCGAGGGGGCAGGACGTCCAACCGCTCCTGCTCCCTACTGACATGTATCTGTATCCACTATCTAACTCCTTACTGCTCCTCAAAGCCATGTCTTTGTATTCGCCGTCTAACACTTACCTGCTCATTGACGTGCATCTGTATTCACTATCTAACCCCTAATTGCTCCTTAATAAAATGCATCTGTATCCACTATCTAACCCCTCCCTGCTCCTTAATGAAAGGTATCTGTACTCACTATCTAACCCCTAACTGCTCCTCACTAACATGCATCTGTATTCACTATCTAACCCCTAAATACTCGTTAATGACATGTCTATGTATTCACTATCCAACCCCTACCTGCTCCTTAATTACAAGTATCTGTATTCAATATCTAACCCCAACCTGCTCTTCATTGACATGACTCTGGATTCACTATTTAACACCTGCTCTGTAATGCCATGTGTCTAAATATTGACTGTCGGTCCCCGTTGGATAAGGTGTGTGCTAGATGATGAGTGGCCGTACCTGCAGCAGGCGTCCCGTGGAGGTGCCGATGTGCGCCACTGTCTTGTTCTCTATGATGGTGACCAGCAGCGAGGTGAGCAGGACGTCCTGCATCTGCCTGTTGAACAGGTCGACCCTGTAGTAGGGCTTGGACACCATGGTGGGCTGGTCCCGGCACGTGGCGTTGTGCTCCATGCTCTGCTGCTCACACACAGAGACATACGCGCGCGCGCACACACACACACACACACACACACACACACACACACACACACACACACACACACACACACACACACACACACACACACACACACACACACACACACACACACACACACACACACACACACATTAAAAAAGACAGACCAATAAACAGAGAGACACACACACATATACAAAAAATACAGAGACAAACACCCATGCATACAAGGGCATACATACAGACACATACACACAACAACAGATGCACACACATACACAGACAGAGACAGAAAAACTAATTCAGAAGATATTTTCCATAAATACAAAAGCATTAATCTTTACACTTGAATGGGAAGGTTCTCATTCCAGTTAAGAGAGTGAGCTATAACCCTCTTGTCCATGGGTAACAATTGAATTTGGAGCTAATTAAATTGTTGCTACAAATAATCTTGCTGTTACAAATCATTTAGTGGACTAATGGCTTTAATTGTGTATATCGATATCAACCAATTGGCTTAATTTACATTGAAGCAGAGGAGGGGAAAACATGGGGCAAACTCACTGGCCGGTATCAATAGTGTAGAACCTTCTTTGTGGAAGAAGGTTTGTGAGAAACACAAAAGGTTTTGTTTGTGAAAACCCAATATTGACTGAGGTAGCCATTGCAATTACATTATCGCATTTCGTCATCCACCAAGACAGTCCCAAGAGGAACGATTGGCTCAGCTCAAACCAAGCTCACACAGAAAGTCTCAGCTTAAGAAAATAAGATTAAAGGTATATATTTTTATTACTTTTATCAAAGTAGAAAAAAGTTAGAGTTAAAAAATAAAGCACTTCCCTTCAACAAAACGTATCGCCAAGGGAACAAGACAACAGATTATGATTACTATTGTACTGGAGGGGGAAATTATGAATAAGAATAAAGACTAACTATTTTCAGGGACTACATTTGGTATGCATCCCTATTCCTTATAGCCTTGAAATCATGATTACCACATGGACATGGAAGCCAATCCTCAACACTATGAAGAGGATACAACCTTCTGTTGAGCTTGAATCATGGCCGGGACTACGTGACGTGGTTTGCATTTTTCCATGCTTTGGAAAATTTCAGTGACATTGTAATGCCGTGGTCGTTGTGATTATTGGCACTGTGTTTTTCTGGAAGCGGTTTTCTTTGACACAGTTCAGACGTGGAATAACCAGGATTTCAGATTCTTGGGAATTCCACTCGTTAGTCTAAACCTGGAAGCAGCCCAGAAAAATGTATAATGTAATGTATTTGCAATTAAAGTAAAACGCCACTAGTGTGGCTATGTGTATTAATGAAAAACAGAATTTCATTGAACATGTTTTTTTTTTACTTTAATTGAATGGTAATGAATTGTCATATTTTCTATATTGTAGGTAGAAGTTTAACTAAATCCTAGTCATTATTGTAGCTGAACAAAGAGTTGTTCATATACTAAATGGATTTATACAATGCTTACACTTTAGTCTCAGAAAACTTAAATATTTAAGTATATTTTATCTCATGCAATATTTGCAGTGTGTTAAGATATATGTTGTATAGAGAGAAAGGAAGAAAATAAACTAAAGGAAACATACAACCTTTCCTGAAAACCCTTATCTTTGCATAATCCTTCATCCCCTGGGGTTTTCCTCATTTGACCTCTCATCCATCATGGTCCTGGATGGTCAATATCCACAGCACTGACACTTCTTAATGATCAATGCTAATGAATGAGAAATGTGGGCCCTGATTGAGTCTTTAATTCAGTGTCTAATGTATTTCTGTGTGTAGCAAAATAACAATTTAACAAGGCAATATTTTTTTAACTCTTCAGCCTGAAGAAGTCTATTGAACATTGAAGGGAGTGTTCATTTCAGTGTATGTTTTATTGTTTGCAGGGAAGGGTCGTAGTTGTTATAGTGTGTGACAGGCAGCCAAAAGATTCTGGGTTCGAAACCAGCCGCATTTATTTTCAGTCTTATTCCCCTCTACATGAAATTAATCCATTTCTAAACAGGATGCTTTTCGAATCATTTTCCTATTTCACCGATGCTCTGTGAGCATACTGTTTAGTTTATGATTGCTTTGGTCAAGTCATTCAACAGCTGGTTGATTTTTTTACATATTTATCTTTCATTTCCCATTGCTGAATAACACAAATCCACAAGCCACTGCAATTGTATTCTCCATTGGCATCTTCAGACTGTCTGGTCAGACATGAACAGATGAAGATGGTTTACAGCATGTGGAAATGGAGGACAACGTCATACTTTATTAATACCCTCACACTGTCTGGCCACCAACACAGTATTTGTACAGCGAGTCAGCAGCCAATGGTATTGGCTCAAACTATGTATTTTTAAGGCAATGCTTCTGCTGAAATGAAACGGTTCACAAGGAGGTTCCAGAGGAATGTATGACTAAAATAATAGAAAACATCCGCTGTGAATGACATGAGGTGACTCCTAAAACACAGAAACACACTTCCTTCCGTCCCTCCGGTTACACATTTACTGGTTGTGCTCACTTGTATTTCACCTTTGATTTCTAGGAACTCTGATAGAAATCACACACATAGACACACAATCACACATACAAGCACACCTGCACACACACACACACACACACACCCCTGGTGGTCTGGCAAACGGGGGGGGGGGGGGGGGACAGGTCCGGGCCTACCTCGTGGGGACAGCTCTCGCAGGGCTGGAAGTGGCACAGCCCCCTGGATAGCTGCTCCGGCCCCGACTTGCAGCAGTCGTCCACGCCGTCGTCGATGGCCGTGTTCACGTTGTCCACGGGGAAGGCGCACAGCGCCGAGTCGTCCTCCGTCGCCCCGTCGTCGCCGGTGACGGCGAACACCCCGTACAGGATGTCGTCCTCCTCCTCGGCGCCCAGCTGCGCCGCCAGCTCCCGGCCCGCCCGGCCGAAGTGGGCGGCCTGCACCACGTTGTAGACCACGTCCCTGTAGGGCTCGCTGGCCACGTTCCTCCGCCGGCGCTTAGGCTCGAAGCGGCACTCCAGGACGACCTCGCGGTAGCGCTTCATCTCCCACTCGTTGCGCGGCAGCCGGCCTAGGCGCGTCTGGAACGGGGACGACTCCTGGTCGGGGCTCTCCCGCTGCACGGACAGGAAGTAGACGAACTCCTGGGTGAAGAAGCTGTACACGTAGCGGATGCCGTACGTCCTCCGCAGGCCCGGGAGCACCGTCAGGCCGCGCACGTCCCTGTAGAAGCCGTCCTCGGTGGCCAGCGGCCGCCGCACCGACAGTGACTTCCTGCCGTAGCGTTGCGTCACGCTGTCGTTGACCGTCACCGCCACAAAGAAGTACACCGTCTGCCCCTCCTCCACCAGGGTCACCTTGGTGCCCAGGCCGCTGGCTAGGCAGTCGGGGCAGTAGGCGGCAGAGTTCGACTCCTTCCGGAACAGACACTTGGAGGGAGAGGGCGGCGCCCCGTGCGGGTTCAGCTGGTGGAAGTAGCACACGCCGTACTGAGAGCTTCCACAGGAGTACAAATACATGAACAGCGTGTCCAGCAGCAGCACCTGATTGTCTGTGTCCTCCAGGTAGTTAGGGTCCTTGTCAACGTCACACATGTTGCATATCTCACACTCGGGGCTGCCCACGGGCCCAGTGGGGAGCTCCCACACCTTCTCCAAGCTCTGGTTCACAGCCTCGATGACGTTCTGGGATGCAATGTACACCTCCTGGTATAGGGAGTTATTGACGATGTTCTGGATGGGGCTGCGGGCCTGGTAGAAGGACATGGTGTAAACCACAGAGAAGTTGGTGGGGCTAGGAACCAGCGAGGGACAGTTAGCCGTGGCAGTAGCCAGGAGCGTCTGGACCCAAAGATATGTCCCCCAACGCGTGGTCCAATGGACCATCTCCTCTGGCTGGTGCAGGCGGCCAATAGGACAACAGGTTAGCGTTTGCTGGGGTGCTGGCCCGATTGCATCCTCAAGACCAACTAATGCCTAGAAAAGAAAAAACAAAAGTTCTGAATATTTGTACCAATATTTTTCACTTAGATATGGCTTTGACTTCGTTGGATATGTTCTCATCAAGTATATATTCATTTTGACTTTCACATCTATTTTGTTTAGGTTTATAAGGTTTGTTTGTTTTATGAAATACAGAAATATAAATAACGAGGAGATAAAGCTGGTCATGATGCTGTTACCAGACAGTTAGTAAGAGGCTTTGGCTAAAACCACCATCATTTCACTGATATTTTTTTCCAGCAACAAAAACCACCATTCCATTCCCCTGGGGCCCTGCCCCAATGAGATGACAGAGCTGATGTGGTCATAATGTGGGTAATGTAAAAGCTTTTACTGACTCACCACAACTCAAAGGGTTGACCTGATGAAAGATGATGATCGCTGTTGCAATAAGGCATCCTAAACTTGAATGTGGATGAAATATTACGCCACGTGAGATTCTACAGACTAGACATATAGAAAGGTTTCATAGTTTATCGCTTTAGTTTTCCTCCAAGTCTTTATATTAAGGTTAAATGAAGATGTGATAGTGATTGATAAGCGATTGGAAATGCAATGATGTTTGTAACGGTTCACTATTGTGGATATAGGATGAAACAACATTTGGGTTGTCGTTGTTATGGTTTGTTCAACCTGTTACATGATCCAAAACAGTCAAACTTGTCTCCTCTGATCCTTGTCCTCCCACCCGACAGAAGAACCAGAGTGGATCATTTACTCAACACATTTAACGGCCCTATTCTCCCTACTTGGTATTCCTGTCACAACCTATACGTGCCTTCCTGGGGGAAAGATTTTTACAGGTTGAAGGTCACGCAACATGCAGCTCATATAGCCACCGGTGTAGAGAGGGCACATTCGGAAACATTGTTGAAGAATTTCTAAGTAGTCGTTCAATTCAGGTAGGTTTGAAGTAGCAGACAGCAGCACTTTTCAAAATGTGTTAATGTGAAAGGAACCGTCATCCTAAACTGTTACCTTAAATATTCTAGATCAAACAGCTTACTATGAAAGGAACCTGTCTTTGTGTTTGTGTGTGTTTCTATCTCCACTGCATCAATAATTCATGGAATCCCACAAATGGAGTGTTACAGTTTAACATTTTCTACTCCGTGTAAAAACTTGTGCAGTTAGAGTTTTAGGGCAACAAGACATGGGTACACATATTAATGGCACTGATTTACTTTTTCAATGGTCATGGATAATGAAGCAAAGGCTTGTAATAGACTTTTGATTCCTTTCCCTTCCTTCTTTCATGGCACTCAAGCATTTCCATTTCTTTATGCTGTTTTCCCTATAGTGCTATTTACACTGTAGCTGTACATTGAATGGCTATAAAGAGCACCAGGTCACATTGTGCTAGAAAAGTATCAGCAGCAGTAGAACATAAAGATGGTTAGGAGGCATGTAAGTGTACCTAATTAGGGTTAGGGTTAGTGTTACTTGATTTTAAAGGGTAAAGTCTAAATCGGATTTTGAACCATATGCAAAGGCCAGTAACAATGTACAAGATAAAGTAAATATTTAGTTATCAATATCTGCTATATTTAACTAGATATAACATACATGGTATTAAAAACGGAAAAGGATAAGGTATGAGGATACACAATGTTTCAATATACAAGCAAACACACATAATCAAAAGAGATATAAACAGATATATAATGTTAACATATTTAGTGAATTAGTGAAGTCAGAGATTAAGTTAATAGGCTATGTCACAGTATAATTTTGATTATTATTATCCAACAATAACCAACATCATTAATGTATCATGGATAGAATTGTTAGGGATATATTGTTGAATACAATGTAAACAGATTTTCATTTTCCCCATGCATTGTCCAATCAAGTTTCTGTTTTTCTCATGAGCACATCGATGAAAATCTATTCTCCTTCTAGGGATTATTTGTAGCCAACAAAAATACTCAAATTCTACAAAAGTGTTGTACAATTGCTTAGGACTGTTAAGTGGCCAACTCATATTATACAATTTAGTATTGCTATAGGGGAGAGTGGGGTAAGATAAGCCAGTGGGTACGTTGACCCGACCCCTTCATTCAGGCAACTGTACACATTTGTTGTCATTTGACCATAAATTAAGGAATCACCCGACATTTATATCTATATATTTAGTACTTATATATACATGAATAAGTACTAGGTCAAAGCAAATTAACTCACGCGTAAAAATATATGTCATACATGCTGGTAATTTTCCAAAGTATAAAACCATGGGAGTAATTTAGCTAAAGATTAGCCTGAATAGATAAACTAGGCCGTTTTTTCCAAAATCGTGGCTGTGGAACAAAGTGAGCCACATGCTGTGGGGTAGAGCCAGTCTTTCAACTTACACCTCCATGATGCACTGAAGTTAAGTTTAGTCTCCAAGGTATATATTGGTATTTCAATGTAGTATTGTGATTCGGTTTTACATATTTTAAACATACTAGAAAAATCGATCATGCCAAGAAAGAGAGAGAACGGAGATGGAGAGCACAGCCACTGATAAAATACAGAAATACAGAAATATTGACAGGTTTTACATAGTTTAAAGTTACCTCAAGCAAAAATATATGACTATTCGGGAAAGGAAAATGTTTTCCACTTGAAAATGTAAATTGGTCAATTTTTGAGAAGTCATATTTTGAGAAGTCATATTTTTATCGAACTATGTCATAGATGCATTATTATCATTTTGATTGACAAGATGTAGCAGGGGACATCCTGAAATAAAGGTAGATGTTTTCATTTTACTCTGTCTTATGTTTCCTTGCCTAGAGGACAACATGAGTAAACATTGGCTCATCTTACCCCACTCTCCCTACATTGTTCTAAATTAACTTCACAGCACTCAAGGGATTGATACTAATGCATCTCGGTTATATTCATAATCACAATGTGTATCAATGTGGAATAGGACACTGATAGTGCTTTGATGTATGTATTTCATCAGAGAACGTTGTTGCAGTCGGAAATAAATCAATTCACTGCCATTCCTTGACCGTTTCAATAAAGTAAAAAGGAGACAATTAACAACAAAACGAACATTCGTAATAGTTGATATACGCTGTTGGAAATCTTCGATA
Organism: Gadus chalcogrammus; assembly: GCF_026213295.1. NCBI lineage: Eukaryota > Metazoa > Chordata > Actinopteri > Gadiformes > Gadidae > Gadus > Gadus chalcogrammus. Next base: position 16,400,134 of record NC_079424.1, read on the forward strand.
CAATGCATTCAAATCTGTTAAAGATGGGGCTTACCTGTACAGGTCAAGGGGATAGGCATATTTTGAAGACAGCTGTTCCACGCAAACACTGGTCAGGCTCTTTTCTAAAACAATGAAAAGCACCGTATTTTCCCGAAGAGCTTTAACGTATACGTGGGAATAATCGAGCATGTTTTTCCTTGTTACAGAAAAAATAATACTCGAGTGAAGTGCAACCAAGTGTGCCCCAGCATAGCTTCGACAACAGCTCGGTGTACATCATGAAGCGTCTCGTCTCCACACTCCACTGCGTGCGTAAATGCCCCGCCCCTCTCCACATCATCATCACGTCTCTGGCCAAGAAGTGAAAGTCAACGCAACCCTGAAGTTTCATCATGGCGCTGCAAATTCCTGCATGCTGCTTCATGTTCGCGATTGTACAGAAACAATTTAACGATTGTACGTTATGTTTTTGGGCGTGGGCTTAATATTACAGATATTACAATTATTGAAATCATGGCAGAATGGTTTCAACTATTCCATTGCAGGGACACCAACTAATAAGAAATAAAAGAAAAATCACCAAAATGCAAGTTCTGGATTGACATTAGCATTTTATTATTAATGGCAAACATTCACAACTGGCAATACAGCATCATGGACACAACAACCTCTGGTCCCGGGAAGCTTACGTTCAGCTCCAGGGGAGTCCTATGTTAATAAGGCACTAAAAGTAGCCTCAGGCGGGCTTGGGAACGCTAATTTACCCATGGTCATGGCACATGTGTTCAGGCTCAGTAGGTGAGAGGGCTGAGGATGAAGAGACGGTCCTCCTCCTTCCTTATCCACTTGAGCAGCTTGTTGACCGCAGACACGGCCTGCACCTTGGTCACCAGCGGGGTCAGGCACAGGTAGAGCTCAAAGCCGCTGGTCAACTGGGTCAAGAGGAGGGAGGTGGAAGGACAGCCATTAGTTCAGAAAATCAGATTTTAGATTAATATCTGAAGTCCGATGGAGGACGGGCTTAGATCTGGGGGACTGGATGCTGCTTATTTGTTTCGAACAATCGTCTTTCCGGAGGTGGAGGTCTGGTAGTGCGTCATTGGTGAACACTCACTAGGCCGGCAGAATTAAACTGAAAAGAAGTGTTTATAAAGATTTCAAATCCAAACTGTGTAGACTCGCTGGTTGCTTAAATTGTTTAGACTCATAGCGTATTGCGTGCTCCGCCCAATATGCAAGGTTTTCCAGTAGAAAAAAAAGGAAAGGAGGAAATCTACTGGTTCTCTATTGACAACAATGACAAAATAGTTGCCCACAACAGATAAAAAGCTTTCGGGTGTGATCGGGGTCTGAAAATACATTTTGTTAACACTAGTTGGTGGCATTATAAAATGATTCACACGGAACATCCAAGGAAACATTATGAAATTTGTGTCCAGCAAGATTACAACAGGGAAGTATGCACTTCAACACCTTTGTTAACTTTTGCTTCTTTTGCTTCATTTATTATTGCGACTATTTGTGTTTACTTTCTACTACATAGATGACCTAGCCTGGCTCCGCCCGCCTAAGTACTTCCGCTCAATTTTCATTTCCCTTCAGTACTACGTCTGGGTATGCGGTATATTCGCAGGATTTCTCCATCCAAATTTTGTGCGTCTAATAAGCGAACAGAGGGAGTGGCTGAGAACAATGACGTTAAAGTCAGCTCTCGTTGACGGACATCTCCAGGTCCACAACATCTTCACTCAGTGTTTGGTTTGTTTACAGCCTGCGCGCAACGTGATTCCCAGCCGGTCCCGGCGCATGACATACGTCACGACCAATCGTTAGCGATTGGTTGTGGCAGATCCAGAGTGGCACTGGGTAGATCCAATCGTTTTTAACTTCAAAAGACCCCCGCCTTCAAGTGAGTTAACATTAGTCAATTGAGTAGGTCCAGACTCTCTGTGCAAATGAAATGAAGTACGAGAGTCTGGTAGGACCAGGCTATAGATGACCCTTTCCTTGTCCAAATAATTCCATTGTACAGAACAAAAGAAAAATCTATTTACATCTTACTTACATTACCATTGTATATAGTGTTACAAAAATGATTGAGAGTTTCTCAACACTATTCCAAAAACACACCGACACACACCTCAAGGATGGCATTGTAAGAGGCAGCGGCAGGCTTACCCAGGCCATGAAGTTCTCTGTCTCCCCACAGCGGTAGATGGAGAGCAGGGGTCTGGTGGAGTGGTGCAGGCGGCTGTGGAGCTCCTGGTACAGTCCCATCAGCCTCTCCTGCCCCTCTTCAGACTGGTACACGCCCGGTAACTCAGGACTGGTGAATGAAAACACCCGTTTACTTAGTAGACCTCAGGGCACCTTGGTTTGTTTTTCTACAAGTTATCTGTGTTGCAGTTCAATCGAGAACTCAAAAATTATATTCAAAGAATGTACTTTGTACGAACATTGACAGCAATGCAAAAAATGACAAGAACATGCAAAATATATATATTAAGAAAATAAAGAAGACATCATTTCAGAGGCCGTCATTTCGGACTGATTGCATTCTCGATTTGCAAAAATCATTTAGGGGTTAACCTCTTTTTTGGTACTTCTTTAAAAGCGTGAGCTACCTGGTGAACAGCCCTGAGCTCTTGGACTTGTACAGGAAGTGCCGGAGCTCCGGAATGCCCACCAGGTCCACCGAGTAGCTGGGGGTCTTCACTGCCTCCTTCAGGGCCTGGTAGGCATTGCGCTTGCGCAGCCTCTCGAGGAAGCGCTGCTTGCAGTCAGACAAGCTGAAGAACTCCTCGCGGTCGGTGGACACCAGGATGAGGCAGAGCTCTGACGCCGGCTCCAGGTAGGAGATGTGCGCGTGGAAGAAGCCGGCGCTGTTGAACTTTGGCAGACAGATGGGCGTCCAGCCCTCGCCCTCCCTGAAGGAGGAGGAGGAGGAGCACACAAGGTTGAAGACCAGGTGCAGGTCCATGTGGTGCAGGTACTGGTCCTTCTTCCTCACCAGCGTGACCAGGCGCTCCCCCGCCATCAGGATGGAGAACACCAGGCTCGGGGCCTTGGCGGCCTGCAGGCTGGCCGACACCGCGTCCCTGCTGGAGCTGGGAAGGGGCAGGCAGGTGACGGCGCTGAGCAGCAGGCCCGGGTCGCGGTCCAGCCGCCGCAGGAGGTTGTCGATGAGGTGCTCGGAGCCGGCCAGCAGCCGCCGCAGGTCGTAGTTCTGCTTGGCCTGGAAGATGTGGTTGAGCTGGGTGAGGGTGAGCAGGCTCACTATCTGGTAGTAGATGTACTGCAGCTCGCGGATCATCTCCTTGTCGGACTGGCGGGTCTGGGACACGGCCACCAGCACCAGAGGGCTCTTGCTGAGAAACACCACGTTGTATCCGTCTGGGGGGGATGGACACGGTGTTAAAGCCTTCTAATGATGATGTTGTATAACATTGAATACATGACGCTAAGTTTATACTTTTAACACTTGGAATGCAGTTGTTACAGGCGCAACAGAACAGTGCAAAACAAATGAGGGTATAGATATTATACCATTTATATCTTCTCCCCCCCCCCCCCCCCATCATGTACAAAATAATAGAATAAATCAAGGTCAAAGAGGATATTTTTTGCGTGTTTGTCTACCAGCGTGGATGGAGCGGATGATGTTCTTGTCCGCCTCCACGAAGGAAACGAGGGCCATCATGACGCCCATGGTGCTCGACAGTGCCTCCTCTGTCCCATAGCGGGAATAGATGGGCTTGCCCGCGTCGCTCAGCACAAACACATGCTTCCTGTGGCTGCGCCACCCGTCACTGCAGATGTCCTCCTCCTTGGTCCGGCTCTCTGCCCAGGAGCTCTCCTTGGGAGCCTGCGCCACCTCAATGATGTTCTTCTCCACCTGCAGCCCGTTCTCTGAGGTACCCAAGGTCTCTGACGACCCGGGGTCACCGTCGGCAACGGGCTGGGGCTCAACCCGAGACTCTGCATCCTCGTCCGCCTCGGCCGGCAAGTCCTCCACAGACCGAGAGTGGACAAACATGGCCGCCTGTTGACCTGCGCCTGAATGGGTCAAGGACACGGTGTCAAGGAACAAGTGGCATTGCTATGCCGAGGATTAAATCACACACACACACACACACACACACACACACACACACACACACACACACACACACACACACACACACACACACACACACACACACACACACACACACACACACACACACACACACACACACGTTGGCCTGAAACTACAGGTACAGGCTTTTTCTGGTGTTGATCAGAAAGAAATGATTGAGTGGCAATGTTAATTTTCTTGACTTATTATCTTTACATTGACGTTCATCGTACCATTTCGCGTGCTTACTTCATCGTAAGAAAACTTGAAAGAGCCTGAAATGTTCACAATTGTTCCTTGTGGGCAGCCAACTTAAGTCCACGAACCCAAATGTGATTATGTCAGAAAGCTTCCAACAGAGTGCTTGTGCCTCTGTTCACATAATAACATGCCAGAGTAGTGGCACAACCGTTATTCAAAGAGAACTCCTTTTACCAATTTCATAAAAGCAGCTTTGGAAAAACCCTTCATACAACTACATGATTCTTGCATACTTATTAAGCAAACATGGTTCTACAGTCTGTCTTTTATACGGGATATGTTGTTAGTTCATCTATATATGAAGGTTATGTTGCCAGATTAAATGATAGCCGTTTATTTATTTGTTTATTTATTTATTCAAAGTCTCTGTCTGGGACAATCTCTCCCTTGAGCGTTGGGTCCATTATGCAAAACAAGGAAATGAATGGTTAGATTCAGCCATCTTGTATTATGCTTTCAAGTCAGATAGAAAAGGGGATACTCTCATTTTATCTAGCCATGATAACACTTTCACTTCCTAACATGTCATACGACATGTGTCAGGTTTGATACATGCTCAGTCACTTACAACAGACATTTACATCATGAACAACATTATGATTAGCATTAATGATCAGTGAATCAAAATGGGCCACAAACGACATTGGTTTTACCATTTTGTTACTTTTGTGTAATTGTATTGTTTCTTAAATACATGTTTGAAAAACATTTCTTAAAACCTAGGATTACAAACCACTTTTCTATATTCACTGTTCCCAATCACACATCCCTTATAATAACATTTTACATCTGAACAATATATAGATATGGCAAAAGCAATTTACTATATCATGAGTGGGGGTATGTGCCAGCCTCACCTGGCTCTGTACCCTCCACCAGGTCCGGAGTGGGGCTGTCAGACCTCTCAATGCGAAGGCACTCTACAGGCGGCAAAGACCCCATGTCCCATGAGGCTCTCGCCTTGTTGCGTACGTCTCCTTCCATCACCGAGCATCAGAGCAGGCTCTCACACCTAACAGAGAGACAAAAAATACCCCCTTTTTATTGGAATTCCTATTTAGGTATTTTCAAAGTTAGTGAAATAAGAAATGAGCTATGTTCTTATTGCATGGCAGGAGACAATAAAGATTGTTTAAAAACTAAAAAATACTAAATTGTATTATAAATAGCGTATATGTTTAATGCTACAAAATATTGCTATATTGCAATGCGTTGTCACTGATCAGAGTTTCTCAAACACTGGCTGTCATTGCTAACTTAGCACATACCTAAAGTAACGTGACATGCCGCATTCATTGTTGTATTGTATACTTCAGCATTAAAAACCCACCTTGCCAGTGTATATTTTGTTCGATGGGTCAATACCATGCATATCAAGAAATGAAGGCATTTGCTGTTGTTGCCGGTTATTCGCTTCCTTCTGTTGACGACTGAATAAACTTGAAGTAAATACTTTGTTCTTTCAGGCTCTGGGAGTCCTGCTCTACAATTTACGGAAGTAGGATTTGTGGGAAATGATGTTCTTTTTGACCACGTTCCCTGCAAATCCCAAACCAAAACCTTAACCAAACGACTGAAACGAGGCCAATATGATGTTGAAACACTATGTGGATTCAATCCGTTTTAACAGTGTTTAAATGCTTCCAAACGGGCAACAATTTTTTTCATTATTGGGATACAAACGTCTTTAGTTCAAGGCCTCAATCTCAGTTTATGTACGTTTGTACGAGAGCGTATTGTTTCAAAATCGTTGATAACACTTAAATATGTCCCAACTACTGAACATTGAAAACTATCAATTATAAACTAAATATGGTGGGCGAGTTTATTTGGTTAGTGCGATCGGGTAATTCGACTTAGTAGTTGACGAGTTTACTGACATCACTTGAATGCCACATAAGGGGCATGGCCTCGTTTCGAACGCGTAGCGCGGAAACTAGGACGCATTCAAGCAGCCACAGCAGATCGTTGAACGAATATGTTGCTATTGTGGAAGTAAACACGACCATATGCTGTCACTGTTGCCACATTCGGTTTAACTCAAGATGATACCATGATAAAATCGCATGTTACTATGCATTTTCCTTAATGTTTGGTAAGTATTTGTTCATCTTTTGGGGGTATATTGTATGTGACAACGTTACCGCTCACGGGAGATATCTTAGCTAGCATTGGACCTCCACACACTCGGCCCGGCGGCACTCTCGATATCTATCTACTTGTGTTATGTTCCTGCTGAGAGGACACCTGCATTAAAATAAGCTAATAAAACCACGTCGTGCTCTGTGCTGTTTGTGATTCTTTCCAGGATTGTCTATTTACATTCGAGGTCCTATTTAAGATGCCTATCCGAGCCTACTGCACCATTTGCTCCGATTTCTTTGACCACCACAGAGACGTCGCTGCTATCCACTGCGGGCATACCTTCCACTATGACTGGTAAGAGTATACAGAGGTTTATGTATCCAAAACAATCATACCACTCGTATTTATTTATGTATCATCAACTGTTTCACATTTGTTTCCACTCAGTCTCCTTCAGTGGTTCCAAGCAGCCCCTAACAAAACATGCCCACAATGCAGAAAACAGGTAACATTACTTTCAACTCTACATGGATGAATGCACTTTATTTCTCTTAAATAAAAGCTCTCTCACCTGAACAATGTACTATGATTGATCTCTGTCTTTGTTTGTATATAGGTTAGCACCAAACATATCATTACCAAGCTGTTCTTTGACATTGGTGGCGAAGAGGAGGGTGCGCCAGTGGATCCAGAGAGCTTACAGGTAATAATAACATCCAACCAACAGCCAAATAATCAACTTAGTTTAATTTGATACACCAATTGTATTTCAGCGTTTTCATTCATATTATTTTCAATTTTGCAGAATGAAGTTTGCCGTATGAAAGCCGCTCTAAGTACAAGAGGTGGGAGAGATGTAATGAAAACGGACCTTTTCTCTTGAGGCGATATAATGATAATGTTGTTTCAAAAATGATAATAAGATTCTTTAAAATTAGATAAAACATGACTGGCCCCTTTGGTGATGCCTATCTGTGTTGGCTCTCCAGATAAGGACTACAAGGAGAAACTGAAGGCCTTGGAAGGCTTGAAGAGCACCGTGGAGAAGCAGCGGAGAGACCATGACAAAGTGCGAAAGGAGATGGTTGATAAGGACATGCTCTGTACTGCTCTAAGGGTAAGGTCTCTGCTTTGTCGGTTGCAATCCAATGGACAATATCAGCTCTTGTAACGCTGAGCAAACATCTATACCAACAATAATGTGTGATAGGGCTGCCTGATTATGGAAAATATCATCACGATCATTTTGGTTACCGTAATATTGAAATCCCGATTATTCAAATTGTACATTTTTGTTTGAAAACATGATGCATTTATTCAGCATTTCACTCTAGAAAAACTCTTTTGTAACTGAGAACATTTAAATTTTCCCTAAAAAAAATTACAGAAATAGAAAATGGTAAAACGAAAAAAAAAATACGAATGTGTCCAGCTGTCGAGCAATTTTTATAAAACATTTAATGATAAAAAAGGTTTAGGGTAAAAAATCTTGACTGCCTCTAGGTTGGAGATAGTTTGATGCAAAAATCGAAATCGTGATTAAAAAATTGATTAATCGTACAGCCCTAATGTGTGATATGTATTGTTGGATACAGAAACAGATGACGTACCTGGAGACCCAACAGAACGATGCTCAGTCGGCGAAGGAGGAGGCGCGCAGGTTAAAGACCAAGATGAAGACCTATGAAAGGTACCCGATGATACTTTACATGTATGATGTGTTTGTGTACTGTGGATAGATATGAAGTGAAATCATTTGAAATGTCCTGGATGTTTTCCTTGCAAAGGTCTAGTGTGTTTTACTGTGCATTTGATAAATGTGACTCTTATACTCTTCAAACCACAGTTACTAGTAAGCATTCACAATGGCAGTTGCTTTCCTTTTGTACTCTTTTCAGGATGCTTGAGTGCATTGATGTTGTTGTGCATGTCCAGTCTGGACCGTCTGTTACAGGGCCAGAGAGAGGAGGTGGAGTCCATGATCTCAGACATGGGGGTCAGTCAGGGAGCTGTGGAGCAGCTCTCCATTTACTGCATCTCCCTTAAGAAGTAAGGCAAGCCCATATATGGTTCATCACCACCAAATCACCCAGCACTTCATTGATTCACAACCCATAGTGCTTGATTCTTTTATTAACAGTTGTACGTATTATTATAATGTCTGTTTCTAGAGAATATGATAACTTAAAGGGAGGCCTCAGGTCTTCAAAGGACATGTGTGAGAAGTTGAAGAAAGAGATGTTTGCCTCAAACAACAAGGTAACGCAACATTTGGCAATGGTCTTATTCATTGAGTGAAAATAAGCATTTAAACTGATACATATTGTGTGTCGTCTGAGCCACGTGATGTTAGTTCTTATCTCCTCTACCCCCTTATGTTCCTGCAGTTGCAGAAAGCCTCCATGGAGATGTCCCAGACCAAAGAGGACATGAAGGCCTTGCAGAAGGATCTAGCCAACGCCGACAAGGAGATCTCCGTAAGGCAACGGATCCTCCGAAGTTGGAGGCTAACAGACCAAAAACGGACACTGATTATTTTGTTTGTCTATCGGTCTTGTTTATTTTTGTATATTTTCTTTTAGAGTCTCAAGAAAAAGGTGGAGATCCTCCAGAGAACTCTGAGCACGCCGACACGGACCAACGAAGCCATCAGCCGACTGGTTTTTGAGAGGTATGTTGTTGAGCACATCCACGAGCTCATCCACGTAAACTATTGCAACACTCACAGTTTTGCATCCTATTCTGTGTGAAGAAGAGAAGCTCCTGCCAATACAGTTGATTAAACTCTAGCATGTTGTTACCTTACCTACAAACCTCCTTGTTTGGTTGGCACTATTCCTTTGAATTTTAAAGAACTACAAAAAAACTATTTCATTTGGGCTTGTTGACTCTGTACTGTACTGGAATTTATAAATGTGTTATTATTTCAAAATATCACAATTTATTCCTTCTTTAATCAAATGCGTTGATTGATGGACTGGCTGACTAATGAGCAATCTTGTCCTCCTGTCAAAGCCCCGCCCCTCTGGAGCTGAAACCCAGGCTGCAAGAGCCATCAGACTGCCAGGACATAGACCTCAACATGACCTTTGACATCACCACACCGGATGATGCCAACAAGAGACACGCTCACACTCATTCAAAGAAGATGCGCTTGGACCCTATTGGGTGAGTGGAGAAAATCTGTGTTGGCTGATCAAGGGATATCTGCTTATACCTTCTCGTTCCTCTGGTGTTATTCTCTGCTACGGCATGACATGTAAATACTCTAAGAACTGATTATAACAAAGACATGTTTTTTCTTTCAGCCCGTCAGTTGCCAGACCCAAAGAAAACAGCTCTACCGGAACCAAGGTAAAAGTTGTGACACATCAACACATGGTGTGTTCCAGATGCCTTGTACGCCACCCTCACGAGTTGCTCTTGTGACGTAATTTCCTGGCTTGTAGTTTCCGTTTGTCTTTGTGATTGTGTCATGTCATTGGCTAGTCATTGTTATGTTAGCTACATTAGCCTCGTTAGCAAACCAGCTCGATAACAAACACAACTTTACATTGTACGCACAGTAATCGTGCAATGTATAAATTGGTGACCGGAATTAAGTAGCAATGTAATCAAGTGTGTAAGAACATTTTAATATGACCAACGTGGTACAAATACAAAAAAACAATAATTGACTTTATGGGCGCAGCCATTTTTGTTGCTGAGTCGTTCAACGGTCAGCCTCTCTGAACTCGGTATACTCTCAGAATTCCGAGTGGGACCGAGGAACACCACCCAAAAGGGGGGGGGGGGGGGGGAAATGCCCCATGAAATGCCCCATGAAATGCCCCATGAAATGCCCCATGAAATGCCGAAAGAAGGCTAGAAGATTTCCCCACTAGCGCCTCGTGCGGTCGTGTTCGAGGCATCTGGAACACACCATTACTAGCCTGCAAAACCCTGGTTTATTTGTGTTGTTATTTCGGTCACTCAACTCTTTGTGCGTCTCCAGGGTCCCGACGCCGACGGCTCCACGGAGCCCTTCTTCCGGTCCTCTCTGCTGTTCAGGAAGAAGACATTTGGCAGCATGCTGGAGCCCCAGAGGGCCAAGGCAGGAACCGTAAGTCTTCAGCCCGTCCCCTAGCCCCAAGTCACCCTCCACTGTCTCTGCTATCTACTATCTGTGTTTGCTCTCGTGGTGTTGTTTTGTCAGCTTTAGGGGCAACATAATTTAACACAATTCACTATTTTCTCTTTACTGGTTAGTTGGTCCTTTTAAATGCAGCAATATTAATATCTAAATGTCATTGCTGAATTTGAAGGGCTCCACTCAGAACAGTCAACCAGTTGTATCTCGTTTTGTTTTTTTATGATTTTTAAGACGCTGTTTTCGTTTCAGGTACTATCTGGGTACGATGGATTAGGAGGGCGGACTAAATTCATTCAACCTGTATCCTTCACTTATTAAGAAACCGATGTCGAATTTACATCGTTGTTATTTTATTTATCATGCATATTCCCCGAATACAAAGTTCACACTACGCTTGGGTTTGTCCTGAAGAGAAAAGACTACATTGAAAAAATGGAAGGCCAGGAACTCATAAGTCATATATATTTAAGGGGAAATTGTAAAAAAAATAAACAAGTAATATTGTTTTAAATCTGTTAAATTTGATTCATCGTGACGCCGATAATGCAAATATCAACACCTCTAAATACACGTAATGTCCAAGATTATCGTCTGCTGCATTCGGCAGTAGGACACCTCTACTTTTTTAAGTATGAGTCCTTGACCAAGTCTTCCTCCCCAGTCTCCCATTTCCAGCCTTCGTCCACTGATGAAAGCCAAGAGGAAGAATGTGACCAGACCGGCAATCAGAAAGATCTCCTCTTGTCTCACTTTGGACAATTTCCTTGAGTGAAGAAAGTCTACTTAATTAGTCAGGTCTAGGCAGCAAAGGGTGTTCTCTGCCCGCAGTGGAATATTAATGAAAGGGAGCATCTTTTTATTTATTAATAACGACAAAACTAATTTATTTCACCTTATTTTGCAATGCAGTTATTGCCAATTATCTTAAAGTCTCATCAATTGGATCTACTGGTCTACGTCGATTTTTGTGTTAAATGTGTATGGCAGAAAGAGAATAAGTGTGTCAGTTTAATAATTACCATGACTGCATTTCACAATACTGGCATGACTCATTCTCTGTTCTGTGGATGTATGTATGTATATATTTTTTGTAGAATATTGATACTATTGCAAGGTGCAAGTTAATCGCTTGACTAGTTAAATACCACAGATTTAATGCTGGGGTTGTATTTTTTTTGTATCTGAAATAAACAATTTCCTTTTTAGAATTTATTTTTTAATCACTTTTTATGTAATCTTTTGTGCAAGGTTTGCGTCAATTGACTTGTGTGCTGTCCAGCAGATGGCAGTATAGACAACGGTTTCTTATCCATGCAGGCATATTTTGTTCTGAAATAATGTGTTGGTCGTCCATGTTTACAAGATGAAAGATAAAACAAATACCGATTTTTGTATAACCCGAGTCTAACATTATGTTGAAGTAAAAAAGTTCACTGCAAATAATTGGCAATTATATGTTTAATAGACGGATGCCCTCTATTGTACAAATACATGTGAGTCCATATTTCCCGAAGAAACTGAATTCTTTAAACAAGCTAAGTGGTGAAAACTAAATTTATCGGGAGTATATAGAAAAACTGATGCCACAAGAGTAGGTATCCTACCTTCTAAACGTTTTTTATAGGCCTATATAAACATAACATCAGAAAAACAGTTTTCTACAACCCCACCAAAGCATGATAAACCTGTCAAATTGCTTGATTTAGGCCTATTGCTTGCACTAGTACCATCGGGTTATTAAATATTTGTCATATATAACGTTAAAATCAATTAGAAATACCAGTGATTAATCAGTGACTGAGTGAGTGTAAATTATAGTTCTTCAGCGAGTATTACAATCTTTCCAATGGACCTTAATTATTAATAATGAATACAGGGCAAGAGGGAGGTGCATTCCTGGTCCCTACCGCTGGAGTAGAAAAGGTCAACACATAACCTACAACACACTAGCACACAATCCATGCAGTGTTGGGACTTGTAAACACATTCGCCTAAAGGGGGGAGGGGGGAAGGGTTATCAACATCATTGATGGAAAAAAGAAACGCCCTTTGTGGATCAAGGTGCTCACTGTCCTTATAGTCTGTTGGGTTCCTTGTAATCCATTCGCTAGGGAAGTGTTTGTTCCGGGCAATTTGTCATTATTCGATAGGCCCACTTCCATTCCAAGATAAATTCCAGTTAAAGCATTAAGCCTCAGCACTAGGCCTACGTTGTGCCCCAGCGTTTCATCGTACCCTTGATGCACGGTTCTATGGATATTCAAGGTGAGTTTCTCTTAAGCAGGAAAGAGAAACAACCCCGAGGGCCATTAGGCCCCAAAACTCGTTTTAAGTGTGCTCCTCTATTCCATCTTCTGTAACCTTCAAAAGTTTTGTGTTTGGAATGAAAATGGGGAGAGGTGCGGGTTTAGGGCTAGGGGAGGGAGAGGGGGTGAGCACGATAAGAACGGTTGAGTGACAGGCAGCCGCCGCCCAGCATGTCTCACTGCGACCGGTCGGGCACCATCTTGGCGCCGTTGGTTTTCTCCTTCTCCTTGATGCTGGACACGGTGACCGCCTGCACCACGGCCTTCAGGCTGCGTTTGCGCTTCTGCACGTTCTGCTCCGGGTGGAAGATGATGACGTAGACCTTGGGGATGTAGAGCATGCCCAGCGACACGGTGGCGCTGAGGCTCATGGATACCGTCAGCGTGGTGGTCTGGATGAACATCTGCAACATACCCCCCATCCCACAAAGAAAAGTGGTTACTTATTATGCCGGAAAAAAAGTCTATCAAAATATGCGCCTTCTTTGACTCTGAATATTGATCTGTGGGATGATCTAACACAGTTAGCCGCCGACGCCGTCCCCAGAATATCATGATAAGTCTGTCCCCATAAAGTTAGTCATGTCGGAGGTCCGTCACAGATCCCTCTATTTGCATTCAAAGAGAGAACAGAATGCATTCTCACAGGGGTTTTGACTGAAGCCTATGTAATCATTTGGAAGCACGAAAGGCAACATCTTTCCCCCTTTTTCTGTATGAATGATTCATGGAGGCGAGTGTATGTACTCAGAGGTGGAGCTCTATTTATGGTTCTGGAACTCTGCTGCCCTCTCAGGTCCCTCTCCATTGTAAGCCCAATACTCAGACAGCCGTGATAACAGAAGAAACCGTTTTTTTTTCCTACAATGGCTTTATATCATGAATTATAGACTCATTAGCAAAAGCAAACTGTAGGCCTACGTGGCATCAATAAGTCAACATGTATGTGTCATTAATAACTCAAAAAGCATGTCTATGTTCCATAAATAAACCATAATTACACAAGAAAATCCCCATTCACAACCAAACCTATAGGCAACGTTGAGCATGGTCCAGTAAGCACACTGGAATAGATTTTGTCCGTTTTGTGGGGGCTTTTGTTGCTTCAACTCAATGGCCCATATGGCAATGAATAGGAACAGAGATGCTTGGCTGACTATAGAGCAAGCGCCTTTAATGTAACATCTGTATTACGCCTGGCCCCATAGATGAGTAGGCTAGGGAGAGCGAGCCTTTAGCCTATACCATGATAGGGGGCTCTCCTAGGAAGCAGATCAACAAATCTGTGTGTGTTAATAGCAAAGCTGAATGTGAACCAGTGAACACTTAAACAGAGGGCATTGGTATCTTAGCAAAGTAATATATGTATTGATGGAGTAATAGCTTCAGCAATAGCTTTCTCTTGCGCATTCACTTGGGGTTTTCAAATGGTTATTTATTTTAATAATGTCTGCTCAAACAACTCAGACCAACGGCTTCTAAGCCTGTGGTCCGAGTTGTGGGATTTAGATGCAGAATATGCATAACATTCACGAGTAAGCAAGGAATATATCTGGGTGATGGAGCACATCACCCAGCCCCAATCCAGTCATTTGAATGAGGAATGACTGTAAGTTGTGTTATTTCATAACAAGGTAAAAGCACATCATTGTCTGTTTCTGCCTGACCGTCTAAAGTTCTTAATGGAGCGCTTTGCTATGCAGTACGATGGTCGGTGAGCTCTGTGCCATATCAAATATGCAGGGACACTTTTGGGAAAAAAAAAATCTTCTAAGCCAAGCAACCGATCAAGGAGAGGTGCCTAGCCGCCTGCTGCTCCGGGAATTTTTCTGTATTCACTATACGTCACTTTGGAGGAAAGCCTCTCGTAAATTAAACAGTAGCAGGAGTAGTAAAATCGTATTCACACTTGCGTTCGTTTAATTTTGACCTGGTGGGTTTGTGTAAAGTTGCTAGGCTTCAATGGTGCAGCGACTTCCAGTCGATCACTCCCATTCAATTTCAACAAACCACATCAAAAACGTTGTCTATCGCTACCAGCAACCGACCACATCGCCGACCCCACCTCCGCCCCCCATACCTTTTCAGTCGACTGCGCTGTTCCGAAGAAGATGGGCACGAAGGCCAGCCAGACAATGCAGGTGGTGTACATGGTGAAGCCGATGGGCTTGGCCTCGTTGAAAGTCTCGGGCACCCCGCGGCTCTTGATGGCGTACACCGTGCACGTGATCATCAGCACGATACTCCAGCTGAGGCACAGGATGAGGGACAGGTCCGACATGTCACACTTGAGCACCCCACGGGCGAACTCTGGGTTGGGGGGCTTCTGCTCCTCGTAGTCGATGATGGTGTGGGGGGGGTCCACGCCAAACCAGATGAACACGGCCAGGACCTGCGCAGAGAGAGAGAGGGATCGGGGTTTGGGGGGGGGGGGGGGGGGTTTGGTTTGTTAGAACGTTCCGTGGTGCAACAGTCAAACCCGTTTTTTGAAACAGACACCAACGGTTATTCATGTAGCAAAACACACACAAAGACATACACAGACACACACACATGCGCACGCACACACACACACACACACACACACACGGACACGCCCAACCCTTACCTGCACGGAGATGAGGATGAAGGTGATGACGAGCTGGGACCCGGGGCTGATGAACTTGGGCGGGGAGACGGCGACCTTGCCCTGCTCAAAGATCCGGTAGATGCGGTTGGTCTTGGTGAGCATGGCCGAGTAGCTGATGCACATGCCGAGGCCCAGCAGCATCCTGCGAGAGGCGCACACCCCAGAGCTGGGCTCGGCGATCATCAGGAAGGTGATGAGGTAGATGAGGAAGATGCCGGTGAGCAGGACGTAGCTGAGCTCGCGGCCGGACGCGCGCACGATGGGCGTGTCGTTGAAGCGGATGAAGGTGCAGATGCACCCGGACGTGGCCAGGATGCCCAGGATGGCGAGGAAGACGGGGATGATGGCCCACGGCGAGCTCCACTCCAGCTTGATGATGGGCGTGGGCCGGCAGCCCGTGCGGTTGACCAGGGGCCTCATGTCCATGGGGCAGGTGTCGCAGTTGAACTCGTCCAGCTGGTACTGGTAGCCGTCGCACAGCTCGCAGTGCCAACAGCACGGCACGCCCTTCACCATCTTCTTCCTCTCGCCAGGCTCGCACGGGAAGCTGCACACCGAGTCGGGGATCCGCACGTCTCCGCCGTTCCACTGCATCTCGTCCTCCTGGTGGTTAGCGGGGTGCGGAGCAGAATGGGGTTTGTTCCTGGGGGGGGTTTATTTGTGTTTCTGCACACTGGGACTTATAGTTGGGGGAAGTTTCTATATAAATACATTTTGCTTACTCACTTTCTTACTCATTTACTAAATGACTTACTTACTTACAATGAATTGTACACACATGTAGAGGCGCACACACACACACACACACACACACATACAGGCAGACACGCATACAGAGAGGCCCATGCAAGCGCTGACACACACACAAAAAAAAAACCATCTTGCATAAACAACCACTTGCATTCAATTATGAATGGACATAAATAACGATAAGAAGCTGAATTGATCTGGAGAGGATTGCAGTCCATCCTCACATGAGACGATGTTGATCAGATTAGACTGTATTTATCCTCACTTTGGAAACCCAATCACACAGGAGGAAGCGGGGAGGTAAAGTGACTGGGAGGTAACATAAGGCAGCCGTAGGCAGAACAGGGTAGGCGGGACACAGGAAAGGCGCAGTACTTGCATTGAGTCGTAGGTGGTTGGTCCATTGGCCGATGACCCGGTAGCCCGGGTTGGTCACGTTGGAGATCTGGTACTGGAAGATGTCGTAGCGTCCCGGGGCGTCTCCGTTCTCATTGAACATCACCCCGGTGCCAGCACTGCCTATTGACCGGACACACACGCTTTGAACTCTTGTTTGGTATTGTGTGATTGAGCAGGCACTTTCAGATGAACTGACTATTGGACTTGATACATGTCATTCATGAATCTTGTTAACCCACTACTTTCCTGCCCACTTGAGGTGACCCTTCTGGCGATTATTCCCATGATGCATTGCTTTCCCATGAGGTACTGCAGACTTTCACTCTGCCCAACAAGAACTCTTGACTACACTTTAGCAATCAAAAGCCTACCTTGGCACCATGTTATCCTAAAACTTAACATAACCATCTCTAATTCAACACCAAGTCTGCAGGCCCTGCCCCCTGCCACCTTGGCCCAGCACTGTGCCCCGGTCCAAAAAGTTGTTAACTGATGGACATGCTGCACCCCCTCCTCATTGCAGAACACCCACACACGGTCTGAGACAGCTTGTGTTTTTCTCCCATGTCAGAGCTGAGTGCAAGGTGCTCTTTAGCGGGCGCATACATTCTTCCACTACTCTCTCTGGTCTGTTGCCCTAACTTGATTGAATGTTTCTCCAACGTCCCCGCAGGCATTCAATCTGAAAAGCCACCCATATAAGCCACGGTCAGCCGGCTGGAGGAGGAAGGTAAATGGGAGGGCTTTCATGGAAAGCCTCTTTCATTCCCGACAGCAGCTTGTTTTATTTTCGTATGAAAGACGATGAAAAGAGGAGTGTTCTGTTTGAGCGAGAGAGAGAGAGAGTGCGGGGGGGGGGGGGGGGGGGGGGGGGGGGGGTGGCCCCCGGGGACCCGGGTGCATTTAAAGGATGCGGTATGTAGTGTGGCGAGGTACATTAGCCCAGAGATTCTGAAGCCTGGCGCAGAGTGCCGTGTTCCAACTGACCTGCCTTTCGCTCTCGAAAGGCAAAAACACATGAATAGCAACGTTTTGTTGCGGTTTCTCCAGCGCCAAGTATATTCCATTAGCTACACGTTGAGGTCCACAACAGTGATGTGATAATTTTTTTGCATCACAAATTCAAGGAGCATCCGGAACCGTTCATTTTCTTAGGTAATAAAAATCCCTCAATGGGAAGCATCGCTGCTCCCATCCCAGGCGGCCGCGTGTCCTCTCACCGTTGAAATTGACCGAGCGGATGTACTGGAGGAGCATGCGTCCCTCCACGGGGTCCATCTTGTCGCAGATGCCCATGTAGCCAGGACACAGATCGATGTGCATGCTGTGTATGGCGTGGGCCATGGCGTACACCGCGTCGATCACAAACTGCACCTTGCCTTCCTGCTCGTAAGAGGACTCCCTGCTGATCCTCTCCTCACCTGGAGAAACAACCGGAGGGAATTATGTCTGTCTACTGTGGAGGTCCTCTGAGTCTGAAACAAAGAACTAGATCTATCTACTCACTGGGCACACTGCTGTGTGTAATGTGGATGGGTAAATATTGTCAGAAATGAAAAGTGGATCCTGTGTTTGATATTGTTTCCAATATGAGTTGGTTTCTCTTCCCTTGTGCATTTTGATCTGGGATTGACTAGTGGAGTCTGGGGGAATTAAGCTAGAGGCTTAAGAGTGGGATGGATTGTTATGTGCTGTGTGCTGAAAAGTAATGTTTTCAGAACGAACTTGTGACTTTTATTCAAAGATCCCAATCCTAGAAGATAGCTCTACAAATAAAATACAGTTTTGCACGACTGGGTTGAACCAGCCGCCGTGGTACCCACCTGTACATTTCCTCCGACTAGAGTCGTACTTGACTCCAGGCCGGGTCAGTTTGCATTTGAAGTCATCCTCCCAGAACTCTGCAAACCAGATGTTTCTTCTGTTGTTCTCCAGAGATCTTGAGATGAAGTACTGGTCGAAGCCTGAAACAATGAAGATAATTGAGAGGGAATTATGTAGATCAGGGCCAGAAAGTAGGGCTATCCTGCACAGTTGTATTTGTACATTGTTGTTTTCTCATGACATGAGAGCAGTGAAGGATTTAACATTATGATTCATAGATTCATCAAATAATTTTCCTCAGAATAATTATCATTATACGCTTTTATATCAAAGATCCTCTCTCCACCAGATCCCACATTGTTCTTATTCCCTTGTAGTCGCAATCTACACCGGGTTCAGTGATCAGGGGCTGCTGCTCTGGACCCCTCCTCCTACCATCGATGGAGGCTCTCTTGGGCAGGATGGTGACCGCCCCCTCCGCCACGTCCTCCAGGTCCTGGATCGGGGAGCTCTTGGCCCCCCAGCTGTCCGAGCCCACGAACACAAAGTGACCCGTGAGGTTTGCCTTTTTGGACGCCTCCAACACCCGCCTGGATCAAGAGATAAGAGCAACTAAACTTCAGGCATGAATATATCTTTACTCCTAATTGCCAATTTATGTTCACATTCATTCATATTCATTAAGTAATGAATGCTTCTCGCTTTCCCACTCACTTGATGTCGTCCTCGTTAGCGAAGATAATCACTCCACGTGCGTTTGACGTCTCCATGAGCCTATTGATAAGTTTATCAAATTCCCCAAGTTTGGGCTCTCTGGGGATTTTTATCGACTGGGCAATGCATAGCCCCCCTGTTTGACACAGACACAAACAAGCAGATAAACAAACAATGCACACACAATCACACACAAATTATTGATTGTATGGAAATTAGACCTTTTACTTTTTGAAAAACGTCTCTGAGTATACAGACAAAAGGCCAGGCCGGGTACTTGACAAACAGACAAATCAAACAAAACCCATCTCGAATCATCATGAATACACATTTGAATGCCAGTGACGAAGACAATGGAGATGATGCTGATGCTCATCATGATCGCGACGACGGTCGATGACGACGACAGGTCGATGACGACGACAGGTCGATGAAGACGACGGTCGATGACGACGCCAGACACACCCACCCGTTTCTCTGGATATCTGGACAAAGGCCTCGACGCCGCTCTCTCCGTAGTTGCCCTCGGAGGCCAGGGTGGAGACGTAGTTCCAGCCCATGGCCTTGACGATGTCCACCATGGCCTGGGCCTGATAGGAGTCCGGGGGGACTACCCTTGAGAAGAACTCGTAGCGGCTGTTGTCGCTGAGCTCCGGGGCGGTGGACGCGTAGCTGATCTGGGGGATCTGTGGGGAGAGAGAAGTTCACGGCTCAGCATGGGCGCAGCAAGGTGCAGACAACGCTCATAGATAGGGATTTGGTGGAGGATGAGCTCATGTGAAGTAAGAGCCAAGTCAATTCATTGAGTCCACTCCCATCATGGTGTCACTCTCTGCAACCCAGGGAAGATGTTACGGTTAGATGCAGACGGCTGCTGACCCTAGAGCCAGGACCAGTGCTCATCCACAGGTCATCGCCAGGACAAGACACAGAGGAAGCCGCTGGATGAGAGGGTGGATGGTACTTCAACAGATGACTCCATGAAGTGCTATTGAGGTTTGCACACCGGGTTTCAAAAATAGACCACTTAGTCAGGCCATTGTCTAGACAACAACGTAACAATGCCGGAAAGTGCTAATACCATGAGATGACAAGTTGCCAAAAATTAATTCACTCAAAATGTTCCTATTAGAGAGAACCTTGCTCCCTGATGAAGCGAGCCGTTAATCCTCACAACTTGGTAGAGTAGATGATCCATCCAGCGGTGCACACTGCTGGTATGGATACCGATAGACAGCATCACTGGGACGCACATGTAAAGATGGTACCACCAGGCGACAGTCAAAAACAAAAGAACGGCATGAGAATAATAATTTAGTGGTGTGTGCTACTTCCTAAATGACTGTTTACACTGACTGCAGTGGACCCCTCCCCGGCAGGTAAGGTTGACCTGAGCTGATGTTCAAACATTCGTTCTTCTGAACGGAAAAAACACAAGGGGTTGCGAAGAGAGAAGGAGAGAGAACCATTTCACAGATTATCTGGAAGGATTAAAGAGGTTTTAGTCAAATTACGTTAAGCACAGAGGGAGAGAGAGACAGAGATCAGGAGAGTAGAAAAGGCTAGTATTCCTCAGCTGTAAGCCATACAATATATTTAATTCTGGTGGCCCACGTGTAGGGGCTTAAGTTAGTTGCTCAGCCTATCAGGCTCAATATAGGGCCCAGCCCACACATTACAGCACATAGGATCTTCTGGGCAAACGCTGGATGAAAAGGTCACGGCTTGTGTTTTTCATACTGCACCACAATGGACCATTCTCCAGGTTACTGGTGATTTCAGTGTCCCCAGATGTCCTGGCTTTTGGTGTCACCGTTATGGCGAAGTGTTTGAGTACCTACGTGTTGTAACGGACGAGTGGTGACGCCCTCTGTGGGTCAGCATACGTCATTCAAAGGCTCTGTTACGGTTGATATTTGAGATATTGGTGAATCATCAAATATTTAGTATCTAGGATTATAGGATTCAGACAATTCAAATATAACAGTGGTGAGGATGTGTTCCTACATTAGTTTCGTTATCCACCTAACATTTCTTTCCCCCATATTGTAGAATCCCCTGACTTGGGTCTCATTCAAGTGAAACTGCATAAATTCTGCAATAAAGAATATATCGAAATCTTTGCTGTTTAAAGGTCTTGGAGAAGTTTAGAAATAAAAGTCTTGACTGGAATTCCAACAACGGTGAGACTCTTCAATTAATGGAGGAAGAATATGAATTCACTTCAACTCAAGTAGACTCAAAGATCTCTGGAGAGGGTCCCTTTTGAAACAATTCATCGGTTTGAATCCCCTGCATCACTCACTTAGAGAGGGTGCAGTCCTATAAGAGACACTCTTTCCCTCATACGTACGTCCACACATACGCCACTTCAGCCGGCATCTGGATAAATCCACCCGCATCGTCCCAGTTCACAAGTTCCACATATCCTGGGACCGATGCTCTATTTTCAGCCCCGGTGTGCTGAGCTGCTGAGAGGGGCTTAATGGACGGTGGGATCAGTAATTCTGTAGTTAACATCTGCCCGCTACGCAGGATGACTCCTTAGCTCTCAACCCATATCTCTAACAAGGGAGGGGGGTGGGGGAGAACATCACCAGCAAGTCCCGTCCGTACAGGAGTGTGTACAGGAGGAAATATCTATCTAGGGTTTGTTTTTGGGCCAGAAGAGGCACTGGGTCTAGGGGGGGTTCGGGTGTGGCCGCAGGTGAGTTGGTCCATACATATCAATGGCCAGGGGGAAACGTGACATGATGCCGGATTTACACATACTCAGCTTCCCATCTCCGTCATGAGTGATCAATGGCCCCGGGTCAATCGCACATTAAAGAAACCAGAGGGGAAGAGTTTTAGCTGAATATTTAAACACAACTTTGATATAGATTCTGTTTCGGTGGGGGGCCGTAGTGTCCAAATCGAGTGCAGTGTCCAGTATATAACTTAAAGTAGACTGGAAGAGCAATTCATGGAGACAGTTTCACTATCAGTGTAAATTGCGGGTTGACCTATGGCCTACATGCGTGTGGAAAGCAAGCATCTTAGGTCTCTCTCTCTCCAGTTACAATATCAGTCCTTTCAGCCCTCAAATAGCACCTGACCATCTTTTACAGGATTACTGTAAGAACCCATTTGGATGTGTGTTTAATTGCACCGTTATTGCTGATCATATCATACTTTTATGATACTTTTACTAACCCTTGATCGGTTCTCCTCATTCTGCTATCTTTCACTCATATCGGGTTGTTCTGGGCAACATGATCGTGCCGTACATTTGGTGCTGCTCCAACATTGATTATGGACAGTATTGATTACATTTTCAGCCTTTTACCCGAAAGCGACTTCCAGTCACTTTGGATAATAGCATTTGAAATGACATAATGTAAATGTAAATGATTGTTTTCCACCCCGACGAGTGTGAGTTCTCGTTGTGTAATGAACAGCGAAACCGATTGTGAAACGATCTGATTGAATTAACTCCTACACCATGGATCGGTAACAAGGTATTGCATCCTGTTGGTTAAAATTACAATGTTGGGTTTTCAGGAGACGTCTGGCTCCAGAGCCAAACATAGTGAATATGGATGTGGGTGGTAGGTAGGGGGACCATTTGTCCATCAGAGGTACATGCATGTTAGCTGACCCCTATCAGCTAGGGGTCAGCTAACACCCTAGAGACCATACTGTCCTGCTCTTAGGTTGGAGAGCAATGTAATGCAAGTAGCAATACTACTTGCATTACAACATATCCCCTTACAGTATAACACATAGTATTCTACTGTAAGGGGATATGTTGTAATGCAAGTACATGCACGCTTGTATGGTGTTGTGTTATGATGTTAATCATCCTGCAAAGTGGTATGTTATAATACATTTCATGTTGAGGTGGTACGAAACAAAGTAGGTAAATCCCAAAAGTGATATGTTACTTTGTCTTTCATGTTGTAAGGTGGCATGTTATGAAGTATTTCATACTGTACGTAAAAATGTATTTCATGTGTTAAGGTGGTATGTGATAAAGTATTTTATGCTGCATGTTATCATAAACCTCATGCTGTAAGGCGGTACGTTATATTGTATATCAGGACGTACGTTAATACCTATTTCATGCTGTAAGGTGGCATGGTATATTGTATATCATGCTGTATGTTAATATGTATTTCGTGCTTTAAGGAGGTATGTTATTTTGTATACCATGCTGCATTCTAATGTGTATTTCATGCTGTAAGGTGGCATGCTCTAACGTGTTTCATGTGTTAAGGTGGAACGTGATAATTAACAAGGGACGTTCTGCTGCGCACTGTCCATCGGGGTGCTATGTCATATCATCGACACAAAAGGGCTCCACAAGGACTTCTCACCGCGAAGAGCCGCAGGACGTTGGCCACCATAATAGACACGGAGCTGCCAGATGCTCCGATCACACCGACCACCCGCTCCGGCTCGGGGATGATGGGCGGCTCGCCGTTGGAGCAGCGCACGTCCGAGTTGTCCTTCTGGATGAGCGCCTGCACGAAGGTGAGAGACTGCTCCAGGGCGTAGGTGTCGCGGGCGCAGGTGTCGAGGATGCGCGCCCCCAGCGTGATGTTGGGCAGCAGGTCGGGGTCGCTGTTGATCTGGTCCAGGGCGTACAGCATGGCCTCCATGCGGTGGATGCCCTTCTCCTTCTTGATCTCCCCGCACGCCACCCCCGCAGGGCCCCGGGAGTGGACGGGGAACAGCCCCCCCAGGGTGATGTCCCCCTCGATCTTGATGGAGTGGGGCTGGGTGCCCTTCTGGGCCCGTGGGACCCCGGCCAGGCCCGCCAGCAGCAGCAGCCAGAAGAGGAGCGGAGGGGCCGCTCCGGTGGGGGAGCCCAGCGCCGGCGATGCGGCGGCGAGACGCCGGCACCGCGCCGGGGACGAGTAGAGTTCCTGTGGCGTCATGGCGATGACCGCCGAAGGAACCAATCACAGCAGGCTTCTGCCTCTACCTGCCAGCCCTGAGGACCAATGAGAGAGAGAGAGCTGAGTGGGTCCTGGGAACATGCCATGACGTCAGGCATGTTAATGCTGATGAGGATGAGAGGATGACGTGATCTTAAGATTGACTTCATCCAACATACATAGAAAACCACCACTTAATGCAATGTGGTTGTTATTATTAAGCAGTATAGCTTACCATGAACTGTGGCATTGTCTTAGAAGATTTACATTTCAGAAAAAAATCATGTTCAAAAATGTGTGTGTGTGTGTGTGTGTCGGGGTGTGTGTGTGTACAAACACCTGCACAGTGAGAGTGTTAGTTTGTAAGCATATGAATGAGACAGTTAGAGAGACAGTCAGAGAGAGGTAGAACTAGACATAGAAAAGAAAGAGAATGAGACAGAGAGAGCTAGATCGAGACAGAGAGAGGAGAGAAAGAGGTATCCTGTACGTGCTAGGTTTTCCATGGAATAACAATACAAGGTGCCGCAAGATTTTTGGGACCCTACCCTACCCTGCTCTGTTCATTGTAATACTGCCAGATGTTTGGGAACTATAGACATGAAAAAACCTTTCAGTATGACATCATATAAGCATACCGTAATAATGGCTCATGGTCTATGCATCTTACTAGAGATCCCATAACACTGAATGATTGAAATCACCAAAAACCCATTGCCCTTATTCCACAGTATTAAGTAGATGCAACTATCAGACGTTAATACTGGTCCACACAACAAATGCAAATTATGCAAATTTGGCTGATGTTCAAACCTCGAAGTAGTGTTAAATCTGAAAATAAAGTTAGTGATTTTTCCCTGCATCTTCCTCAAGTCACAGGAAACTTTGAAAGCATAGGGTGCAGAGGTTAGCTTCCAGCTCACCTGTCCATTCCTCATTGACCGGTCTTGATTGTATCCATCACAGCCAAGTCATAGAAGGGCTACTAACCACCGTGGTCCGATGATGTCTGACGATATTTAGAGGCAACACTGTCCTCTCCTCTGAAAAAGTAAATCCTCTATCATGTCAGAAGTGCAGCGTTGTTGTCACTCAAAACAAATTAGAGCATTCCAAAATAATGATGATGATGCTGCGAGAAAAAAAGGTGTTTGATTGATAAAAAAAAGATGAAGATAAAACAAGGCAGACCTTCGAGGCTTTAGGGCATCATGACAGAATCGGAGAGGAGAAGGAGAAAAAAGCATTACGACAGTGACATTCTACACAGCCAAATCCCTTAAAAGCCCTCTCTCTCCCCCTCACTCTATCTCCTCTCTCTATGTGGGCTTGCATCTCTGTCCTAGGCTATCTCTCTCTCTCTCTCTCTCTCTCTCTCTCTCTCTCTCTCTCTCTCTCTCTCTCTCTCTCTCTCTCCCTCCCTCTCTCTCTCTCTCGACCCCCTCACTGCCTCATTCCCTCTCACTCTCTCTCTATCTTTTCTCGCTATGTTCTCTCGCTGCACTAATGGTCACAGATTGGGATTATCATGCTTGCGTCTGAGAAGAAAGCCTTAGGTGGACTAGCTCATATTTTGTATACAGCCCTCCCACCACCACCACAACCACCATCATCATCACCACCATCATCACCCGACCCAACCGTCACACACCCACCACAACCTCCCGCCCTCCCCTGCCCCTGACGGAGCTCCGTCTCTCTGAGGGATTAGATTCATGCAGTGATTTGATTCATAATGACACAGGCTACACATGGCATAGACGCACATACACACCAATATTTTAACACGTGTTTGCGACAGACACACACACACACACACACACACACACACACACACAGTGTACACCTGTTCACAATTACCCAATTCTTGATTTTCAAAAAGAAAAAGCTTAATGTAGTGAACAATAAACCAAAGGGATTCATTCATATTTTGGGAGTAACACACAGATCAAAAACATAAACCCATAAATGTGTTTTATTACTCGATTTAATAAGTAAAATACTGTTTAGATACATCATATGTACATACTGACTTCGTTATACTATATTTGAAGTATATATTTTTTGTATGAATGTATTATTACACATCACTAGGAATTATCACAACCAATATGGCCGTATACAATATGATTTTATTATGTTTTTTCATATCCAAGATTATAAAAAATGCATTCATGTTCAGAGTATGAATTTTAAAAGGTTCACTACTGCCCCCTAGTGTATCAAGGCAAACTATTTCAACAAAAGATGCCATCCATTTTGGATGGCACCAACAGACACGCAGCAAAGAGGCTAAGATAGAAATTAAGTCTTTCTTTACAAGTGTTGCACATCTCTCTATGAATATGTGTTTTTTTTAAGAAAGTATGTATGATTGTATGCCAATTCAAATTGTTTAAATGTATGGATTATTTCTATGAAGTTGTAGTTGCACATGGAAACTACTGCTCTTTATCAAATTTGTTAACAAATATCTTGACTTGTAATTGCATTCCTGCATACATTCCCTGCATCCACCTGCACCCTACGGTGGGAACATGAAGCACCCCCATATCACGTGCAACAAAACTACACCCATATAACTACAACCATGTGTCTGTCCTCAGACTATGAACCACTTGTTTACCTCGCTAGTTTCAACATGTGATCATAGACATGGAAATACAGCGAGTTGTACGACCACAGACATTTTTTTATACAAGGACAATTTAAGGTCAGACAACATTTGAAGGACAATTGGTGCGGTCATTGGAGCTTCAGGTGAGTTTGGTTAAGAGATTGCCAATGAAAACATTATTCTGTTAAATGACTTAACATGTACTGTATGCACAATCACCTTGTTCACAACAATGAAAAAACCTATAAAGCAGAGCAGGCATAGTTGTTTATCTATCGGTCCTATAGAATCCTCTTAATCTTGCGCTGCGACGTGTCCAGTGGAGCAAGTTGTAAGCAAACATGATGCAACGCTTCCGTGGTCATTGTAGCTCCCGGGTTATACCAAGGAACAGGGTTGACGAACATCAGCCTCGTGAGACAATCAAGATATATCATAATGTGAGCTCCTAAATTCAGTATAGTCTCAGGAAGCCAGAGGAACAAATCATTCTCTGAAACAGCCTGTTGATAAAAAGGTTCACACATTGTTTGGCCTGAATCTTATATATTCTTGAGTCCAACTATGAGAATGTTCATAGGGTCTTAGATCAGTATTTATATTAGTTTGTTAATTATTTTGTGTGTGTGTGTGTGTGTGTGTGTGTGTGTGTGTGTGTGTGTGTGTGTGTGTGTGTGTGTGTGTGTGTGTGTGTGTGTGTGTGTGTGTGTGTGTGTGACTGAGTGAGTGAGAGAGGAGGGGCAGGAAGCTCAGCTACCCCAGGAAGACAGACTTCTCTATGCCGTCCTCTACTCTGGTGTACTCCAGATGGGAGCGGAAGTACTTGCTCTCGTACCGCGGGCTGCCACGCACGTACTCCAGGTAATCAGGCGCCCCGGGACAGATGACGTTGTCGGCCACCAGGATGCTGCCCGTCCTGAGCAGGCCGCACTCCTGAGGTGGTGATGTTGGGTGAAATCAATAACAATGCTAATGTTATACTGTATGCTGGAGCTGTATCATTTAATGGTAATCCCTAAAAAGTGCAGTAGGTTCGGTTTTAGAGTTGTAAAGAGAGAGCAGAAAATAATACGATTTTGAAACTAAACAACCCAAGAACCCCCCCCCCCCCCCCCCTTGGCACCCCCTCCCTAAGTTTCTCCACCATTGAGAAGTGTTGCATTTCACGCATATGTGATGGACAGGCAAGACTGATTCCCCAAACCAATCACAGAAGACATGCCCTGATTTGCCAAAAAATAGCAGTCCTAATTGTCTCATACAGTGGCAGGCGTGGTCAACTTGAAACGAATATTCTCCATGCATTTCACTCATTAATACCTGATGCCATTTCTAACAAATTACCCTCAAATAGTAGTCATTAAAAATTGTATTCTATCGTTTATTATACTGAGTTTATTCGATTTGCACTGTACTTATGCTGCGGTAACAACAGGATTAATAAATTGCCATCTTATTGTTAGCCTTGCCTCCATTAGTTTGGTGTCGGGTAGGTAGCAATCCTTCCAGTGGTCCAAGAACACCAAGTCAAACGAAGTCAACCCGAACTCCTTCTTCATTTTAGGGATCCAGTCCCCGGATGGGCCCTCGATGAGCACCACCTGGGGAGAGAAATATGACAACGACCATGACGACAAAAAATATTCACCGTCAGAAATGGAAGGAGGTTTTTTTACTGCAAAGTTTATTATCTTAATTATTGTTAAACCCTACATATCATTATTGCTAACCCAACATGTATATTTTACCTAGATCGTTTTTACGTAGATTAGCATTTTTTTATATTTGTATTATGTGTGTAGTTGACCCTTGCCTTCCTTTTCCTGAATGACCCTGTGTTATATTCTGCATTTATTTTACAGTATTAATATACTTTAAACATATGGAAACGGAGGACAGTGTCGGTCTGTTTTATTTCATGCACACATCTCACCTTATCCTCCACTCCTGCCCAGGCGATGACCTGGCGTGCGATGGCGGCGAACACAGGGTTGAACTCCATGGTGATCAGCCTTGAGTTTGGGGGCAGCAGGCTGGCGATGCGCACCGCCGAGTAACCGCAGTAGGTCCCCAGCTCTAGCATCGCCCTGGGCTTCACCTCACACACGATGGAGTCCAGGATGGTGCCTGGAGGGAGGGGAGACAGACAAAGAGGCCCCCACTGAGAACTTAAATCAGTCTAGTCAGGCTTCACAGGCCCACACCGTAGGACTCTCACTAAAAGGGCAAGAGGTAAAAAACCCAAGCAAGTTAATCATCCGTTGTCACACGATGCTCTATAAATTCCAACCGCTATCTTCAATGACAGCGCCATCACCAGCGCTGTCATATGGAGTCGCCCGACCAAGCCGTGCTACAACTTCCAGCACTGCTCCAAACCTTGGCACTGTGTGGCGTGTCTGGAATGTAACCTCATTTATTCTCAAAGGGCTCTGTGATCACCTAATTCTACGCCCTCCGACTGGCCAGGGGGAAAACTCCACAAAACCTCAGAGGTAAGGAACCTTGAGAAGGAACACAAGGAAGAGGGAGCCCTGAATCCATATTCAAGACACCAATGCCTTACCTTTCTCGTCCCCCACATTCATGGCCCATTCTTGATGCCTGCAGTACTGGTCGATGGTGTCCACCACACTCCTGGCGTCACCCCTGGTGGCCTTCCTCTTTACTTCGGCCAGAATACGCTAGAAGTGCAATTGGGGGAGACTTAAGGGTTTGGCACATCTCAACAGGTCAATGTTCAATTGCATTTATGTTGAAATGTTTGGCTCATTAGTTTAGTGTAAAAACTTTTATGTTTTACAACAAAAGGTTTTTGAGTTAAATCTTAACTTGAGTTAATTAATAGCTAGCGAGCGAGCGAGCGAGCGAGTGAGTGAGCGAGTGACTGAGTGAGTGAGTGAGTGAGTGAGAGCAACAGCCCTACCTCTGGGCGGGTGGAGCCATAGACGGTGTCCCTCACCCAGGGGACCAGGTCGTCGTGCCAGAATAACAACGCTCCAGTGTGGTACTGCAACAGGTTGGGGATGATCCAGCGGTAGAGGGCATACAGCAGCGCTCCTCCCCCTACACAGCTATAGACAACGGCCAGCAGCATTCTAGCGCACAACAGAGAGAGTGGAGAGAGGCAGAGATAAAAGAAAGTAGAAAATCTATTTCTGCCTACACATCAATTTAGAAACGCAAACTCCCAGAGTCTCAAGGTTGGCCAACAAACTATTAAAATATGTAATATATATCTATTACTTTTCTTCCATTGTCATGGAAACCTCTGATCGATAATTGTTTTTGAAAATCGTTGATAATGTTGATTTCTAGAGCATTGATTCAGAAGTGGTAAAAGGCAGACGTGTCAGTAGAATCTGAATCCAGTCTTCAGCTATACTGTGGTATAAATGTAAATGATACAACAGCAAGTGCCGACCAAGTCTTCTGTTTGGACAAGAGGCCACGATACCATGAGTGCTGAATAATATAGAGAATAGAGATACCTATACTTGTATCAATCCGCTTTACAGGTGTTGCTAATAATCGTTAATAACATGAATGGAAACAAACCAATAAACGTACATGACACAAAGCCGGCCTGCAGTAGCGTGTCGACCCAGGGTAGCAAGCTAGTTTCGGGAAAGAAACTGGTTTTGCTTGGCAGTCCAGTACCGGTCCAGTTGCGGAACAATTGGGGTTGGCTGAGCCAATTAATTATTAACACAAATCATAATCTGCTGTTGCATATTAAGTTCCTCCCATCAAATCCCAGTCTTGCTGATATTCAGGAGCACAGCATTCCCTCTTGTTTGTTATCGCTTAATTAGACGTGTTATGGAAGTGTAATGCATATTTTCTATATAAGAAAAACACTCCACAAGCTAAAATAGATGGACCAAGTCCCCACTATACTGATTAAAGGCAACATGGAAAACATATCAATAGAAAAGAGAAAGAAACCTGAGGAAGATAGATGTTGATGGTGTCTATGTTTTTTTTTTCCTTTCAGAATGAAGCTGCTTTATCAGGCATAATAGCGGCCATTTTACCATGAAATGAATGGTTGTGGAAATAAGCTCATCTCCAGCGTTGCTATCTCCTTTGTTACGTGCTAATCAGATGGGTGTTTACTATGCCGGGAGGACACTAGCACCGGCGTTCATTTGTCATCGCATGTAATTGAGCTCTTAGTGAAAAGAGGAACCTTGTCGTTTGGCGACTGTCTGTCAGTTAATAAACAATATCACATCATGTCACTATCAGCAAACACAAATATCCTTATTGACTGGTTTTCCGGTGGGCTCAATGTTTCTTGTCCACCCAGAAATAATTTGAAGTCAACCAGGAGCTACAGTGTTGACAATGCTTAGGCATCTTGGGAAGATGGGGAGGGAGGGTCTGTAAAGCAATCACAACACAATGCAGCCGTCGCAATCTGTACCAAGAGTCCTACAGATGTGAACTGGAAAAGAGCACGGCTGAACACCTATTCCCCTTTCACCGGTAATGCCATTGCGATAGTGAGAGGCCCCTTGAGTTGGACTTTGAGTTGCGTGGCAACCGGTTGAGGAGTGAATGCTGAGGCTGATTTATGACCACCATCTTATTCTGGATTCTTCCTGTAATATACCTTACAGCACATTGCATTGCATCGCAGTTTAGTCAATATGCTTGGACTAAAACAATAACTTATATTCTTTATTTGTTCTTAAACAGACAAAAAAAAGCTGCCCCATATAGTTGAAAAAAAATACACAAGGCAAGGCTTGTTTACAAAAATTACAGATACTTTGAAATGTGATGTAAGTTATCTGGGGTGCACACTGCACAATATGATTATATATAAGAGTATACGGTATGTTTCCACTTATATTAGCCACAGAACACAGTGAGTCACGTTTATGATGCATACCTAATCTACAGCGCATTGAGAGTTGACGTCGGTTCAGTGGCCGGTGCACATAAGGCTGAAATCCCCTAATCCCTGCATTGTTACAGAGAGCGCTAACATAACGGTTCCCTGCTCTGCCCCTTAAGCTAAACATAGCCAGTAAACATAACAGTTAGCCGTAGAAACCTTCAGTCTTAAAGGAACTCCTTCTATTGGTCCAAAATAGAGCAGGCTTACATGTGTAGGCAGACACTCGTCCCAGTCTTCCTCGCACTTCTTCTTGCTTCCAACACTGGTCAGAGTAAACGCTGCTGCTGCTCTGTCCTTTTTCTCTCTCTATCGAGCGATTCGCGATCACGCACGCACGCGCGCACGCACACACAGACACACCACACACCACACACCACACACACTCAAACAGAAACACACACAGCGACATGCGCTCACGCTTGCGGAAGAGAAAAATAACTCCTCCCTTGTGTGCCGCCGCCCCCCCCCCCTTCTCCTTCTCCCCTCCCTCTCTCCCTCCCTCCCTCATAATACTGTCCGCATGGTAGAATGCTCAGCAGACCATAGGGCCCGAGCCCCTGAGTATTTGAACAACTGACTAGGTCACATGCAGTGACACGCACTCACCCGCCCATGCGCCCACACACACACACACACACACACACACACACACACACACACACACACACACACACACACACACACACACACACACACACACACACACACACACACACACACACACACAAATGCATTCTCGTTAACTCTCATGAATATTGTAGTTAATGATTTAGACTTCAATATAAATGCTGGTTTATTATATATTTTTTTCTATTATGGAGTAATGGAGCTAATATTTTTTTTATTTACTCATGAAAGATTTTGGGGATTTAGTCGATCTAAAGATGAATGAGCAGAATAAACAATAAACACACACAAGTCATAATAATACAGAATTCCAAAACACGTGGCCCTCATTCCCGGCTGGGGCTCCAACATGGTGAGTAGGAAGGAGCTGAACTGGGCCGCCGGCTCCCGTCGCCATTCGAACTTATCCCCACCGCTTCAGCTTGGAGATACGGCGCAGTGAGTGCGAGTGGGATTGAGTGGAAGGCAGCAGCACTTGCCTGGACGGAAGAATTGACACAGCTAGTGTGGGCTGCCCCACTGCAAGTGGAGCGGTTGCCCAGGGCGTTCCCCAGGGTCTGCTGGGGATGTGGACAGCCTGTCCACCTGGTTCCAGCAGTGCCCCCATACATCTTCATAACAGGGAAACGGACCCCTGGGACGGCATCCCCAACCTGCAGTGACGGGGGGGCAACCGAACACAACCAAGTGGACGGGGGGGCAACCCAACACAACCAAGTGGAGACATTGCGACTGGCAAGATGTCGTGGATGGCGAGCTGGAGCTTCTTGTGATGCTGGGCCCCACATGAAAAAATTCTATAGTTTACTATAGTAAATAAACTATAGTATACCCTATACATACTATAGTAAATATTGTAGTGTTTTTTAACCTTACTATAGGCAAGGCAACTTTATTTATCTAGCACTTTTCATACACAAGGCAGACTCAAAGTGCTTCACATATAAACATTGTCATACAATAAAATAAAATAATAGATAAGTAAAAGAAAACATATGCAAGAAATGAGTAAAATAGAAAGTGCAATGTATTTAAGAGAAAATTAAATTGAAAGTTAAAAAGGTTTTTAGTAAGTAAAATTGAAAGTGCAATGTATTTAAGATCAGATCAACAGTCTCTCTGGAACCCAAGTCGGGACTACAACCCGACCTAAAGGAACTTGGTCCTTTCTCTGGAACTCCAATCCAGATTCTAGGACTCTAACCCAGACAGAACTTGGACACAAACTCAGGACTCTAACCCTTATACAAACAAACAAACTCAGGACTCTAACCCTTATACAAATACAAACTCAGGACTCTAACCCTTATACAAACTCAGGACTCTAACCCTTATACAAATACAAACTCAGGACTCTAACCCTTATACAAACTCAGGACTCTAACCCTTAACAATATTCTAGGACTCTAACCCAGCTTCTAGGACTCTAGCCCAGACCAAAGGCCTTATTCAACTTATTCTAGGACTCTAACCCAGCTTCTAGGACTCTAGCCCAGACCAAAGGCCTTATTCAACTTATTCTAGGACTCTAACCCAGCTTCTAGGACTCTAGCCCAGACCAAAGGCCTTATTCAACCAATTATAGGACTCTAACCCAGCTTCTAGGACTCTAGCCCAGACCAAAAGGACAAACAAACTCAGGACTCTAACCCTTATACAACCTTTCTCTCTGGTATCAGATCATGTATTTTTCTGGTAAAAATAGAAAATAAAGGGAAAGTTAAAAAGGCATTTTAGTAAAATAAAGGTAAAGTATTTAAGATTTAGCAGAAAGCTAAAGCAAACATAAAAGTCTTCAATCTTGTTTTAAAGGTGCTCAGAGTTGGGGCAAGTCTTAAATCCTCAGGGAGTTTATTCCAGCTATTTGTTGCATAGTAACTAAATCCTGCTTTCACATGTTTCGTGTTTACTCTGGGGATAATTAACAGATTGGTCTCAGAAGATCTTAGTGTTCTAGAAGGCTTATGTAGTGGAAGCATATCAGTTAAATATTTTGGGCCCAAACCATGTAGAATCAATTCTCTGACCTACAGGAAGCCAATGTAACGATTTAAGAATTGGTGTAATATGTTCAAATTTTTTGGTCTTTGTTAAAACTCTAGCAGCAGCATTCTGAACAAGCTGAAGCTTCCTTTGAGTTTGTTTTGGGAGACCTGTAAGGAGACCATCAAGCTTACTAGGGATAAAGGCATGTACAAGTTTTTGTAAGTCTTCGGTGGACATGAGCCCTCCAAGTCTTGCTACATTTTTAAGGTGATAATATGCAGATTTTGTAACTGATTTGATGTGACTTTCGAAATGTAAATCAGAATCCATGATAACCCCTAGATTTCTGGCTTTGATTGAGGTTTTCAGGGACAGAGAGTGAAGGTGTTGGGTTTCTTTAAGCCTTTCCGTTTTAGCACCAAATACAATTATCTCTGTTTTATCCTCATTTAGCTGAAGGAAATTTCGGCACATCCAGTCTTTCATTCTATAGTAGTTTTACTACAGTAAACTATAGTATACTACAGAACATTCTATAGTTTACTATAATAAATAAACTATAGTATACCCTATATATACTATACTAAATATTGTAGTCTTTTTGAGCCTTACTATAGTAGTTTTACTACAGTAAACTATGGTATACTACAGAACATTCTATAGTTTACTATAGTAAATAAACTATAGTATACCCTATATATACTATAGTAAATATTGTAGTGTTTTTTAACCTTACTATAGTAGTTTTACTACAGTTAACTATAGTATACTACAGAACATTCTATAGTTTACTATAGTAAATATACTATAGTATACCCTATATATACTATAGTAAATATTGTAGTGTTTTTGAACCTTACTATAGTAGTTTTACTACAGTAAACTATAGTATACTACAGAACATTCTATAGTTTACTATAGTAAATAAACTATAGTATACCCTATATATACTATAGTAAATATTGTAGTGTTTTTGAACCTTACTATAGTAGTTTTACTACAGTAAACTATAGTATACTACAGAACATTCTATAGTTTACTATAGTAAATAAACTATAGTATACCCTATATATACTATAGTAAATATTGTAGTGTTTTTTAACCTTACTATAGTAGTTTTACTACAGTAAACTATAGTATACTACAGAACATTCTATAGTTTACTATAGTAAATAAACTATAGTATACCCTATATATACTATAGTAAATATTGTGGTGTTTTTTAACCTTACTATAGTAGTTTTACTACAGTAAACTATAGTATACTACAGAAAACTGCAGTTTCATTACTACAGTATACCACATATATACTACTACAGTAAACTATAGTATACTACAGAAAACTGCAGTTTTATTACTACAGTATACTACATTATATACTACTACAGTTTACTACATAAACTACAATCTACTGAAGTAAATTACAGAACTTTTATTATACTTTTATTTTGCTATAGAATTCTACAATTACGATACCATAGTACTATATATACTGCATTACAATAACTGCAGTATGCAGTATTTTGTTGTTCTTTTAACTATGTCATTGTACTTTACCTAATGGATATTTTCAACTGCATCACTTTTTGTTGTTGCCATTTTTAACCATAGTGCTGTAACAATAATTCACTGCACATAAATTAGGCTTACAACCACCATTAACACAGTGTTTTCTACAGACTGCTAAAATACAAAAAAAATAAAACAAAAGTTTAACTTTCTTTAAACAGTTGATCATTTATTGTTTCTGAAATTTGGCAGCATTGTTCAGCTTTTGTCGTATAAATGCTTTTATGTTCGTTTCAGTTACGTAGGTGAACTTCAACTTTGCAGCATCTGTGGGAATACACACACACACAAACACATACAGGAAAGATGAGCATGAGAATGAGGGTATCACTCAACCAACATCTTTTCTCATTTCTATATACCTACTTGTTATTTCAACAAGGTCCTGTTTGGCTAGGCCAGGTTTTCCTTCTGTGCAGCTGCTGGATGACTGGCCAGTCACTGAATGGCCTGCCATATATTCCCTGGTATACATCCCATGTAGGAGATCATTTGAACTTCTGGGGGCTTTGGAAGGAGCAGCGCTCCACAAGTCCTTTTGGAATGACCTTTAATGCAAGTAGATAACATTACCACAAATCTCCTTCAACATACAGCAGACTAGCGTTTACCTCAATGATATATATATGCATTTAGATTAACCGAGTGTACGGCTGATTTATTTAGAAAAACAGTGCAACTGAAACTAAGTAACTTAACCTATACAAATAAAGTCAAACAGATTCTTACAGAGTGGCCCAGGGCCTCTGTTGCTGATGCTGATGATGGACCTGGAGCTGGTGATGGGTCTTCTGTTGCTGGTGCTGGAACTGCTGTTGGTGCTGGTGATAGTGTTGGTTCTTGGTCTTGGTCTTGGTGTTGGTGTTGGTATTGGTGTTGTCGTTGGTCTTGGTGCTGAGCGGAGAAACTCCTCCATCTTCTGCAAAACGTCTGGCAGCACTGAGCAAAGGATTCATAATAGCCTTTTAGCTAACATGTAAAACAGAAAAAAAAAAAAAAAAAGTTTTCAACAATAGCATTACATTTCAATGTTGCTATTTTTGCCTTGAGAGAATCATTTCCCCTCTGCAGCCTGTAGTTGTTCTCCCTCAACCGCTCACATGATGGGTGATGGCACTGAAAATAATAATTCCATTAAAAAAACAAAACTGACTCACATACACCTGGGCAAATACCTACAGAAGCCAGTTAGAGGGTACAAAGCTTACAGCTGATAGATTACAGGAATATATTGCTGTATCTATCCCTATAATATAGAGTTAGGAAATAAAAACTTTAATTGTAGGTAAAACATTAAGTGCAGACAGTTTATTGCATTAGTGGATCTTACTTCATTCCTGGTTTCATTAATTGAGTTCAGCTGACATGATCCTATGACAAATAGAAGATGTACATAGAGTTAAGGGTTACATCAAGACTGTACCACAGAGGTCAGCATGTACCATTGTACCATTATTACCCAAATATATGACCATAATTGTTATATGTTCGGATGACTCTTTATGCTACCCTGTTTGGACGGCTTATGATTGACGTGGTTCCGGAATTCCCACCACAATCACTTTAAGCCACTTAATCACGCTACAGAAGAAAGTTTGAGAAAGCGTGATAGTCACGATACTTGGCACTAATATGCCTAAAGTAAAGTGTTTCAGGCCCTTCAGACAGCCTGTACTTCAGGGCTTCACAACTAAAAGGGACTTGACTTGATATGCGTGTGGTTCCCCTGGGCCGTCAGACCGCGGTGGGAGGGGCCGGGCTCACCATGCAGGCGGTGCTCCAGATGTCGGCGGGAGGGCCGTAGTCAGCGCCGATCAGCACCTCCACCGAGCGGTACTGACACGTCTGGATGTCCTCACTGAAGTGCTTGTTCTAAGGGAAGAGAGGAGGAGGATAAGGGCTTGTCAGGATTCCTTTAGCCCTACCAAGGCTCTAGCGAGTCAACATGTGTCCTCGGAAATAAATCCCATAATAACCGTGATTGACGGATACTGAGAGCAACTCATATTTCCTGCCTGTCTAATAACAAACCTCCCATCCTAAATCTAAGACACAGGAAGGCAGGATATATGCATCTTTTCAATCGGAATTCAATATAAGAAGCAGTATTTGGTAGTAATACTAAAAAGATCACATAATATGTTTTTAAAAGTAAAAACATATGTTGTTATGTATCTTACTGTGAACCTGATGGGGAAGCCTGGATACTGTACATAAAGCGCTAGGTAATGCGCTGAAATCCTCAGATTATAATATAGCTGTTAATAAATGTTAACAGTAGCTGAAATTGAGTGTTGGACCAGAGAAAATCCGTAAATTAAATCTAGTTATGTTCTTAAGGGATTTCAAGGTGTGCATTGAGCATCAGATTAGGATGTCCCATGATTCCATTGCAACCTCACTTAATCTCAATCTATCGATTTCCTTTTATTCCTTCACACAGACCTAACAGGTGGAGCAAATTATTCCTCCTGGCTATCTAGCCAAGTGAGTGACCAATGACCTAACACTCCCAAATATCATGTATTTTCAAATATAACCGTATCTGTTTGTGTACATATATGTATTATTGTTTCATCTTTCTGACCTTTTAACAACAAAGACAGGAATGTTTGTTGGTGGTTCTCTGCAGTCTGGTGCAGCAACAGGGATCGGGGCCGGGCCTTGGGGGAGCGTGCTGCTGTTAGAGAGAAGAGACAGGGCAGTGTGTCAGGGTAGATCTGGTCCGTGTCGAGGTCTTCCTCCAGCATCATGCTCCGTCTGTGAAAGGTGTTACCAGGCGGGCGTCGCTGCTTCGAAGGGCAGTCGTTGCTAGTGGTGACGGACAGCGTGTAGTCATCAGCCAATGACACATGGCGTTTGAATCCTTGACCGCGGCCAGCTGTGCTCTCCCCCCCCCACCCCCATCCACTCACGCTGCGTCTTCTCCTTCCTGCTCAGTCTGGTCATCTGGCGCCGGGAGACCCTGCCCGTCTGAGGACCGAGAAACAGACGGGAGGGCCGGCGGTGCCCAGTGTGACACAGAGACATTCTTCAGAGCAGTGCAGTGAACCAGGAGAACGCCTGCATGCTTGTGGCTCAGGTTAACATGGATGACCGCAGAGGTGATACAGTATTGGCAAAACAGATTGAATTGAATGAAAACTAACAATATAAATCACAATAAAAAAGCTAAACAAACACCATATGTGTATGCATCTCATTATATTAATATTGTTTGCATATAATGAGTGCAGTACAGTAGAATTTAAGCCAAACATGCAAAATGGTTGGAAATGTATTAATTCCTAAACAATAGGCTGCATAAGGCATATGAGATATGAAAATGAAAAAGAAAACCCTTTTTAAGAAAAAAACTACACAATTCAAGCATCTGTCACTCATAAATTCCTTATATTTGATTTCAAATGCACACCTGTTTCTCTCCTGTGCTTTTGTTTTCTAACAACGAAGGAGCATACATGCAATGTAAAAAAAAAAATTATTTCACTATTTCTAAAATTAGTATGCACAGATTAATAAATAACCAACAAAAAAAACCTGCAGATTCATCATTAAAGGAGAGATCAGGCTTCACTTACACGAGGAGCTGGGGGACGCTGGGGATTTGGGAAGCTGCCATAGTTTGTTGTTGGCCGCTAGTCTCTGAATGTAAACCTCGTCCACCCTCAAAAGGATGTTCTCGGGCTTGATGTGCATTACGATGATCTTGTATATGAGGTGCAAATAATCCAAGCCCTACAGAACTGGAAGGAATAACAATATGGAAGTATCACGTTCACTTTCAGTATCACTTTCTCTTTCAGATTCAGTTTCAGACTGAGATTGAGTTTGTATGCACATGGCACCTGTCATATTCAGGGCATGGGGGGGCCGTGGTTTTTGGATTTTATAATCCACTTGAGTATCTGGTGACCCACCACTGACAGAACATGGTTGCACACATCGGTCTAGCCAACCAATCAAATCAAGGAAGCCTTTTCATAATTCCACTGTGAGCACATGCACACACACACACATTTCCTAATAACCAACCCCTGACAGCAATGGATGCAGAATCGCAGATACATTACAAACGCTACATATTTGGTAGCACTACTATTTGAAAACGACAAGTATTATACATAGTTTTGATCTATAATATATTATCTATCTATGAAATGTTCACGATATGTACATTTTACACATATTCAATCAGTACAGTATACTTTGCTGTCCGTTCACTCCGGTGACCCTGAAGTCATCAACGAGCTGTATCACATTCTCTCTTTTAGTGTCCCTAGGGTCGCTGTCTCTCACCTTAAGGAATAAGAAAAAAAAAAATACCACTAAACTCTAGTGATTCAGAGTAAAATATATGGCGTCACTATGCTGTTTTATTCGGGGCTAAAGCCCCGGATATTATTTAATAAGCCCTGAATATAATTTTTGGGTAAAAAAAGAAATATATTTATATATTGGTAGGCGTATATTTACTGGTATCTATGGAATGCATTAATTAAATTCAGTCTAGAAGTGATGAAATTAATCTAGTCATTAATGGTAGTTAGTTATTTAGAAAGAAACAGGTTCCAGGATCATCTCAAAATAAAGTGAGATGCTCCTGGAATCCTTTATTGTGTACTTATTGTAGCGGCGGCCAAGATGCACACAGAGTCAACCTTCAGTAAATCGTAGTTCTCAAGGGTGGATTACCGCACGGGCATACCGGGCACATGCCCAGGGGCCCAAGGGCTCAGGGGGGTCCTAAGCCAGAGCTTCTGTGTGAAGTCGCTGTTAGTAACTTTTAATGTTGCATTGTCGAAGCAATCAGTAGAGAAATACAAAAATCCAAGCGAAAACAGCAATAGTAGGCCTATTACTACTGAGTAAAAAAAAAAAAAAGATTACTAGGGGGCACTATTTCAGTTTGTTCGTTCGAGAACCGGTTCGAATGAACGAGTCTTTAGGACGAACGAAGCGAACCGGTTCGTTTCTCTCGTTCGTCTCGTTCACCATTCGATTCACCGGAAACTCGACTGAACGAACAAACGAGTTTCCGGTAGCACTAACTCCACTGAGTCTGACTGACTCAGCTGAGAACCGTGCAATGGCGTGCATTCCATGATGCGATTCACCGCTACCGGAAACTAGGCTGATTCGCGAACGACTCCTCCCAGTACAGTCGAGTTCCCGGTGAATCGATTCACCGGAAACTCGTCTGAACTGGGAGGAGTCGTTGGCAAATCGTTTATTCGTTCAGCCTGGTTTCCAGTTGCCTCAAGAAAATTAGATTTTACTATTCTTAATATTATAAACTAACGAAATTCGTTCAAATCGCCAAAAATGGCAACCCTTGTAAATCCTGTTTTGTTTAAATAAAGATGCATTTATTTGTAATAATTATTGTGATGTTGCCTTATGTGCTACAAATCCTGCGGAGTTGCAGGTGAATGATTTGGCCAATGACAATAAGGCTATTATCGACCAATAAGTGTGTGTATCTGGGTAGGGAGAGCCGGTCGATTGAAACACGGGACGATTGAAACACAGATTTTCTCGAAAACCACGCAAGGCTTTCAGGTCAAATTTCGTCACTACGTTCAGCACGCAAGACTGACCAACCCCGGGAAATTTCGTGTAATGACGTCCCACCGTTCAAACGTTATCCCCCAAACCTGTTTTCGAGAGCGCGTAAAATCCTTCCTGCGGTAGTTTTTTTGTAATAAATAGTTGTGTTTTTTGTTTCATGCCATAATAATATGACTATACAACAGATGAATTAGTACTTAAACCTGTGCTAAAGTGTGCAATGTCAGAGTTTTGAAGTTTAGAGGTAAAAAAAGGTTTAAGTGTCAGTAGTCGCTGTCGGGACGATTGAAACACCTGTTTCAAACGCAACAGGTGTCATGTTATCCGGTTGACCTGGTAGTTTTTGTTTAAAATAAATAAAAGGTTGTTCAACTGTGTATCCCTAAACATGACTTAGGACAGGGAAATAAGTGAAATTTAATGCAAATTTAGTCGTCCAAAAGAAGAAAGGTGAGTTTTAATCGAAGTGTGCATCTTGACAATTACGCAGAATTACACACGGGCCAAAAATATATATTTTGACATATTTATATTATGCGGAATTATGTGAAATTTTAGCAATGACGAGTACACTAGTATGTTGTCCGGTATGTTGCATAAAAACAAGAGTAAGGTCAATAGTTTCTTTTTAAAATATGCTGTTTCATTCGTCCCGCATGTGTGTTTCAAACGTCCCGACTCATTCATACAGAGATTCATAAAGTGTACAAAGTTGCTAATATTAATAATAATACCAAATCTATCTAACATTACAATTATTGTGATTTTTCATATTGCAGCATGGAGACAGCTTCATATGGCTGGTTTATCATGTTCCCCAGATAAAGATCATGTCACGAGGACAGCAGCTGTTTCTACATATCTGTTAGCATTAGCGCTAATCACATCCTGCTATATAGCAGCTTCTTAATTAGAAACAACCTCTTCAATTAACAGTTTTCAAATGGTGTGAATAATGACATTGGTCATCAGCATCACAAAGCCCTCTGTTGTTGATTAACATCCCCCAGACTCAGGGACGGTTCTGTTCCATTAACAGGACCAACCACCACCATTTTTGTATATTCTGAGGTTGGTAGCCTACTTTGTAGGCTACCAACCTCAGAAGGTTGGTAGCGCATGTATTTTCTAACTTTTGAGTTATGCTGTTATGGGTTTGATATTGTTGTTATGCATTTATTGGCATTTGCATTATTTGTTATGCATTTATTTGATTTAGAATTTGATGAATAATTTCATGAATTAAGTATTTTCCTGTTTTAGACCCTTACCCTTTTTTTTTTAAGATATTTGAAGTTAGTGTTATTAGTAAAAGCACTGGTGATAGTAGTAGACTTAATAAAAGTATCACTTTAATATTCTCTGTGAATGTTGTCGCACTCTTCACCGCCTTCACAGCAACAAAGTGGCTCTTCCTAAACACAAATCATATACAGAACGACAGTGGCTTCACTAGGCTGTTATATTCGGATATTGTTTAGTTAGGCCTGAACATAATTTCTGGGTACCAAAAGAAAATCTTTCTTCGATATTTATTGGTATACTGGTAACTATGGACTGCATTATTCAATTCAGTGAAAAAAACAGTGTAATAATGATTCTAGTCACTAATGGTATTAAGTTATTTAGAAAGAAACACAGGGATTCCAGGGACATCTCAAAATAAAGTAGCATAGTCCTTCTGGAAAGATAGTAAACAGTTTAAAAACATAACCAGACTGTTTACCACCTCAAGTGAATTAACCTATCCAATCCCCAGTCAGATCCATCTATCCATCCATCCATCCATTCATATATATATATATATATATATATATATAGTCTGTCTCACTTGTATTCATTTTACTCTGAAATAACTTGAATGGACCTTTAGATGTTTGATAAGCAGTCAGCAGTCAGGTAACTAATTAAAAATATAATATGCTGCGCATTTTGTTTATTTAAGTAAAGCATTATGAAAAAATGTGCATGCACAATAAAGCATACC
The DNA here is from genome assembly GCF_026213295.1 of Gadus chalcogrammus. NCBI lineage: Eukaryota > Metazoa > Chordata > Actinopteri > Gadiformes > Gadidae > Gadus > Gadus chalcogrammus. Next base: position 16,443,521 of record NC_079424.1, read on the forward strand.
ATTTTTTTTTATCTTTAAGTATGCCCAGAGGGATAACTAATTCCCTTTCCCTCTGGGTTAAGCCCCGGATGATTATGAAACCTAGAAACGCTCCTGCAGAACGACAGCTTCAATTTTGAATCACATTAATGATGCAGTGTGTAGTATTTAGTGGCATCTAGCATTAAAGTGGCAGATGCAACCAACCGACATGAACAGTTACAAAATTATGTCTACGAAAAAAATAATGGGTTCCAGCTTGGTAATTTAAGTACTTTTTTATACGGTTTTCATGGATCATTTCCAAAAAAGAATGGAAAACTAAATGGAAAACAATGCAGCTTATAATGCTCAGGGAGTTCAGAGGCTGGCGAGTGGATGGACAGCTGGTTATGAGCTATCTGCTGAAAAGTAGTCACAAGTTTCCAAAAAGTACTTGTGACCTTTATTCAAAGGTCCCCATCCCCAACGACAGCTCTACAAATAATGTAAACTGTTTTGCCCAACTGGATTTAAAGCTCCTTGAACACGGTTCACACAGTATGTTGCAAATCCGTATTTAGACCCAATAGCAGTCGTTATGAAAAATAAAACACAGAGAACAAAGTACAAATAACTATTGCTGACTTATTTTTAAGGAAATGTTTGCTAACTTACCTTAAATTGACCCAATGCACTGATAGGTAGGTTTAAACCCACAACATTGTGCTGAGAAGAGTAGAGCCTAACCACTAAACTACTGTGTACAGGTGGTTGTACTATACCAAAAATAAGCGCCTGAAGCCTAAAAAAAATATTAATATAATAATAATAATGTTATAATTGAAAATATTTCCACAAACTACAAAAAAATAATAATGAAGTCTGAAAGTCTTCGCCACATTGGGGTGAGTGAGTGATGCCATAATTATGTGTGGAGATAAAGTGATTTGCAAAACTTCACTGATTTGCAAAACTCTCCAATATACTAAAGACCACAAAAGGATATTCCTCCAAACTACTTGATGCCATGCCCATAGCCCTCTACAGACCTCAGAGTTCAGACACAGGGCGACATCTGCTGGTCCGTTGTTATAAGGCTCGTTTTTGATGGTAGGCTATGTCATCTATTTCTGTTCACCCTGTCCATAGCGTTATAAGGATAAACTGATATTGAATCTATAGGAAATTATTTGGATTGTGATTGTTTTTATTTTTTAGGAGAAGGACTCATTCTAGTCCATTTTAGGGTGTCCTGCTGGACATTGGCAAATCCTAAATCTCTTCTAATTCATAGCCTACCTTTTCAGTTGCAGGGCCTGCTCAAGCGACCTCCTCCAAGAATACACTCCCTCCCGCTCCCTCCGCTCAACCTCTGCTGGACTACTATGCATCCCCACATCACAACTCACTACAATGGGTGCCCGGTCATTCAGCTGTTCAGCACCCAGGCTCTGGAACTCCCTCCCCCCACACATAAAACAGTCAGACACCATTACAACCTTCAAGTCACAACTCAAAACTCACCTGTTCAAACTCGCGTCTAACTAATCACTGTTTTGATTGTTTGTTTGTTTTGTTTTGTCTTGTTTTTGTTTTATTTATTTTTTATTTTTTATGTTTATTTTTTTATTTTTTTATTTTTTCCACAATGTCTTGTTTTTTAAACGATTTATGATGACTATATGCTCTGTAAGGTGACCTTGGGTGTCGTGAAAGGCGCCTCTAAATTAAATGTATTAATATTATTATTATTCAAGACAATACTATTTAATGGAAAGAAACAATAACCAATTAACTATTGACTTCTAGAGATTGCAGTGGCAAAATTGAGACTAACTTTCAGTAGATTCAAAGTACGATTGCAGAGATGGATCATTTGTTTGTTTTGTTTGTTAGCTTTTTTGTATTTTAGAAGTAGTATGCCCCCCCCCCGTCAACAATCGCTCCGGACCCCCCGTCCCCCGTCCCCCGTCCCCCCCCCGTCAACAAACTGGCGCAGGGGGGCCTATCAGTAGCTACAGTATAGGGGCCCAGGATTTGGTGCTACGGCCCAGGGGGTAACGCGTTATGTAACGATATTACTTTTTGGGGTAACGAAGTAAAGGTACGCATTACATTTAAAGTATCGGTAACTACACTATTTTACTAGACTATTGTGACGCGCTTCCCTGAGTTACCCAAGCCATGTTTGCCTGCGTGTAAAGTCATTGATCTGTTGTGGTGCGTGCATGCGTGCTGCCTGTGTGTCTACAGCGCCTGCTTGCCCCGGCACGTTGCCATAGGGATCGATTTGAGTGACGTAGCTGCTTGTGCGAAGGAGTGTTCAAGTGTTGGAGCGCAGAAGCAGGTGACACAGAAAGACAGGCTGGTTGCAGGATTCATTGTAGAAGACACAGTGGCGCGTATATATCGACGGTGCAACCGGTGCAGCTGCCCGGGGCCCAGGCAGCGTCAGGGGCCCATGGAGGATGAAAAAGAAAATGTGTCGGGGGCGCCCTCTGGTGGCGCCCTTAATTAATTAACTAAATTATACTAAACCCTCACCGCAGTAATCAGGACATCGCGACTCCCCCCCCCCCCCAAATCCCCTGTCGTCCCCCTAGTCGACAGGGGATTTAAATTAATAGTCCCCTGTCGACTTGAATCGCCCAGATTAAGAAAAATACTAGATAAAATAACCGCGACTCGCAAGCCAACATCCGACAGGAAAACATTTTCCTGTGTATCCCGACATGGAATCGAAGCTCAAAATCATTTTCGAGTCCTCCCTGGATCATGTTTCCGCCAACAACAAAAGTTACTTAGGATTCCTAAGTAACTTTTCTTCTCAAGTTTAAAGTAATGCTGTCTATCCAGTGCACCGCCATTCCTAAGTTAGGAATGACGGTGCATTGGATAGACAGCATGACTTTAAAACCTGAGAACGCCGCTCTTGCCTGCAAGAGGGTTAGAGGAAGAAATACCTGAATAGCTTGCGAAATAGATCAGGTTCATTCAGCCTTTGGACCACATAAAGTATAGCATGTGTCACCGCTGCTTAAGTGCCCTTCTGTTTTAATTGTATGGGATGAAGTGACCTTTTTATATTTTTCAATGACCACTTAATTTTTCTTTTCATGTTCCCCAAAGTCTGTGTTTTGAAACATGTGTGTTGCTTGCTACTGATTGACCACACCATAGCCTACTTTATCCTTTTGTTTGTGGATTTTACAGTGAGGCATTTGTTTGTGCACACAGGGATATTGTTCTTTCATATGGTTTATAGATAGATTTATATAATTAACATAAGTGATGAAAGGGCTATGATGTTAGTTAGTCGATGTATCTACAGTAAATCAAGAAACGGGAAAGTAAAGTAATAAGTAGTGAAGTTACTTTTCAAATGCAGCAACTAGTAAAGTAATCTCATTACAATTTACAGAAGTAACTAGTAATAAGTAACTAATTACTTTTTTTGAGTAACTACCCCAACACTGCTAGCCTGGCACCCCCCACCTACCTACTTCCGCTCAATTTTCCTTTCACTTCAGAATCAGTACTAGGTCTGGGTCTGCTTCATATGCATGGGTTCCTTGGAAGCCAGATTTTTGCCGGTCCAATCAGCAAACAGAGGGAGTGGCTGAGAACGATGACGTCGAGGTTGCGCGCCAGTTTCAGTTGTAGTCAGAGGAAGACCAAGAAGACAATGGAGAAGGATACGAGAGAAGCTATTCAGTCTGTTGTGGGATCGCTGCCGAATATCGATCAATTATAGCCGGAACAAGAACAAGCTTTGCTGAGTTTTGTTGGTGGCCATGATGTTGTTGCGCTTCTCCCCACCGGGTTCGGGAAAAGTTTGTTTTTCCAGCTGGCTCCGTTAGTGGTGAAGGGAGCCGGTCCCGTCGCATGACATACGTCACGACCAAACGCTATGCGATTGGTTATTGCAGATCCAGAGTGGCACTGGTCAGATCCAATCATTTTAAAACTTCAACAGACACCCGCCTCCAAGTGAGTGAACGTTTGTCAATTGGGCAGTTCCAGACCTCCTGTACAAATGAAATGAAGTACGATGGTCTGGTAGGAACAACACTGCCACTGTGCTTAGCCAATAATAGGCCCCTGATTTTGTAGCGAAGCATTATCCATGCTGTTGCATGTCCTTTCCACTAGATGGCAATGAAATTTCAAAAAGATCCGGGGCTTTCGAAGTGAGATGATAAGCCCGAAAGACTCCCCCGCCCCCCGCTCCGCGCCTGGGCAGGTATGTCTCAAAAAATTATATATGATCCTTTAAATAATAGCCCAAAGCAAAAAGTCAACAGTCCCAGTCGTAGCCCGGTTTGCTGTAGGTTTTTGCGTTGGGTGTTTGTGTTTCTTCAGCGTCCTGCTTCTCATCGGGTGCTGACTGTATTCAGTGTGTCTGTTTTATACAATTCGGTTGGTTGTGGCCAACAATACATTTTCTAATTTGAAAAACCACCTGCTTTCCTCGTGTGAACTGTCAATGGTCGACTAAACAAGTTTGCTGTGTAGTGTAAAATCTTGTCGATAATTCTAATTAATGCAAGCATTGCCAAGCATTTTATATGACGTCACTTCAAGGAAATCTGGCCCAATCTCGTAACCCTGTCCCTGCGTCCCAATGAGTCCCAGTCAGATGGGAATGTGTAATGAGATGTTAAAGGGTTTTCGCTTCTCTCAAAACGAAAGCTATCGCGCCACGAGGAGCGGCACAGCCCAGCCATCCAATGTGGTGCAGCCTGTCGCTCATTGGATAGGCAACAGCTTTCTATTCTGGGGAAACCGATCCCCATCCCTTTATAAACGGAGTAGTCAATTCAAATCTAGTCTCGCAAAGCCAGACCAAACTACAGCAATCAAATCCAAACCATGGGGCTACGTAAGTATAGCACTTCCATTAAAAGTTTGATTTATGTTCGGAATGGAAGAGGTTTGTTGATATAAAAAAAGAACAAAAATACATCAATCTAAAATTGTATTTTAAAGTGATTATTATTTTTATTTTTATAGTAACAGGAGCGGCACTAGCAACAGTCTGTGGAGGTATGTAGAAACCTGTAAATCGATTCACATAAAACCCAATCAAATCGGTTTGAGAGAGGCCTATCGTATATTTAACAAACCGTAGACATATTATAAGGTGGTGTGTGTGTGTGTGTGTGTGTGTGTGTGTGTGTGTGTGTGTGTGTGTGTGTGTGTGTGTGTGTGTGTGTGTGTGTGTGTGTGTGTGTGTGTGTGTGTGTGTGTGTGTGTGTGTTTGCTTCCCTGCTACGAGGCGGGGCCGTGCTCGGGGCTCCGTTGGTCCTGGGGTTCGTTGGGTTCACCACTCTAGGGATCGCGGGTGGGTCCATTGCTTCAGGTCTGATGTCGACATTTGCCGTCGCCAACGGAGGAGGGGTCGCAGCAGGCGGTATGGTGGCTTTGTTGCAGTCAGCAGGTTGGCAAAACCACACCTAAACAATAATTAGATTAAAGTAGTTCTGAAATACACTAATTTGCTAACCCTAACCCTCCAACAAATGACCCCGTTACTGTATGCCATTGAACTACCTAAAGGCTGTTTGCTGGGCTGGGAGGGACGCACTTGGATTAATTTTACTCAACAATTGTATGCCTACTTAATGTTTGAGCTAGTTTTATTTGATTAAGTCATTATAAGGGCGACTTTTAGCCACTGCATTCCGAGACAAATATTTTCTCTCGCCCCATAGGTTATATTCTGTAATGGCTTGCAATCAATCAGCCTCACACCACCCTTTAAATGAATGAAGAAGTTCAGACCACCACAGCCAGCTGCAGTGCATTCACAAGATGTTTGGATAATAGTTTAAATTGTGCACGTTATTTGTAAATACATTTGTATAAGTATGTGTCGAAGTATGTGTCAATACTCTACTGTAGAATAGATAGTCAATTTGGGATGTCTTCTCATATTTTTTCTCTCATGTCTTGCTTGGTTGTAGGTGTGCTTGGTCTTGGAGCAGCTGCTACTACTGCAACCGCTGCTACTGGAGCAACAGTGGGAGCTATAGTGGGGGCTATAATTATCTAATTTCATCTGCATCCGAATGTGACATGCTCTTTTTCCAACCAACTTGTTATTGAGGTGTTTTTGAAGAATTGTGACTTCACAATTCAAATAAATCTTCATGTTTCCCCATTTCCTTAGCAATCATTGCTAACTATGGAATCAGGATAGTGACTGTATAACCGCAATGACCTAGTCAAATAATATTCTGAAGGTATATGTGTTTCTTGCTGCTCTGTGCCTACACAATGTAATCATCAAAACTAAATTCAATAAAAACTTTTAAGCAAATGCCTTTTCTTCGACAATTTCCTTGAAAACTAAGTATGGCTTACCAAGGCTTTTAATAGCCAAATATCAGCGTTTGGCACAACAGTTTGGTTGATAGTCGATAATGTGAAAGTCAGGATTTGTCTCATTATACAAAACGAGAGGATAGGATAGAACATAATGACAGTAGGGGAGTAAGAAGTGTTTTGGCTTGATCTACATTTGAGTTGAGTTGTAATCATCACCATCTTTAAGGGAATAATTTTTATGTATACATAGCCTATATCAATATGGATACATATCTTGTTATGGATCTACATAAATATCCATGGCAGTTTCAATGTAGGATCATGGAAAATAATTAACGTTACATTATCTTGTCTCTCTCTCTCTATCTGTATATATATATATATGTGTGTATATATATATATATATATATATATATATATATATATATTCCCTTAAAGATCCATTGCAGTTTCAAGCCATTGTAATGTGTTGGCAGCGACTTATTAAGCCAAAAGTGCAACTGTAATTATCGCATTTGACAAATCAGCAGGTGTACTATCATATTTTATTTGTAAATTTCATTCATTCCAATATTCTTTGTGCCAATGTTACCAGATACCTGGTTCCCTACTTTATGTGTTTGTTTATAGGTCGGTTGTAGGCCTAGCATTACCCAGACCACCATCCTTTTGAGGTCTGGATTAATGACATGGCTGGACTTTGTTAGTGTTCCTCTGAAACCCATCCCCCATCACAACTAATACCTTGTGAGTCTTATATTTTATTTTATTTTAACGTATTTTTTCAGAACTGACAGAACGGCACGTGTACATTCTTCGTCCCTCCCTTATCCCCATGCGGGTGTTGGCGGATGGGGGAGTCTGGGCGGTGGACTGCGACGGTATGATAGTTGGATTATACTGACGTACATTCCAATCACATTATTTTCATCGGCAGAGCACTGTCAATCACGCACAGCCCGGTGAACGGCACATCTGATTGGAATGTACGTCAGCCGAGAGCAACCAATAGGTTTAGAGCGAAATGGTCCCGCCCCCAGGAACGGTTTTTTTTCTTCAGATTTGACTGTCAGGAGTTTAAAAACGAATGCGCGACAGAACACTGCCAATATTCACGTGACTCAAAGCTTGCGCCTGTGTGGTCAAATCTCTGAAAAGTCAGTGCTGAAAAGTCAGTTCTGAAAAAATCCGTTGCAATGGCGTAAACGTACACCTTTACAAGTTTTTAAAACTAAATATTCAACCTTTCAAAACTTATTTCTCAATGTATGAACACTTGCAGAATCCCATTTACAAGGTTTCAAAACCGGGAAACAATGAAATACACTGTTAGAACAGTGCCAGATTTTAAACTCTGCAAATGCGCTGGTGAAATTGTTTGAACTTTGAAAATGTGTTGGTGAAAATGTTGAAGAAGATAAAATAGAACACAAAATCATGTTTACAGATGTTTGAATTTTTGTTTGAATCCTTTTCAGGTTATAATCTCTTTTTTCAGCGTTGCAAAACCTTTTTAACAAGGTGTTGAGTTTTCAAACCCAGACTTACAAGCCTTTGAAACTTTTTTTTTCAGGTTTAAATTATGGCAGGAAACTGGCTCCATAAGCTAGAGCCTTCAAACATATAATATTAGTTGAGTTGGATGCCCTCATTCAAATAAACGTGGTCAATATGCAGGGTTCGAGTTAGGTGGGAGCCAGTGGGAGCTGAGCTCCCATAGAGAGAGGTCTGGCTCCCATGAAAGCAGCAAAGTCAAATATTTGTGGGGGTCTCTGAAAATACAGCAGCATAATATTGTAATGACAAATAAGGCTATTTTCCCTTCCACATACAGAGTAATATTGACGTTAAGTAAGGGATAATAGAACACCGGTCATTATCGGGAAAATAATCCCAGACAGGGCGAACCGGACACCGACACGAAACAGAGGTGTCTTCGACCTGAAGGGGCTTATTTTCGATAATGAGCGGCTACTTGCCAAACGAAAAAATAACTTCACAAGGTGTCTTTTTACAATTGATTTGTTACCATTCGTAGTGTTGATCAGCAGAGAAATAGTTAGCCAAAGACGTTGACGTCGCTTAGCAACAGAAGACGCTGGCGTTGTTGTGAAGGGCCCATGGAAGTGAAGGAGCGTTCCACGGCATTGAGAAGAGTCGTGTCATATTATATATTTACTATATTTACCCCCCCCCCGTCAACAACTGAGCGCAAGGCCGGTACGGTCTTCCCCCTCCCCGTCAACAACTTCAAGAGACCCCCACAAAGATGGAATCATAACTCAAACCCTGTCAATTTGAGTACAAAAAAGCCCCAATAGTTGGAATATAATATAGCCTATAATAATATAATAGGCCTATATATAGCCTAGAAAGATTACCGTAATAATAGGCCCTAATAGCCTCCACCCCACCAAGAAATTAGGCCATCGTGCTCTGAGACATCAATAGATTTATTTTCGTGACTACTAGCATGAAATAGCGTGATACCGAGTTGTTGAAGACACAATGGACCGCTGGAAATGTGTCACTGCCAACAGGTATTTGTCCAAGGTGGATTGGATGTCGACGTGGCATGATACTCAAAGCCTTAAAGGATTTACAGGACATATTTGCATGTGCAATCATGTGCAAATTCTATTCATACTTAAAGAAGGTGTGTGAGTCCTTTACAGAACTGAATTAACGCCTCATGTCTGTGATACACGCTAAGGTTCATTCTTGGAGACGTGAGGCAAATGTAGATTTATCTTTTAGTTTATATTATATATATTGCAAGTGTTCAGTGTAGTGAAAGATAAATAAGATGCAATATCTTCACAAGTATATAAAGCCTAGCTTCAGGACTCACTCCAAGCAACCCCAAACTCATAACTTGTTTGTTATTCATCGCAGAGAATTTGGAAGAATTAAAGTGGGTCATATTAAAAAGTTCCAAATATGATTTGTTATATCTCTACATTACAACGCTATCCTGATATTAGATGTATAAACTCTTTGACGTTGTCCGGTTAGGTTTTAAAAGCCATGGGCCAACATATGATCTCTGCATATGCTCTATGCAGCAGTGTGCCCTTTATTATTTTATGAAGTTAAATTAAAAAGTAGTATTTGTGTAGAGTTCCCAGTTTTCCAAGATGTGCCTCACTTAGACGTAACAATACAATGGTGGTGGGTAGAAGATGTACAATCATTGTAGATAATTAGGCGTACTAGTAAGGTAAAGTAAAACTAAATATTACTCAGTAAAACACAAATCTAACTATGGACATGCTGAATATTCTTAATTTTGGTTAGGTAGACAGTGAGTCAGGTTACAATACCCTTATTTTAATTTTGAAGGATTGTTGGATGTGTTTTGTGTAAACGTGCTTTCAATTGTATTTGGAAAAGGTATGTGTTGCAACTTGCAAGTCACAATGGACAACTGCATTTTTCAAAGGTGGGTGAAAGGGTGTCGACTCGTCTGTCTGTCATCTTGGCATGATAATCAAAGCCCTGAATGTTTTATGCAACATATTTGCCTTTCCTCTTTTAATTGCTTTTATCCATACTTAAAAAAGGTATATGAGACCATTACATAACTGAACAAGGGCTTCATGTCTGTGATGCATGCCAAGATTGAATCGTTGTGTGGGTTAGTGTTGATGTGAGGCAAATGTTTATTTTTAGTTTATATTATATATTAAGTGTTGAGTGTATTCAAAAGATATATGTGATCATATAATATCATCAGATCATAAGTACATAAAATCTAGTTTCAGGCCTCACTCGCAGCCACGCCAAACTCATAACTTGTTATGTGTAAATCGTACAACTTTTTTGAAGAATTTTAGTGGGTTATTTATGTGAAATAAAAGTCCTGATATCAAGCTGATGATAATAGCATTAATAATAAATATAACGGCAAGCGGTGATTAACGGGGTCCGAGCAAAATTAAAAGTCAAGAACACACTAATGGAAGATATATAAATATGACAAATAACTATGAAGGAAAGATGTTGATGAAGGTGTTCCACTTAATGCAATACTGTTCCTCGGCTTTCAGGTGAGCTGCAAAGCAATGGCCGAATGTCATGTTCATAATGCTATAGTCGGGATTCGAACTCTCACCCTAATGATCACCTGTACAAAGCATTATCCCATTGAGCCACTGATAAACCTGAACTGCAGCCTCATTCACATGGTAAAAATGTCTATTGATAAGCATACAAAATCCAGAAATCTCCAAGCACACATTTTTCAAGTGAATTAAGGGCTTTCTTAAAAGCATATACCTGAAAAATCGTTGGAATTCTGAGGAAATTAAATCTTTGCATCCAAGAACACTAACGGAAGAAATATAAAAATTACAGAGTTAATTATGAAGAAATAATGGTCAGCAAAGAAGTTCCCCTTAATGCCATACTGTGTTTTGGCAGTCAGATTCTTGGAAACAAATGAGTCGGAATGTTGATTGCCTGATGAATTTCCGGCTGTTCAATGTTTTGTTTCTTAATTGAGTGACAATGTTCAGCTTGTTGATATTGCTCTAATCAGGATTCAAACTCTCAACCTATGGATCACCAGTACAAGGCATTATCCTGTTGAGCCAGTGACATTCCTGAACTATGAAGCCTCAATCACATTCTGAAAATGTCTTTTGATAAGCACACAACATCAAGAATACTCCAAGCACACATTTCCCAAGAGAATTAAGGGCTTTCTTAAAAGAGGAAGGATCTGAAAATGTCCACTGTTAATGGTATCCAACTAATAATAACCGTATGGTAGTTATACAATAACATAATCGTCACATAGGCAAAATGGGTTGAGACTGTGGACGTTTGGCTTTTCTATGAAATTGTGGGAAAAGTAAACATTTTTAGAGCAGAAGACCAGGGTTTTATAAATGCATCTGATTCTAGAGATTAATATTCTGAAAGAATTTTGAGTCCAGGTTAATCTGGTAAGGAGAAATAAAACTAATTCATGATTTTTTCAGTTCCGTAAAGGAGTAACACACCTTCCTTAGGTATTGGACGACCTGGATGAGACATATTTTGGACAACCTCCAATTTGGCGGTTTGTTGAATAAAAACGCAATGCAACTTTATTTATATAGCACTTTTCATACACGAGGCAGACTCAAAGTGCTTCACATAGAAACATTGTCATATAATAAAATAAAATAATAGATAGGTAAAAGAAGTAAAAACATTTTTTAAATAAAAATATAGAAAATAAAGGCAAAGTTAAAAAAGCATTTTAGAAAGTGCAATGTATTTAAGAAAATACAGTCTCTCTGGTATCTCTCTCGTATCAAATATTACTGAATATTGGGCACATTATGCACAAATGATACATATAATGTAAATAAAAGTACAACAAATGTTTAAACACTTGTCTGGACAACGTAAATTTCAGGACATTCAACAAACTCAAATTTGGCCTTATGTTGATAATATCTTGGTTATGTGGACAATATGTATATTTCAGTTGTACAGTAAAATAATCAGATCAAAATTAAGTCCGGTCAAGCTGCATCTACCTCATGTTAAACTTTCTTTTTTTTCGTTTATCAAATAGGCAATAGGGGCAATAGGCGATAGCAATGAATGAAAATGCTGATTTTGGACAAGCATATCTCCTGATCCCCTTGACCTACGGTTATGAAACCTCCAAAGACCAAAGCTGAGGCTATTACAATGTTGCCAACCGTGTATAAATCAAAATGCTCAAAGGTCTGTATTAGGCTTGGCCTCAGATGAACACTGCTTTTAATTGATTTATGTTTTTCTCATGCAACATTACAGCAAAATCTTTCTGGACGTTAAAGGAAAGTATGTTCTTTAGAAGAGGACTAGCCACTCGACATAAGGGAGTGGATAAGAGGCGACATGTTTTGGTCTCCACCTCAGGCACTCAGAGGAGGTACAAAGAACAAGATTAGAGGGAATTGGCCTTACAAAACTCGATAATATAATTTTGAGGGAAAAAGACACATAGCTGTTAGCCATTAGCCTTGCTGAAACAGGATCACACCATCGCATCTCTTGCTGGAGGCCCAACATATATACATAAACATTAAGATAGTAGTTCAGAGCATTTAGCACCATGATACAAGCCTCCAGAGGCAGGCCAGCCATCACACAGTCAGGTGTGGCCACCTTGTGGGGAAATACGGTACATACATTTACATAACTCACCCGACCAATATCATTAAATACTCAAGCTCCCAAGGCAGCTTTTTACAAATTAAAAGAGGGTTCAGAATGTTTTATTTGAGATACTGTTGGAAAGGTATCAATTGTTCTGTAAATACTTGGGTCGTTATACGTGTGGAACAGGTTTCAGGACAGGATTGATGGTGCTTACTTTATCAATGGGAAACAATGTAGTGGCCATTCATAATCACAGCCCCACTTCTCTATCATGCTCTATCATAAAACGTTTTTTTTATTTTTAATAATGGTCCTACAGTAAAGTTTTTGCCAGTTTTATTGGCTTGATGTTTACACAGTATATCAGTGTTGTTGTTAGTCTGTTACTGTCTATTGATAAAACTGTGTTTTTATTCTTAATAATGGTACTACAGTATCTGTGTTCATCAGATTAAGTTAGGCAGGTATATAATGGTTTGTGTCCTGGTCGCTGCATTAGCGAGCCCTACTGGTTGGTCAGGGCTCTTGCAACTCCAAGGGTAATCATATAAAAATAAACATTGTGCTTGTCAATTATTCACCGGCCTGACTGAGGCTGTGTAGTTGTTTGTTCTCTGTATAAATAAATAGCATCCTTTTAAATGTTTCTCCAGTCCTGATTTAATTGTTTATTGAAAACTGAAATCAATTGTATTGAACCAAACAACGTATGAATTCCCTTTTTTTGGTTTGTTAGTGCTTACTGTATTCGAATGGAAAGTTGTGTGTAGGTCTATACATTAATAAATATATAGATGCCGCGTTTGTGTGTGTGTGTGTGTGTGTGTGTGTGTGTGTGTGTGTGTGTGTGTGTGTGTGTGTGTGTGTGTGTGTGTGTGTGTGTGTGTGTGTGTGTGTGTGTGTGTGTGTGTGTGTGTGTGTGAGAGAGAGAGAGAGAGAGAGAGAGAGAGAGAGAGAGAGAGAGAGAGAGAGAGAGAGAGAGAGAGAGAGAGAGAGAGAGAGAGAGAGAGAGAGAGAGAGAGAGAGAGAGAGAGAGTGAGAGCTGTTCTTTAGCCATTAGAGCACTAGTACTACATACTTTCTTAGGCTTGGGTCTTCTAATGTTCACTGTGTCTTTTTTTATTTGTCCTTCTTGATGTACAGGGTCATTGAAGGCCTTTGGTAACTGCATGACCAAATATGAGCAGAAGGAAGGAAATCAAAGGCTACAAAGACATCTGGTTCCTTGGTCTGGCTGCAATGAAAATCCATGGCTCAAGACATACCAAGAACAAAACCATGGCTTTGACAATGACCAGTATTTCTATGAGCAGGTAGCTTTTTGTTAATGACAATATGTGTTACCGATGGTCTTGCTTTGTGCATAAATAATTTAACTTTGTGAATGAAGTGCCTTTGTAGATAAACAAGGCAATGATATTGCGGTTGCCAGTGTTCCTATATTATCCTCTTTAGGTATTATTGTTGGGGTCACCTCTACTTCTGCTAGCATTGTTGTTAGTTTTATCTTACTGTGAGCAGTAGCTGCTGTACCATTTGTTGCTAGTTTGTTTATTGGCTCACTCATGACTGTTGTTTCTTCTCTAATTGAAGTTACATTAGTGACTGAAGGTTGTGCTAAATCCCTGATATAAGAAGTTTAAGAGAGTCAAATTTAATCTATTAGTGGTTACAAGTGAATTTTTCCCATTATCTCTAACTGGAGGTTGATCTAGTTTATCGATGGCTGTGGTTGTGTTTACTTTGTCATTATCCGAAGATTTTAGTGAATTGCTTTGTTCACTTTCAACGATCTTACCCGGTTGATTTTCGATCATACAAGGGTCTTCTGTTTCTAGTGTAAAATGTAATGTTCTTTCGGACACTACTTTAAGAAGCAAATATCCCTTCATATGTAATACTCGCTGTTGTAGTCCCATGTATTTTCTGACTTTACTGTTAAACACCATTTCATTGGTTGTGGCTGAATATGTACTTCACACTGACTTTTCCTCTGAGCTAGTTCATACATCCGGTGGAAAGTTAATGCACATTGTGACAACCCATTCCCCACCAGGGGGATCCGGGGGCTAGTGGGGGAGGGTGTGTACCGCCTTCATCCACTAGCCGGCGGCAGAGAGCACCACATTCCTCACCCTCATCAGCCAGAAGGGGAACACCTGGCCGGAGGGAGGAAACGAGCGGGCGGACATCTTAAAGGGAAACTTCACCCATTTCCATTAAGCTGTGCATCGTTAGAAACCCACTCATATTTTTGAATGGTCGTGCATCATTCCCTTATTTTCAGGAGAGACTGGAGAGATCCGTATCGATCTCCAACACATCCTGTTTAAGATGACGCAATATGACGATTTTTGCGTAGAAGTAAATAGGAAGTGTAAGAGGGGAGGATTCTCGTAAGACTACAAGCACTAGTCCCACCCCTCTATAGGGGGTGGGACCCACTGACGCTACAGACCTATTAGAGCAGTGCTAGTGGGTGAGACTTCACTCTTGCGGTATCAGCTTGGTAGATGGAACAGCGAGGTGTCCGATAGGCGGAGATCTAGATAAGCGGGAGTGGCCAGCGAAGCTGGGCATCGTGGTGCATGGTGGGAGTTGTTGTCTTCAATCCAAAAGCGCCAAAAAGTCACTTTCTGCCTTTTCTCGGTCAAGACGGCACCAAATTAGAATTGTATTTTATAATTCTACTACATTTAGGACCCAATTTCAATACATATTCATGCCTCCACCGGTAAAATGCTCCTTTCGTTTGTCAACCTCGGATCGATACATTATTTCCATTTTCTAATTAACCTTATGGTTTTATATGCTTTTAGTACCCCCTATTTTTCACTGTGGTTAACATGGATTAGAAAATTGGATAACATTTGATCGTACTTATTTAGTCTAATTTTAAGTATTGCCGGTTATTATTTCTAGATTATACGATCACTTTTAATAAAATGTCTGTTAATATCATAATACCTAAGGAAATATTTTATTTGTGTTGTCCTTTTGGAACTTAGACCTCGTCAGGTCTGTTGTGCATTTCCACCGCGCTCCCGCAGAGTCCTCTATGGGGTGGGTATTTTCAGTTCCTCTTTTGATGAGTGCAGCTGTATTTACCCCAGCGCTGGTAGACCCCTGGATTTCTGTGGACGAGCGGTGTGCAGACAACTTTAAATGCTAATTGTTCATGTTATGGAGTCTAGATAATTATTCCTAAATCCTGCGATCACCATGTAACTCGAATACTCCAATACAGGGCTCTCCCCGGATTTGTTATCTCTGGGTCCGTCCGCATCCGCCCTCTCTACGTTCCTTACATTCCTCTCCCTTCTTCAAACACTTTCTCCCTCTGATCCAACCCGTTGTCTCACCAGTGCTCTGTGTACCAAGATGTATTGATCTATATCACATGGCGCTTCGACGCGATGGAGAGTCTCCAAGGTTGCCGCGAGTCGCGACACACAGAACCACTGAGTCACTGACCCCAGTGGTGGTTCTACGATTGTTCTAAAACAGGGGCCATTGAGGAGCCACAGGTTACATTCAGGGACCAAGTACAGAGTACATCCAAGCACACAGATAATATATTCAGTACAATGCAAATTCATTCTCTCTCTCTCTCTCTCTCTCTCTCTCTCTCTCTCTCTCTCTCTCTCTCTCTCTCTCTCTCTCTCTCTCTCTCTCTCTCTCTCTCTCTCTCTCTCTCTCTCTCTCTCTCTCTCTCTCTCTCTCTCTCTCTCTCTCTCTCTCTCTCTCTCTCTCTCTCTCTCTCTCTCTCTCTCTCTCTCTCTCTCTCTCTCTCTCTCTCTCTCTCTCTCTCTCTCTCTCTCTCTCTCTCTCTCTCTCTCTCTCTCTCTCTCTCTCTCTCTCTCTCTCTCTCCTCTCTCTCTCTCTCTCTCTCTCTCTCCTCTCCCTCTCCTCTC
>NC_079424.1:16459969-16732469 GCF_026213295.1 Gadus chalcogrammus
CAAACAGATTAGCCGCTTTCAAGTGGTGAGAATGAAGACGTCCCTAACAATGGTGAAGTGTTGACACAACCCAATTAGGAAGGTATGTTTTAAACATGAACAGATAAAAACAAAACCCCTGTTCCAGAGAATTGGGAAAGTGGCAGTTGAGTGCCTGAATTGCGAAACTACAACTAGACCAAACTAGGGACACCGTTAAAATGTGGGCCCTCCCCTTTCACTTTATTTAACACAATGTACAAGTCCACTACATTAGTCCGGTCGTAGATATTTCACCGTTAAAGAATAACAGCTTTCCATTTGCCCAAGGCAACACGGAAGTACACCCATTTATAGGTGTTGTATTCCAACGGAAATGCATAAACCAACAACCATACTACATACCTGTGTATATTCACACCGCACACCCTCTTCCAGCTCTACGACTAGGATCTTTAATGCTCCTTGTGGAAATTAACCTGATTAATACAAAAACATAAATATATATATATAAATCAACACATCTTGAAATTTTACTTTCAATGGGAAACAATAGGCTATGTTTTGTTAAAGGTCAAGACACGTTGCAGTAACGTTATGCTGCATACATCGCAGTGGTAAGAGTTGTAGATCAGAAGTTATAAAATAGGATGAATGTGACATTATTCAATGAGTCACTCGAGACCTCAAGCCTTGGATCTAGAGTTAGCGGTTTGTTGATCAACAAACTATCCACACAACGGTGGTAACCCACATTCTTCCGAATAAATTCTTATTTTACCTTAGTTTATGCAGCATACGTCAAGTTAGAGATAAACGGACAGACCTGATCATATATTGATGCCCTACTGCTGTCGAAGAGCGATGTTAGCTATGAAGAGCTCATTAGCACCTATAGACAGCATTGATTACTTCAGAGTTTTGATAGATTGAGAATCTCACACTTTTAACAAAAGTGTCGTTAAAACCAACCTTATTCTAATAATAATTCAAGTTTTAGCCAGAGGCCTTTCTGCGTTCAGCGGGCTGGAGGGGCCATGAAGGGGAAGTGGGCTTCAGCTAGCGTCGCTACTGGCGATCCCCCCGTCAGCGAGTTCCGTCAACAGCGTGAAAAACAATAATATGCACATACTTTCTGAAAAGTGAAGGTTTAATGACAGAGTTTTGTCCCCGCTGCAGTCCCCCTGCCATGTAATTGTAAAAACTGCGAATCGAGCCTGTTGATCAAACTATTATTAGCCGTTAGCCGCAGTGCTTAAAAGTTGTTTACAACGAAGATGTGGTCATCCGGCACATAACCCGGAAGTAGTTTAGGCAGAGGCTTCGTGAACGCTCCTCTGAATCACTGACGCATCATTCCGCCATATAAATAGGGGACTCGTGTGGCACCTTTAATACTTTATAATTATGTAACAGACGTGTGTTCAGTAAATACCATTTCTTTGGAATACAAAATCATTACTGATTCCACCTAGCCATTTTATCATGCAAAACACATTAAATTTTACCGATGGATAAAAATAATTTGCATCAACTGAACACCAAAAGCCTTTGTCGAATTATTCCATGGACTTGACCCTAAATGGGAAAAAAACTAAACTAAACTCGGCCCATTTTCTAACAAAATTTGCCATTATTTTTAGAAGATTGAATTCAATAAAAAACAGCACAGAGAATCTTTTTGGTATTTTTTTTTATTTATACCAGTCTTAAAATGAAAAATTCATTGCAGAGGTCAACGTATCAGAGAGTTTGGTGGCAAGTTTATCTAAAAAGGGAAGAAATTAGTAGCTCAAATTAAAATCCCTTTCAATCAAAGTATAGTCGGACTGTATAAAAAACAACTAAATCTAAACATTAGTAATGTGCCAGTTGCTATTCTGACCAATACATCCCGTTATATTGTCTAGTAGGAAATAGAATGAGGAAGAAGGAAACCAAAGCAAGAATATACATACATTTCAGCTGAAACTAGTCTAGTCTGGGACATGCACAAAAAAGCCACATGGAAACATTCAAAATAATTAAGAAATAAATATAATCTAACAAAATATAGCTTTAGTTTACCACTGAAAGACTACAAAATCTATATTTTTTCTTAGTATTGACAGAAATTATATTTTATTTTGTATACAGACCTGCTCTTTTCTGCTGCTTTTTCCTCTTCTTCCCGGCAGCCTGAAGTGCCTGGCCTTGGTGCAGAGGGTCTACATACAGGATATCCTTCAAATCAACAGGTTTGGGTGCTGCCTCTGCAGAGGCACTGGATTTGGCCTTAACAGATTTCATCTCCACGGTCATTGGTCCAAACTATTTTGGAGAAGACAATAGCAGGGAATGAGGTTTTGGATTCATAACACAAATATGTACTAAAAAAAATCTTTGCTAGTGTAAAAACCTTTAACCTTTCAATAACACCTGCCACTCTACCTCTGTGTCTTGGTCATCGTCCATAGATTCAGTTTCATCTCTTAGTTCTAGGTCTTCGACAAGGGCCCCCTCCATCGCCAAGTCACACCCTCCCTCAGCTGGAAAACCTTGCGTCATCCCAGCTGTTTCCATGCAGAATCCCATTTGGACCGTGGATGATTCTGAAACATATAATACATGATTTATTATGTAGCCTCACAGAGGACGAGATATTTTTGCAAAGCCGCTGCATTATAGACCTGGCCTGTTGGTTGTCAGTTGAGGTCATGGGTAGGTAGGGAATTTATTTTATTCTTTTACTTTATTTTTTCCAGCGCCGTTGAATGATAGGTAGGTTGTTTTCATTTAAAAAGTTTTTTTTTAGGCCTTGCAAGAATACAATGTCTATGCCTACCTGCAAGAACTTCCTGATTTCCTTTCTCAAGTTCGTCCCAGTCAAACGCTTTGCCCATCTCTGTAACAATCTCTGCACTGACATGGGTGGGGAGAGTATGGGTCTCTGGAGGGTGTGTGAAGTAACTGATCCTTCCTCTGTATGACAAAAAGAAAATCTTTAATAAAAGACAGGTGATATATCGTCCCTTCCAGGCCCAAAAAATGCTGAAATTCACCCACCCTGTCCAGTCGATTAAGACGCTCTTTGCTGCTTTGTCACAGTCGGGCAATCCCCCCTTCTTCAGTTTGCCTTGGCGTTTGGCAAGTAGTGCCAAGAACTCCAGGGGTGTGCGAAAGTCTGGAACCCCATAAAACTCCATGATCTGGAGGTGATCAGGCATGCCAATTAGGATGGTATACAGATTAAAACCTAAAAAAAAAATAACACGCACACACACACTTTGTAATGAGACCACCCATACCTGAGGTTTATTGCAGCGTCTGAGAATGGCTTCCACAGGGGGAAGGGGGTCGACCAGAAGCTCGATTTTCACACAGTTCCGTAGAATCATTGCTGCATCGGATGTGGAAGTAGCCATGACAATGCCAGGGCAATCTAGAAGCTTTATGTGTTTGTCCAGATGTATTTCCTGAAGGCACCTGCAACACATTTGGACAAGTTATTGAACCAGGGGGATACAAAAGGAAATCTGAATTAACTATGGCGGCAAGTTACACGTTAGTAGTCAGGGTGTTTGTATCCCAGCTGAAACTGGGGATCTAGGTTTGATCCCTTATGTCTGCGGTCTAGCTGTGGGAATCCTAGTGCATGGATGTTCTAACCCCTGCCTTCTCCTAAATGACATGCATTGAATAAAAGCGGGTGCTAAATTGCTCAATATAAAAATCGATAATTGAATGTGTACTTACTTTGTCATACCAGGTGTGGCCCCAACACTGCAGGACCGCGATCGCTTTAGACTGTTAATTAAGCTGCTTTTTCCCACGTTGGGAAAACCTACATTAAAAGGCAAGGTGGCAGTAATTAGAATACATGCCAGATTTGATTAATGTACAGCAGAGTTTGAGGGAAGCTATGCTCACCGACAACACCGACCGTGATCGCCGTCTTGATGTCCAGGTTGCGGCAGTAGTTCCCCAACAGTTTCATCAGGCAGTCAGCTCCCACACAGGCACTACTGTTGAGGAGCTCTACGGTGGCCTGGGTCACCGGCACATTGCTGCGCTTCTGCTCACAGCGGGACACAAGAACCAACATGTTTCGTAGGATAGCTACTGCTGATACAAAGAACCCTTCTACCTTGATTAGTTGAAGAATTGCTCTGCTGCTGAAAGGGTTGATTGCTTACCAAGTTCTTGTTCTGTAGCTGAGTGGAGGATTTGAAAGCCACAGTGGGAAACTCATTGCGTAGATACTTGATCCATTTCTCAACTATTTCCTTTGAGACCAGATCTTTATGGTTGGATTAAAATAGAGAAGCCTTTAGATATCCGAGCAATAAGTGTAATCGCAGTTAGAGTACATCCTTATCCATAAAATGGATACAATGTAAAGACCTACCGATTTTATTCAACACCAGGACTATTTTCTTGTTAGTCCCACTCTGGATGACGGCCTGCTCCACCTGCGGGCACCGACATCCCAGAGGGTCGCGTGCATCCAGGACCTCTAAGATCACATCGGACGCCTCCACCACCTGAAACCAAATGTTATAATGTATAGTCATACTATTTAC
Source organism: Gadus chalcogrammus (assembly GCF_026213295.1). NCBI lineage: Eukaryota > Metazoa > Chordata > Actinopteri > Gadiformes > Gadidae > Gadus > Gadus chalcogrammus. Next base: position 16,464,511 of record NC_079424.1, read on the forward strand.
ATCCTTCCATCTTACGCTTAACCATTTTGAACTTGATACCTTTACCCTACTTCCAACACCTTAACCGTTTTTTGACGAATTGCCTCTGTCACACTAAATTTGTACCGGCTGCCAAATTTGTACCGGGCGCGTCATCCATACGTAATCCATTCCAAACCTGCCTGTCAGCAGATGATCGCGTCGTCCGTTGCCGGGCAGGTTTCAAAAAACATTCGCGCTCATGTTGCCAAAGACGAAATAACATAATACAGTTAACGGATCGCTAAATAATGTAATGTTTTGTTGGGTTCATTAATAAACACACGATGTATCTTGGAACAGACATCAACATGCAGCGCGCCAATCCAACTGCGCATGCTCCGTGTGACGGTCTAATAACTGATGTTGATATCATTACAGATAACACTTGTTTTTACTTTATATTTGTATTGTATTTAATTGTTTAATAAAATTTAGCAAGTAAACTGAGTGTTTAAAGCGGGTCAAGGACGAAATAGCACAATACAGATAACGGATCGCTAGATAGAAGGTTCGCGAATGTTCACGTCATTCACGTCATTCGCTTCGTCCGTTGCCAGGCAACGGACGAAGCGATCATCTGTTGCCAGGCAGATTTGGAGTGGATTACGTATGGGTGACGCGCCCGGTACAAATTTGGCAGCCGGTACAAATTTAGTGTGACACCTCCACTTAATAAGAGTGAGAAATGACCATTGAATTACGGGAGACACCATATTATGGGACACTATTCTCTGTAAAGTGTATTACCTACTATACCTGTTCTTAGTGGCAGGTGACAGACAATCAGCATCTTTAAGTACTAATAAGCCAATGCAAAGGTCATAAAAATGTCTTTGTTGGTTCTTGGTAGAGATTTATGACTTCATGATTGCTCTATACCTTTTTGAATTCTCTGAAATAGGCCTTTCTTGAATTCTCATTTTCAAAATTGACATGCTTCTCCAAATTCTGCATCTCCACTTCCTGCAGCAAAAAAAAAAGAAGGTAAACAAGCGAAGATAAACAACAACAAATACATTAACAATCTACTATAACAGTGATTCTACACACATTTGAAAGAAATCCTACCTTGATCTCGAAATCTTTCTGTCGCTGCAAGATGTCATCCTGAAAACTATTGAGACTCTTTCTCTTTATCAGTTGTTGTTCTTTTGAGATTCTCTGCTTTTCCTGGAGCTGCAGAAGCTGCTCGTGAAACATCAGGGATCAACTAATTAGTTAAGATGATTACATTTTCCCCAACGAGAATTGTGATTTGACATTCTTAACCAACAAGGAAAATAATGAATCACCCGTTGCTTCCCAATTTCTTCTGGCTTCTTGTGGTCTTTAACACGCCTCATCGATGAAGGGCTTTTTTGCTTTAGCCTCCCCAAACCTTCGCTTTTGTTCCCTTCGGTTGGCTGGAGAAACATTAAATGTAATGCATCAAGTAAATTTAAAAAGTATCAGAGAAAAGAATGGTCTGCTAAGTTTTCACATTCAAAATATTCTAACATAACATATATATATATATATTGTATTTTAAAACCATTTAAAGAAAAACATCAAATCCATCTGTCAACTAAAATATGGTACGATTTCTTTAATTTTCCAAAACTCACTGAAATGATCTTCAAATCTGATGAAACCCTGATTTGATAACCATTTAATACAGAACAGGCTTTCTATGATTTAATAGCTCTATATAGAGCAAATTCTGGATGCACATATTGTTGACTATGATCAATGCTACAGCCAATGTCCCTGTTGAAAGATAGCCCTTCTGACGTTACCTTTGTTATAAGTTCTCTACAGTATTGACTGTAATTATATATAACTATTATAACTATAATTGCCTAGTTAGCCGCAAGCAACCACAAGGACGTGGTGACGTCTTAGTCGCCATTCCGTCCATAAACTTCACTAATCATGAAAATATAAGTCTTATCTGATTGTATTTATGGCAAACGTTGATGTTTGTAAAAAGTTTTGCGAATAGGTGGACGCATTCTCTTGCAGATCCTAGTCAGTTCTATACAGTCAGTAGAAAAGCTCAACAATGTGTAAACATATTATTTAGTTTCAAGCAAATATTCGAAACGTGTCATCCAACGCAAAAATCGAACTTTATAACCAGATTTAGACCATAGTCTCGTAATGTGGACATGTGTTGCGTATAGTAGCCACTGTACTAGCTTTAGCTTTAATGTTACACGTTAACCACTTACCCTGGATTTCCCGTGGAGGGCGATGCGCTTTGCCTTTTTTTTTTCTGTAAAACGCAATGACAATTATCCATTTTAGGCGACAATAATGCATGCACACAAAAACGACTAAATATGAATGACGATGTTGTAAACCTATAACGTACTTGTTTTCGACATGTCTTCCACCCTGCCTCACGTGTGCTACTAGAAGGCGGAAATGTGTACGGAATGACGCGCATAACAACATCCGGTTAAACTTTACATGAATATGAACTAATACATAATTATTCAAATAAATATAATTTCGAGAATAATAAATATATTATATTAAAGAACAGGCAGGGTTCAGAAAGGGAAGATCCTGTGCAGAACATATATTCACACTGCGACAGATAATTGAACAGAGCAATGAATGGAGGGCAACCATCTACATTAACTTCATTGACTTTGCTAAAGCATTTGACAGCATCAACAGAACAGCACTGTGGAAAATTCTAAGTCATTATGGAATTCCCAACAAAATCATCTCTATAATCAAGATGCTATACAGAGACTTTGGTGCCAAAGTTATCTGTGGATCCAATCTCACTGAAGAATTCATTATAAAAACAGGAGTCAAGCAAGGCTGTTTGCTATCCCCACTACTTTTCTCACTTTGCATAGACTGGCTTATGAAAGAAACAAAGGGAAACAACAAAAGAGGAATATCGTGGACATTCACAGAAACTCTGGAGGACATTGATTTTGCAGATGATATTGCTTTGTTAGCCCATCGCCAAAAGGACATCCAAGGCAAAACAGAAGACTTAGCAACATATGGCAAACAGATTGGGCTAAATATCAACAGTGACAAGACTAAAGTCATGAAAATAAACTCAAAATCCAACCAGCCGCTCACCATCAATAACATGAACGTGGAAGAGGTGCAGGAATTCACCTATTTAGGCAGTAAAATAACAACAGATGGAGATTCAGGGGCAGATGTCCAGGGCAGGATCAATAAGGCTATGGGGAGCGTTTGCAGCACTAAGAAAAATATGGAAGACTTCAAAGATCAGCATAAAGACAAAGCTGAGGATATTCAAGAGCAACGTCCTCGGGGTTCTCCTGTATGGAGCAGAATCATGGAAAGTGACACAGACCATCTGCCACAAGCTAGACGTATTCCAGACTCGAAGCCTTAGGAGGATACTGGGAATATTTTGGCCTAGGACAATCTCAAATGAAGACCTCTACAGTAGAACAGACATGAGACCCCTGTCAAATGTTATCAAAAACAGAAGGTGGATGTGGATCGGACATGTGTGCAGAATGGACCCAAGCGCTATCCCAAGGGTGGCCATGAGATGGACACCACCTGGGACAAGAAAACAAGGCCAACCAAAAGAGACATGGAGAAGATCTGTGGAGAAGGAGTTGAAACAACTGGGATGGTCCTGGGGCCAAGTGCAACATTGGGCAACAGACAGGCAGCATTGGCATTCGTTGGTGAAGACCTTATGTGCTACCAAGCACGAAGAGGACTAACTAACTAAATATATTACCCAATTTCCATTTCTAACAGGTGTGTGCCTAATTCACACTGTCTTGGATGAGGAATCAAGAAAGACAAGAGCAAAGGGTTTGCAAACAACCACCCATCTCTCCCTCGAGATGAACGTCAGGGACCAGGGGCCTCATGTACTAAGGTTGCGTACGCACAAAAACGTGGCGTACGTCCTTTTCCACGCTCACGTTCAGATGTACAAAACGTGAAATGACCGTAAAAATGTGCGGTCCCCACGCCAGCTCCAGAGCTGTCGTACGCACGTTTCTACAGCTATTGTTCCTTTGGCGACACTTAGAGGTGACGCTGGGAAACTGGGAAAAAAGGTGAAAACAATGACTCAGAGTGATTTGCACATCAGAGACACAATAATGAACAATTAACACACCTTGCAATTATATGGGTGGCTATAAAAGCATGCGCAATGGATGAAGTTAGCGTTGTTAGAGGACATCGCAAATGGTCAAATCCGAAGGGCGCTGGAGACGCCGGGGCCGACGGAGCAATCCGTGCCCTCTCCTTGCTTGTCTATTCAAAAATAAAAAATTGAAGTTAATAAACACGAGTCAAAGTCTTTAATATCCTGGCATCTTTACGCACGACTTATGTGTATTGCAAGCAGCCAATTGTATGACCAGTATAATTACAGCATTTATGACTTCAGCATATTTACCTTGGGGATGATCGGTGTCCCCCTTCATGGGATCCCACCACTCCGGTGAGAGCTGTGTCACCGATCAAAGCGGCCACTCTCAAATCGAAGGGGGAGAGTTCCCCCACTCCCGTCCCCCCTCCTGTTGCGGTCACGCTTCGGCGGTGGGCAGAAACCCTCCGCTTCACCTCCACCTTGAGGTCTGACCACTTTTTTTTAATTTCAGAGTGTGTGCGCTGCTGAGACCCCACTGCATTGACGGCCTCGCAAACACGCTCCCACTCACTTCTCTTTTGTTTTGCATTTATCCCTGTTGACAGGGTTCCAAATAGCATATGCTTGCGCATTTCTACCTCGTGGAGCAAAATCTCGAGCTCGGACTCCGTGAAGTTTCGTTTTTTGCCTCTGTTCATGGTGCCAGGTGATCGGATTAAGAGGTGAATCTCAGGTCCAGAGGCCTATTTAAATGAAATTGCATATTTAAATGAGGGCGTGGACAGGGAGGAGTTTGGCACCTCGGCATATGCGCTCAATTCCACGTTGATCGAGATGTACAAAAGAAACGTGCTTGGATCCATGCGTTCGCACACTTTGATACATCTGAATTTATTTGTGCGTAAGAGAGTTTCTGGGTTTTGGCGTACGCCAAGTTTCAGTATGAAATCCACGCAAGTCTTAGTACATGAGGCCCCAGGGGTCTCATTTATAACCGTTGCGTACGCACAAAACGGGGCTGAAAGTGGCGTACGTGACTTTCCACGCCAAGGTTGTGATCTATACTTAGCTTATCTAACTAACGGAGATATGTACTTCTGGGTCCCTTGAATTCCCGGGGTCTGAGCCAAGCCCCCGGGAACAGCGCATACTTCCGCAATCCACCAGTGCTCAGCGGCCAAGCCTGGTATTGCAGCTGTTTAAGCGGGCTGTGGACGGGTCCCTCGATTCATAGTGCCCAGAAGTAGATATCTCCGTTCACTCCAATACAAGTGGCAAACAGGAATGTGTCCCCGCAAAAAAAAAATACTGGATATCAAAGGCTCATAATTATCTTTATGCCATGTTCTAAAAAAAAAATAAGTTTTCTCTTTTCAAAACGCCGATTCAAGCGTTTTATTAGGCGTTTTATGTTATTATTTTTTGCCGAAGGAGGGGTGGGCAGCTGAAAGGAGTCGTAGTGCAACAAATGTTGTTTCGGCCCGGCATTCGAGAGGGCCTAGTGCACGGCTCCGTTAAATTCTCGTGTCCGTCCGAGGTTTTCCTTTCACTTAACATGAATGACGTTGATGGTTTTTAGGCACTGCGGTGACTTTTTAACACTTAGGCTGCATCCGAATACTCGTACTTGCATACTATATAGTATGCATTTTGTAGTATGCGAAAAATCTAGCGCGTCCGAATACTGTAGTATGCATTCTGTAGTACGGAAGTCATTTCCGAATGCATACTACCGCCAAAGTGAACCACGGACCACACTACGCTATCCCACAATGCAACCGGAGTCTGGTAACAAACGAAGAAGAGATGGCTGACCCGACACCACCAACAGCGGCTTTTTATTCGTGTGTGTGTGTGTGTGTTCAATAAAAAAGGAAAAATGAACTTCAATCGTCTTTTTCACGGAGTAACAAATAACTGTAAATGTATTATTATTATTCCAAAAAAATGACTTACCAAATTTCCACATATATACAACATAACCTGCCGGTAAGTCGCTCTACGAGATGACCGACGACGACGCCTTCTAGCAGAGATATCCATTTCAAGAGACATTCGCGTAGAAAGAGACATTTTTTTATTTAATAGCAACGATAACAAGACGGAAAACAGGTAAATCTTGCCGCCATCTGGGGGGAGATACGTCATCTCCAAACATCCGGTGGAGTTTCGGCGGCGTTCGGAGGCATTCTACGCATGTCTGTAGACCGTACTACACAGTCAAGTGTAGTATGGTCAAGTAGTAGACACTAGACAGAAATAGTATGTACTAGGTATTCGGATGCAGCCTTAGTGTTTGTGATAAAAGGGATTTTTAGACTGGTTCAGCTGCTACTCAATGACTCACGTTCCTCTGCTTGCGATTCACCATTTATTGATCCATTTAATTCAAAAGATCCAAAGACAAAGAACGGGTGCATTACGGTATCATTTTTTATAATATTGTTAATAGCCTAATAAACTTTTCAGTTGTGTTAGTATTTCATTTTTAATTTGCTCGTTTAGCTGTGTATGGCAGTTAACAATGTTGGTGTATTACAATTATTTATTTGGGTAGGCTACTCCAACCACATTGCTGATCGATATGTTATCGATATTTAGTTGTATATAAATTATTGATTGCATTTTTAGTAAATAGTTGGAAGGAATCTGTCGAAAGCCAACATTCAAATAACATTGAACTGTATTTTTTTCTAGGCCTACATAGATTTACTATGTTGTTGGTGTTATATGGAGCATTCTTGCATATTTATGAAGTTAATTTATACTTCCATGCAGGGTTCGAATTATGATTCCATCTTTGTGGGGATCTCTTGAATATTTCTGCATCCGGTACGTCATGAACTAGGGCGTGGCTAGGCTCCCCTGATGCGGAAGCATATCTCTCGATGTTGCCCTGCGCCAATTAGCAGTTTACATAGGAATGAATGGGCGGTCATGTTTTAGACTTCTACGCTGGTCCCACTTTAGAGATTTCAGTCACTGATTGGCTGGACGATGACTCATCTTCATCACCTCAACCCAGTCCCAACATCTTCATCATGCATGAACGAAACAGGTACAAGGAAAAAAAACAGTTACACACATTAAAGGCACCCAGTGCAACTTTATGTAAACATTCAATGAAAAATAAACATTCAATTTCTAGTCTTTTTTAGACGTAGTAAGTTTCAATAACTCCATACCATTACATATCGACATTCAAGGAGCAAAGATGAGACGTCGCTGTGTGGTGAGAACTGATAGAAAATCGTAAACAACAACAATCGCCGGTGGGGAGAAGCCATTTTTCCATCGACTGGAAGCCTGCTTTATTTATTGTAGGCTACAAAAAATAAAGAAAATGGCGGCATTGTTGTTGTTATCGATTTTCTATCAGTTCTCACCACACAACGACGTCTCATCTTTGCTGCTTGAATGTCGGTATGTAATGGCATGGAGTTATTGAAACTTACTACGTGTAAAAAAGACTAGAAATTGAATGTTTATTTTTAAGCCTCGAAAGTTGCACTGGGTGCCTTTAAAATCCTACACATTTGAGACATCTACAGGAGGTCTAACATGCTGCCATGCAGGACATCTGAGAGTTGAGCTGTGTGTCCCATTCTCTGGTATGGCGACACATTAGTGCCATAATTCACTAATGTGATAAAAGATGCATTCGGGCGTATTATATTATTCCACACGCGTAGATATTAACTGCGAGCGCGCAAATGATCTCTTGCGCGCGCAAATTACCTCAGCGCGCACAAAACAGCCTCTCGCTCGCGCAAATTACCTCAGCGCGCGCAAAACCTCTCGCGAAAGATGTTTTTACGCTCTCGCTCGAATTTAATTTTGGCACTATGTGGGAGGGAACCAAGGCAGGGCGGGCTTTCCTATGATTGGTCGTTTCTGAAGCGCGATATTTGATTGACAGCCCTCCTCAGCCCTCCTCTCATTCAATTCTGAATTGTACAGTAAATGGCTGAAACGTAACTCTAGATTCTATGAGTATAGGCGCAGCCTTTTAAGGCTATCGCTATTGGGTTATCCCTAGGCGTGAGACGTAGCACTGAAAAATTTGTAATCCCCGACCACCAACAGCGTGGGCCTCAATTACGTCCGCGTGCGGTGTGCCTCAACGACGTCCGCATTTCGCAGATATAGTCGGGCGCCGGCGGACGTTCTGCTCCCAATAATCAGCTTTTCTTTAGCTATTTAAAGGACAATGAGGCCGACACTTAAAGGCTGCGCCTATGCTCATAGAATCTGGAGTTACAATACGTAACTATTCTTTCAGCCATTTACTGTAAAATTCAGAATTGAATGTGAGGGCTGTCAATCAAATATCGCGCTTCAGAAACGGCCAATCATAGGAAAGCCCGCCCTGCCTTGGTTCCCTCCCCCATAGTGCCAAAATTAAATTCGAGCGAGAGCGTAAAAACATCTTTCGCGAGAGGTTTTGCGCGCTGAGGTAATTTGCGCGCGCGAGAGGCTGTTTTGCGCGCGCAGAGATCATTTGCGCGCTCGCAGTTAATATCTACGCGTGTGGAATAATATAATACGCCCGAATGCATCTTTTATCACATTAGCGAATTATGGCACTAATGTGTCGCCATACTCTGGCATTTAAAACACCTCAAAGGTTGTGGAATGTACTCCCTTACTTTATAGTTTAACCAGCCAATATGGATCTCAGAAGGCATTGATTTATCAAAAACAAGCATCATTGATAAGCTATTTTGTTTAACTCCACTTTTATTAGTTTGAAGTCGTTTAGCTTCGTGCACTTTCCCACCCTTGATCTTTGACATCTTCCGTTGACATTTCTAGTGGCACATTTGAAATAACTCCATTTAATTTTGCTGCCATTCCTGGTACATGGACCTTTATCTATGGAGTCAGTTTCCTGCCATAATTCAAACCTGAAAAAGGCTTGTAAGTCTGGGTTTGAAAACAACACCTTGTAAAAAAGGTTTTGCAACACTGAAAAAAGCGATTATAACCTGAAAAAAAATAAAACTAAAATTCAAACATCTGTAAACATGATTTTGTGTTGTATTTTATCTTCATCATTTTCACCAACACATTTGCAGAGTTTCAAATCTGGCACTGTTCTAAACAGTGTATTTCATTGTTGCCCGGTTTTGAAACCTTGTAAATGGGATTCTGCAAACAGGTGTTCATACATTGAGAAATACGTTTTGAAAGGTTGAATATTTAGTTGTATAAACTTGTAAAGGTGTACGTTTACGACATTGCAACTTATTTTTTCACAACTGACTTTTCAGCACTGACTTTTCAGAGATTTGACCACACAGGCGCAAGCTTTGAGTCACGTGAATATTGGCAGTGTTCTGACGCCACTCGTTTTGAAACTCCTGACAGTCGAATCTGAAAAAAAAAATTCCTGGGGGCGGGACCATTTAGCCCTAAACCTATTATATGACACGAATAATCAAAATCAACCGCGAAAGTCGCTTGTTATTCGTGTCATCGGCAGAGCACTGTCAATCACGCACAGCCCGGTGAACGGCACATGTGATTGGAATGTACGTCAGCCGAGAGCAACCAATAGGTTAAGAGCTAAATGGTCCCGCCCCCAGGAAAGTTTTTTTTTTTTTCAGATTCGACTGTCAGGAGTTTCAAAACGAGTGGCGTCAGAACACTGCCAATATTCACGTGACTCAAAGCTTGCGCCTGTGTGGTCAAATCTCTGAAAAGTCAGTGCTAAAAAGTCAGTTCTGAAAAAATACGTTGCAATGTCGTAAACGTACACCTTTACAAGTTTTTAAAACTAAATATTCAACCTTTCAAAACGTATTTCTCAATGTATGAACACCTGTTTGCAGAATCCCATTTACAAGGTTTCAAAACCGGGCAACAATGAAATACACTGTTAGAACAGTGCCAGATTTGAAACTCTGCAAATGCCCTGGTGAAATTGTTTGAACTTTGAAAATGTGTTGGTGAAAATGATGGAGATAAAATAGAACACAAAATCATGTTTACAGATGTTTGAATTTTAGTTTTATTTTTTTTCAGGTTATAATCTCTTTTTTCAGTGTTGCAAAACCTTTTTTACAAGGTGTTGAGTTTTCAAACCCAGACTTACAAGCCTTTGAAACTTTTTTTTTCAGGTTTGAATTATGGCAGGAAACTGACTCCATATTAATCCTTCCACCATCAAGGTGAGACATTTCCTGCCGTTTCTAATTTCCTGCTGAAATAAGAATTCTTCTGATATTCAATAGCTTTGCAAATTTTATTTTTCCCCAATTTCTTTTTCAATTGCTTTAGTCAACTGAACTGGATGGAAATGTTCCTTATCGTTGCTAATCGTGATAATTACTATCCATTCCTCCTTTCTGTTCCCATTGGTTATAGTTCTCTTCTTTTTAACCGATTGACCTCGGATTGCTCTCCCCTTCACTACCTTCTTCAGACCATGATTTTTTTCCTTGCCATTTTTGTTTGAGTAGTCTCCATATCTGTCCACCCCTCACCATCTGACATATCTGCCATTGTTACACTCACGATAATTGCAACACGCTTTCACTCACACCGACGTCTCCACTCCCAGCTCCTTCCGGGTCGCGCTCAAGTTTCACTATCCTACGTCGTTGTTGTTTATTATCCTTTGAATATCTCCTATTTATGGATATGTGAAGCCCACATTTAGGTGGTAAGCCTACTTTAGGGAAAGCTAAAAAGACTCGAAATCCTCTCCGAGAGTGTTTGGTTATGGCTGGTTTAACCTGTGCACATTGATTGCTAGACTCGGCATGTGTGCACACCAAGCCCAAGGGTCCAATCAGTCTGATTCGGGCCAGGTGAGGCTGCTTAAACCCGCCAAGTAAGCCAAGTGTGGTAGCAAATGTGTGAATGTGATGATCCAATGAAATAAGGGTGTTTGCTTGTTTGCCTGACAGAACCATTATTTGAACAAATGTGGAGTAATTAGAGGCTTGCAGTGGGAAGCTCCTTTGCGAATAATCGTAAAGACAGTTATGTAATTGCAAACACACACACGCACAAATTATGAAGACATAAATCAAACATAGCACCCTTTTTTTTTTTCAGTTCTACATGTGTGTCTTTTCGTCTATAAAAAGCCTCCCACAATGTGCTTAGGTCAATAACATTTTCCTTGGCAGAGAAGCGACAATGCCTGACTGAAAATGGGGGTCTAGGGCTGATGGTTGTCTTTTACACCACTGATCTAATCACCTAATCTATTGCTGTGCATTTTTAAGGGTCGGTAAATGTTCACTACTAGCTGAAGTCCGATTTTTCCCCTGGATACAGAATGGAAACTCCCTGATGCCATTGGTCGAGAGAACATCTGAGTTCTCACTGGTGGTCTGCTTGGAGCGACGCCCAAAGGTGTTATCTGATTGGATCACACCTGATAAACCTTTGCATATGGCACTGTGGTCTCTTCACATCAGGCAGGCTAAATGATTAGCATGCATTCACCTGTATGTGTGTAGACGTGTGTTTGGTATTGGAGAGATATGACGTCATTGTAAAAAAAGAATCAAATACACTTCCTATTTTATTTTACAATCATCCTTTTCACTTCAAGCATTTACATTTGAAATCATCTACTTTCACCGACTCTGCAGTCCAATATGTATGCCTACATTGTCTTATTTTACTGTGCATTATTGCAGCCTATATGTATAATTAACATTTTTATTTGAAGTATGGAAATGCAGGTTACGTTACCTATGGTTATTATCAATAAAAATTAATTCTCAGTTCTTTAAGCCCTTTTTTTTTTCACTTTGCATATAATTTTCTATGAGTTTAAAAATTTCGTTGAACTCATGATACATCATACATTCAGTGGTACATACAATTCAGGTAATAAAATAGTCACCCATATGCAATAATAATACAAAATGAAATGCTTGTCTGAACTATGCGGGTCCAACTTTCGATATTTCAGTTGTTGATTGAGTCGAGGTTGACTCTTCGTCACTGTCGCTCATCCCAATCATCCCCATCATACATGAGCGGAACTGAAAATCACAAAAAATAGAATTTGTCACTGAATCAATTCTAACTCTTACCTTGATCAATGTGATCCTTCAATAATACTCATATTTAGAATACCCGTCGGTTTAATATCTAGAAGAATATCATTCAATTCAATAAACAAAAATTCGGAATGTTCTGCACCAAAAGTTTTTCTGACCAAAATATCAGATACAATCCTACTGCTTAAGAAGAGGAAAATATATTTTTTAGTTAGCGGGAGTGGCTTATATCTTTAAATGAGCGTTAGACATGTTAGAAAGCAATGTGCTTCTTTAATGTGACGGCATTCCCACTCTTTTTCATGTAACTTATTATTATTTTTCTAAATTAAACAAATGTTGGTTTGTCAGTTGTGTAACTAACAATTCAACTGCTGCAACTTTTGTTGCGCATGGACAGAAATCCAATTCTAATTGGACATCTGCTATCTAAAGTAAACATTTATTGTATATCTAATGTACATGTATGATTATTGTTTGCAAGTTGATAACGCAGGCCTCCTAGCTATAAGCCAACAAACCTGTTTGTTTAGTAGGATGTAGATGACGGGGTTGTACACGGTGGAGGCCTTGGAGAGGCAGGAGGGTAGGGTGGCCAACCTCAGGTCAAAGGAAGAACCACGGTGGTTCACGACCCACATGGCAAAGCTTGCGTAGGGCATCCAGCACACCAGGAACCCGAGCACCATGATCACCACCATCCTGGTAACCTCCCTCTCTGCCTTCTGGGTGGAGACCGAATCCGCCTGGGCCTGTGCTGCCTGTGGGGACATAGAACCATTTGTGGATTCTGTGTAAACCTTTCTACAGGTGACAATGTTTGAGTCCAGTTCTGGGTGAATTCTGCACTATCCATAACCTGTAGGCATTGTTGAGCAAGTTTCCAAAGCCTGGCTGCTCATTAAAGGCATGTATAAAAAAAAAATAAGCAACATAATTACTTATACATATCTATCTATTTCTGAGTATAAACCATAAAAAAACATCTGCAGACGCTTTTAATTCTGACGACTTACATTGTGAGAGCTGAGGACAATCCAACCATAGGCCTGTATAAACTAAGCTCTTTCGGATACAAACTGACACAATCCCAACCCCACTCATTAAGACTCTATACAAAAGGAGGCTTCCTGCTAACCATCTTCATGGTGTAGAGGAGATTGCTGTAGCAGAAGACCATGGTGCCGAAGGGGACGGCGAAGCAGAAGCAGAAGAGGAACATCACGTAGGACTCGTTGTTGTATTTGTTGTCCGTAGTGTACCAGTCTGGCCCACAGGAGCACTGCATGCCCTCCGGGATGTACCTGTGTAGGATTTAGTATTTCCCATCAGGTCACACACGTCACAAGCCACAATTTTGGTGCCATTTTCACCATTATAACTAGTTGCTTTGTTATTCAACAATGTTTGGTCAAGAAATACCAAGATGGTGGGCTGGAATGTAATAATGGAAGTTAAGATCACATGATTGATACCTTCAGATCATATAATTGAAACGGTTAAACAGAGATGTAACCATTATATCTGAATGTCACTGCCATTAATTACTCAACAACGCATGCCAAGAGGGGGCATTGTCACAACAGCCATCATATTGTTGTCAACACATTGTTTAGTGATGTTATATGACATAACATGGCACTGCATAATCTAAATCAATGTTTGAATTTATTTTTTATTAAATTGAACACGCCCTTCTACAATATCGCTTCTACCACATGATACTGTATAATCTAAATCATTGTTTGAATTTATTTTTAAATTAAATTGAACTCGCACTTCTACAAAATCACTTCTTTCTCCATGTGAAAGGACACATGGAGAAAGATGCAGAGAGAGAGAGTTGGTTATATTTATAATAATGGTTAAAGTTAGTCATAGTCATATTAGACATAGTAATATTCAAAGTCCTAGCAGTAGTAATGGAGGCTTTCTGTGTAACACTGACCTGCTCCAGCCCAACAGTGGGGGGAGGGCAGCGGCCAGAGCGAACACCCAGGTGACGGCACAGCCCATGATGGCGTGGTGGCTCCTGAAGGAGAACTGACCCAGCGGCTTGCAGATGACCAGCCATCTCTCCACCGCCACCACGGCCAGGGACCACAGGCTAACCATGCCTGCAACCACATGGCAAGAATACACCTGTAGCTTTTTGTAACTATTGCAATAAACAGCACAATGCACCATTCAACGTATGAACATCAATGACCGCTGTTGATAATTGAATGTATTAATTCTGTGTTTTGCAGAGTGACATATTTAATAAGAAAAGTGTGTCGAGAAATATTGTACTGTCAAACTGATTGGTTATCAAAATGTTTTCCTACAAATCACAAAAATAATCGAAGACAGTTTGAAGAACATTAAGTTGAGTCACTTCTTACATTTCTTAGGCTTACATTTTTTTTTTTACCAACTTCACTGGAAGGCCTGTACCTCAACCCTGTATACTCTTAAATGTCTGTAATACGATATATATTGGCATTTTGATTGGAAAAAGGTAACAACCAAACAAGGCATAATAACTGTCCCTATAACTCTTACCCCCCAGAGTAGCCGTGAACCCTTCGATCTTGCAGGCCAGCGGGCCCAGCACCATGTATTTGAAAGCAAAGCACACAAAGCAAGTGAAGGAGCCGATGGCGGCCACAAGGAGGTTAGCCACGGCCAGGTTCACCAGGATGTAGTTGAGGTGCGAGCGCAGCTTCTTGTACTGGATGGTGCACGCGATGGTGAGGACGTTGATGCCGGTGCCGGCCACAAACAGGAAGAACATGAAGGCTGACATGCAGTAGAAGATGCCTGTGCTCCCCAGGTGATCCTGGGGAACCAGGAAGGGGCTGAACGCCGTCATGTTGTTAGTGTCCAGGGGAATGGGGATCCAGAAGTCCTCTGGGAGCTCTGTAGGGTAACTTGACCTCATGTCTCCCTTTGTATTGTTGACCCTGATATAAGTTAATAAGTTCTGCTTTCTTTCTTGATCGATCAATGGTCTTCTTTTCAATCCACTGACTATGTGACTGACTGCTTATCATTTATCTGGCTTCTGTTACTGAACGAGACATAGGGTTGTTTATATAGGAGTGGCGACTATTAGTAGCCTGTGTTCATTGGCCCACAGGGAGGGATTTTAAAGCAGGGTTAATTACTAAAATAGAAAGAGACACGTTCAAACTGATGTTTCCTCACGTGTACACAAACATCCCACATTGGCATTACCCTCCTATGGACTCACTGTTAGGGTGAATAAGTGCAATGGAAGAGCAGGGGAGAAAGGGATGATCTCATTAAGAAAGAGAAAATCCCTGTATTTACTTCTGATAATCTATAAATCCTACTGTAAAACCTGCTAATCCCAGGTATTTGCCTTCCTTTAATCTAACCTCTGTATGCTTTTAAACTCAGCATGTTGATCTCGGATTTTTGCCTTTCCTTATACTTCAAAGCAGCCTCTTTCTACAATACATCCATATTTTAAAGTGCTGCAACTTTATAATGTGTTTATTCTCTGACATACACACCATGCACCCACCACACACACACACACACACACACACCACAAACACACACACAAACACACACACACATACAAACACACACACACGCACACACCAACACATCCACACACACATATGTCCGTAATATCTGCAATATAAAGTAAATTATTCACCACCAAATACTGCATGCATTACTTTAATTGTATGTATTACTTTTTTATATCGTTTTTTTTATCTTGCAGAGTTCATTCTTTCAATATTATTTCAAACATGTTTGTATTTGTAACATGACGAAACACTCACATATTCATTGCACATTATTTACAGTTCATAAAACGTCAGCTATGAAGGGGAAATGGCGGGTCGATTTGCTTCTACGCTGGTCCAACTTTAGAGACTTCAGTCACTGATTGGCTAGACGATGACTCCTCATCATCACCTCCACCCATTCCCACCATCTTCATCATGCATGCACGAAACTGGAAGAAGGAAAAAAACAACAGTTACTCACACTTAAATCCTACACTTTAATAAGACATCACCTTATCATCATAAAATGAGTTTCATGGCTGTCAGGTAAACAAGCCGAAAACCAATAAATGAATCATAGAATGTGCCTGTCCTAACCAACAAACCTGCTTATTGAGGAGGACATAGATGAAGGGGTTGTAGACTGCGGAGGCCTTGGAGAAGCAGGAGGGTACGGTGGCCAACCTCAGGTCGAAGGTCTGACCACGGTTGTTCACGACCCACAAGGCAAAGCTGACGTAGGGCAACCAGCACACCAGGAACCCGATCACCATGATCACCACCATCCTGGTAACCTCCCTCTCTGCCTTCTGGGTGGAGACTGAATCCGCCTGGGCCTTTACTGCCTGTGGGGATGGAGAACCATGTTGAAATCCCTGAAGCAGTTTTTCTCAACCTCGACTGTGAACCAATCTTCAGCTGCCTGCGACTTACAACTGCTTACATTTGTTGGCCTCCGCTTCGCCCCTGATCTTTTTTAAGCAAACCATCATCTGCCAATAATATCATGGCACTACCACACTGCGACTAACAAGTCACCGATGTCCTGTGATCCTTTACATCTGACAACCCCACACGGAATCTCAAACCCAAGGTCGGAAAACACTGCCTTAAAGTATTTTACTTATATTTGTTGTATTTTACTTATATTTGTTAACAAAGCTAATATTTGTTAGCTTTGTGACTTAATTAGATACTGAATACTACCATGTAGGAAATCTGTAAAAAAAAACAGAAAAGAAAAAAAAGCTTATCCAACCTCTACCCAAATTTCTTATTTCTGCTTACTATTTTGAGTGTGTAGAGCAACTGGCTGTAGCAGAAGAGAATGGTGGTTAAGGGGACGGCGAAGCAGAAGCCGAAGAGGAACATCACGTAGGACTCGTTGTTGTATTTGTTGTTGGTTGTGTACCAGTCTGGCCCACAAGAGCACTGCAGGCCCTCCGGAATGTATCTGCACAAGCAATACACATGGCGTGAAAAACACAATATTCTAACACGTTTATGTATCTGTGTCTTACATGGAAATGACGCATTGGAGAGGAGAGGGATTGATGAAAGGGGCTTGTTTTTTTCCAAACACTTCACAGTACAGATATTCAACTTATAGAAATGCACAGATGTTTTGGTGGCGCTGTGTGTCTGTCCAAGCATGCATGATTATAAAATACAAAATAAATCAGCTGGTATACTTGTAAAGGTGTGGCTTACCTACTCCAGCCAACCAATGGGGGGACGGATGCAATCAAAGCAAAGACCCATGTGAACGCACAGCAGGCCAGCGCATGGTCCGGCTTGAAGATAAAGCTACCCAGGGGTTTGCAAATCACCAGCCATCTTTCAAAGGCCACCACTGCCAGGGACCATAGGCTCACCATACCTTGAGGGACACAGAGAGTCAATTTGAAATTTGTTAAATGTAAAAAAGAAATACATGTTGACTTGGCAATTAGTAAATCCATTGGTTGGCTTGATGCTTCAACCAAGCAAAATGAGTGCACAACAAATATGAATCAGATGTTAACATACCACCGAGAGTCACCATGAATCCTTCGATTTTGCATGCTGTAGGTCCGAAAATAAAGTATCTGCTACAGAAGCTGCAGAATGCTGTGAAGGAGCCAACCACAGAGACCAGGAGGTTGGCCACAGCCAGGTTCACCAGGATGTAGTTAAGATGGGAGCGTAGCTTCTTGTGCTGGATGGTACAAGCGATGGTGAGGATGTTGATGGCGGTGCCGACAATGAACACAAACAACATGAACGCTGCCATTCCATAGAAAGTGGCAGTGTTCCCCAAGTGGTCCTGAGGGACCAGGAAGGGACTGAGCGATGTAATGTTGTTGGTATCCAGCGGGATTGGGATCCAAAAGTCCTCTGGAAGCTCCATATTGGGCTGTGATCGCATATTTACCTGTGTATTGGTCCCAGTCTACACTGAAATATCTTAAATTAGAATTAACCTATTCACTTATGCCTGCTATTGCTTCTTGCTCTCATATGTATCAACTAATAAAGTCCACACAGTCTGATGATAATAACAACAGGAGAATGAATGGCTGGATGTTTGTACCTTGCTGTCTGGCTACAATGTCTTTGTGAAGAGCTACATGAAGAGTTTTATAGTGGCCTGAGAGACACAATTTATCCCACTTATGTCAATTATTAAAGTAATTGGGTTAAGCAATAGCACGTCAACCTGAATGATTGATTGATTAAACTGTCTTCCAAGCTAAGCCATCCGGAGCTTCCAACGTTATGCTGGAAGCAGTATTTTCTTAACACACAGGCCTTAAATCAATCACCTACCCTTTGACCCGAGATTTGTAAGCTGAAAATTTGCTAAGACGTTGGACGCTCTGGGGCTTAGACGGCAATTGCAATGGATGCTTTTATTATATGAAGGGAAATGTAGGGAAAATGTGTAGTATACTTACATTTGTTTGTGGTAAACATTGTTTATTTGGAACCGTTTTAAACTGTGAATTCACTATGAAACAGGATACATTTATATGATTTGAATGTGTTTTTCTATGTTATTCATCAATTATTTTGTTTCAAGATTACAAGTGAAAGACACAGATCCTTTTTTCTTGAGTTCCTTTCTGTTGCTTTGTGGTTTGGTAATACTCAAGCTCATCTCGGTATATGCTTGTTTGCATGCACACTGACCAAAACACCAAGGCCTCTTTCTACAGATGACGTTAGCACTTAATCCCAGGTTGAGGAGATTTATCCAATGTGCTTAGGGAAGTTTTCTTCCTGCTCATCTGTTTCCAATACTGTTAAGGCGGCTGATCCAAAGGACTTAAACTCATTTTAATCCCAACTGCCAGCTAAATTAAGGCTTGGCATGCGTCTTCTTTAAACCTCTCTCTGGAGAAAGCTTTACCTGTCTAGCAGGTGTCCAGTGTCTCAGTATGGAAACTCACTGCTAGAAATACAATATGTATAGCAATTAACTTTGTATAAAAACATGTTTTATCAAGCAGCCAAAAAGGGTTGAGCAGATTGTCTAGATCTGATTTGACAAGGCTGTAATGGACTGCCCCTTTTATCTACCAATGCACGGGTAGTAGGCTAAACGAGTGAAGATACTACACATTGATCATTGCTGGTGCTTTAACACATAGGCCTAAATGAAGCACCTGCCTACCTACCCAATGTGAATACTGGCAGCTACACCTATGTTCTCCCTGCTATAATCAATGTTCATATCTGTGAAAGGGATCCATAGTGAAAGGTGTGTTATCGTCCCTCCTTTAGTCTACAACCCATGCCATGGTACATGGAAGCAGACCCATAATCAGTGTTATGGGCACCACCATGTTTTTCCTACATTGAGGCCTCTATGAAAAGGCTCTATCACATGCCTTCTGTTGTAAGTTAACCTACTGACATTTTGGTATTGATGCGTGCATTGAGCTGTGCCTTGGAATAATATAGGGCTTGTACATCTTGACTTTGCATTGCAATGACTGCCCCCATTTCGGAAGTTTAGGAGAGTCGGAATGTCATTGATAGTAGGCTAATGGTATTTTGGTCATGTTTAGTAATTATATGTCATTATGTCATTTAGAAATAATTGTCAATATGGGAGACATAGGGTTAGGGTTAGGGTTAGTGAGTTTGAAAACTGCCACAGTGTTGCTCATGAGAGACATGGCTTAACAAAGATTTGATTAGCCTAGGTAATGGTATAATAACATATACTTTGGATTTTAAATAAATACAACTTTCAAAACAAAACAGCCCCGTTTCGCCAACAGAGAAACCCATCGTGCATTTTGTTCTGGAAGCCCTATTATCATTCCCTCTCCAAGTTGATTTTCCGCGGGACTAAATTGTATCAATTAACATTAAATTAACACCCAACAAGCAAATTAAGATAGGGGTAAAGATTAACCCCCTATATTTTTCATTATTAAGATTATATTCTCTTCTCCAATAGTAGATTTGGAATAATTAATTACAACACAAATATCAGTGACAACTAACATGGCTCCTGTTGGTTTCTCAAACCATTATTTTGCACTCTACTAGCACTCCAACTGAATCTTTACCCTGCAGCTGGCGATCTGTGAAAAGGGTCCATCTTACATTTTATGAGTGTAAGTCACATTAATTACGTGACAGCACTTTATATTTTTTACTCATTTCAAGTAACCCAAACATTTTAGCATTCTGATGTATCGAATGTATTTTGCACTTCATATTAGGCTATGTTAGGTATTTTCTTATGACCGGCTCTAAGATAGACCATGCCGGTTGAAAATTCCTCAGCCATCTGCTGCCCAGTTCGCATGTGAAGTGCACGGCGGCCTCCTTGAGTGCTCTCAGGTCCTGCAAGGGAACTTTATGAAGACTGCCACGGGATAGAAAGCTGTATCTATACGTATATTGCAAATGGTTCACACCAGTTCATCTTTACATTCCTATACTTACTTCTCAGTAGGTCAAAGTATTTAGTCATTTTGACCATTTATCCTTGATGTAATATCTGGATGGTTGAGCCTTTGATTAAAACTCAAAATAATGCGTCCAGTTGGTGGGGTGTAGTTAAAAGTGTAATATTTGCTGCAGTACAAAGACCCTAGATTATTAATCGCTGCGAAATATATAGTCACGTAATATAAAGGACTGGGAGCAATATGTGTTGTGCCGGTTAATGACCTTTTTATTTTTGAGAAATTGACAGACACCTATATGTGTGTGTGTGTGTGTGTGTGTGTGTGTGTGTGTGTGTGTGTGTGTGTGTGTGTGTGTGTGTGTGTGTGTGTGTGTGTGTGTGTGTGTGTGTGTGTGTGTGTGTGTGTGTGTGTGTACATAGTCTACCCATTTTAACATTGCTCCATCAATATAGGTTGCTCTGTGCTCTATATCTGTGAAAAATGAATTTTCATTTTGAGGCTAAGACTGTGTGATTTGTGAATAACTGGAAACTCCAATCAATTGCCCAATTTACTGAACTAACTGAAATCCCAAGTCTCAGCGTCAGCCCTTGTTCGGGTAAATCCCCTCCATGTGACCTCGATCAGAAATTCCATTGTACACGTTCTCAACTGTAGAATCCAAACTGGATCCTGGATCATGTGCACCAGCGACATCTTGCGGACGGTTAGTGTCTTACCACAATACGATCAAATCAAACTGTTTTGCAGATATGTAGATAGGTATATATATATTGATTAACTGAATGATTTTATGTTATGTATCACTGAAACTATTTGGCACTTAAGCTTAATGTCACCGTACTAGTACCATACCAAGCGTTGTTGTTGTTTTCCATTATTCTTTAGTCATGTGTGTATGCCTGCCTACATTGAAAATGGAATTGGAAACTGGAGATTCGCACATTACGTAAAAGCATAATTGGCCAACAAAGCTGATTCTGATACAGAATACCTTTTTTGTTTATGTAGGCCTACTTCTGTAAAACAAATTGAATAAAATAAAGACACTGCAAGTTCCCAAACGACTTAAGGCCAGCATGATAAGTAGCACTGCATAGAAACAGGCATACATATTACAAAAAAACCAAAAAGGTGACAACCACATGCTGTATAATACTGATAATACTATAAGCCTACGTCACACAAACATTTAAAAAAATTATCTTTGCCTGGGTAAAAAAAGAAACTGAGGAGCATGAATGGTTCAAATTGGGCAACTCCTGTCTCTCTGTCCGCGATTACATCTAATCTAATCAAATAAATAATATATATATTTAATTATGTACCGTTAGCTGGTGGGCGTGGCTATGTTCCTCGACTTTAGTGGTAAATGCAACTTTATACAAAAGAGGCTAGTTATTTGATGGTTATGTGAAAGTTAAACGAATATCAATGGGTTTCCTCAATCAAGCATTTGATAGTGCCTAAAATACTACAATACAGCGTGTTCTTAACATATCCCGCCATCTTTCATAAAGGACAACTTAATGGATTTGGCAACTTATGCGCAATATGCTCAGTAGGCCCTACTGTATATTATTTCACAATATTAGTTATGATGCGAGTCAATCGCTTGAATATGAAAATACGTTATACAGGAAATCATCCAACATTGTTTTAAAATAATATTTAAAAAAAAAGGTTTCCAAGTCTGCGTTTGTCGCCATGTTTACTTTTGGTGACGCCAAACCTCTTCCATTTTCCTCCGCCTCTGGTTGTCAAGAAGATGGCAGCTTCCAGGGAGGCATGAGAGGGAATACTTCTTCGCAAATCGAATGAATTTGGAATATTGGTTCGAGATAAGACCATCTACTTGTACTTTTGCAATAAGTGAATCAAAATACGTAAGTAAAACTCTTGGGTTAATGCGCATTTTCCGGTTGTTATGTTTTGTTATGGCAAGCCGCCCGGCCATTTTTCTTCTTGAGCGTAGAAGTAGGCCGAGTGTTGAAAAGATGGCTGCTTCCAGAGGCGGCATGAAACATAAAAACACCCTCTGTGTGCAGTCAAACTCTGCCTAACTATTCGCTCGTGTGAGGATTGCAGTTGTATGTATGTCGAGTTTACAATGCATGTCCAACTACAATTACACATAATTGCATTTCATTGTATAAGGCGCCGACTCTTTGACAGATGCTAGCCTTATTAGCATGGCTAAATGGGTTGACCGACTAGCGGCTAGTGCTAACGAAATGTAGCTAGGCAGCTTATCTGGAATTGAGGTAAATGTGCGCGATTTGTCAGTTTATTGAGAATATGTTCGACACGAAATGTGGTGTAAAGCTATGTGTTGACCTATTGCTGTACTGTTTTTACCTAATGCGCTTTGTTAATTGTAAATAATTGTTGAAATTGTATGAACAAAATGCTAAGCGCTTTAGCTACAATATGGCGTCTCCCACAGAAGCATGAAAATTGCCGTCTCTTGTGTACGGTTATAGTTTCATGAGTGTGAATGGATTGGGATGCATAAATGCTTGTGAAGTTGTAAGATGTGTACTTGTCTGTTTAATAAATTAGAATATATGTGTTCGGTATCGCTTCATATGGTTACTTGGCGTGTAACGTTAGAAGTCTTTTCAATCGCTTCCGCCATTTTTCCGACTGGCAGTAGCGGAGGTTTGTTTGGTTGCAAGATGGCTGCTTCCATGGGTTGTGTTCGCTAGTGTCGACCACTCGTTGGTGTACTGGGCCCAAGTTTGAACCTGCATTGGACTACTGTTTACTGATTGGAAAATACCAATGTCTCTACAGTTCTTTAATATCCGGTACCAATAGGGAAGGTGCTGTGTTATTTTTTTGACGAGTTCAGTACAGAAAGATTGTTCAATCCAACCGGCATGGCCACAATGTAGTTGGCCTAACGTTAATGAGAATCGGACATTAGACTGTTTATTTGGATCTTCTTAAGCGGTTTTGTGGCATTTTCTTTTTGTATAAAAGGCTTATTTCCATTTCGTAGGAGACATGTCTAATCCTGGGGTCACAGGGTCGGTTCTCCAGCCGCGGTGGAAGCGGGTTCTAGGATGGTCTGGGCCGGTGCCTCGGCCCAGGCATGGACACAGAGCTGTGGCTATAAAGGAGCTTATGGTCGTCTTTGGAGGTGGAAATGAAGGAATTGTCGACGAATTGCATGTCTACAACACTGGTAATACTTTCTATTCCCCTTATTTGTGTTTTATTTTAAGTAAATGGTTATGGGAGGAGGTAAACAACTGCGGTGTTAAACAGTGTTGACATTGTTTTGAATAGTTTTTGCTATTTTGATACATTTTATTTATAAGCCATTAATTGAACTGTTTACACATTGGCACTATTATAATGATTGATGAATTGCAGCATAATAGAAATGCACCCAAACAGGCCACGCTTTATGCTGCGGTTTTAGGTAAATTAGTGCCATCTGGTGGATCTAGCTATTACTGCCTGTTAAAAATGGCGCGCTAAAATAAAATGGATGACGCTATTTGCGTCAACGACTTATGGCTTTCGTTTTAACAAACACAGCTACCATCAGGTGCCAAATATTATATTAATGCATAAGTGTCTGTGCCATTTTCACTACCATAGAAAAAAACAAACGTATTAGCTAAATTTAAATTAATGTCATTTGTTTTTTAATCAGCCATTGTTGTGTGTAGGGTATAAAGTTGCTAATATATTTCATGCATTAAAAATATCCCCTGTTGTTCTCTAGCTACAAACCAGTGGTTTATCCCAGCTGTCCGTGGTGATATTCCTCCTGGCTGTGCTGCCTATGGGTTTGTTTGTGATGGCACAAGGTTGCTGGTATTTGGTGGTATGGTCGAGTATGGAAAATACAGCAACGACCTCTATGAACTACAGGTAAACGGCCTCTTTATTTTGTTAAAAAAAATTCCTAAATAAATTAGAATAGGTGTGATGCTATATTTTCATACGTATACATGCATACAATACAACCAAAACTAAGGAAAATGCAATTCCTTTTGTTATGTTTGCAGGACTAATAATCATTGAAACATTTTCACAAAGCATTTGTTATCTGCTTTTAATTGCATCAATTATTTTTTGGGAAATAAATACTTTTGAGATATATTTTTTAATGTCTTGCCCCACAAAAAAGTTTGCTAGTTAATTTTTTGAACGCTAGTTAGAACTGTAGTTCTAAAGGACAGAACTAGCGTTCTGTCTTTTTTAGGCATATTTGGTTTTTATTTTAAACGCTACGTTACGTTTTTTTTTACTTGTTGCTAATTTAATTATTTGCAGCAAAGTATATTGAGAGTTTTAGCATGGTTACTTTTTTAATCTGTATATTCTAGGTTTTCCCTCTATGATGCAAAAAAATATAGTTTCATTCATATTAGTTCCAGTAATTGTTGTTATGGGGTAATTTCTTTAAAATTTGTTTTGGATGTTATTGTCCCAAAGGCCAGCCGATGGGAATGGAAGAAGTTGAAAGCAAAGAACCCTAAAAATGGGCCACCTCCATGTCCACGTCTGGGTCACAGTTTCTCCCTGGTTGGCAACAAATGCTACCTGTTTGGTGGACTGGCCAATGACAGCGAGGATCCTAAGAACAACATTCCCAGGTACTAGGGATTCTGCACCGGCAAAGCCTTTCCACCTTTTGTCCCGATAAGCTATTGTTCCTGACTTTGTGAAGACTCTAACAACCAAAAGTATTTTCGTTTAAAAGGCAAAGGGGTCACTTATATCTTTTATTGTGGTCATGTTCATTTAGATACCTGAACGATCTGTACACCCTGGAGCTCCGTGCAGGCTCCAGCGTGGTGGGATGGGACATCCCGATCACCTACGGAGTGCTTCCACCACCACGTGAGAGCCACACGGCTGTGGTCTACACAGACAAGACCAGCAGGAAGTCTCGTCTCATCATCTACGGCGGCATGAGTGGCTGTCGTTTAGGAGACTTGTGGACACTGGATATTGGTGAGGTCACACTCAGTGTCTTTGTTTCTTTGTGCTTGTTCTACACAGGGAGGTGCCCCTGCTGGTATTTAATATTGGCCCAATGCCGAAAGAAGGGACTACCTATAGGCAAAATAACTTGTACTAGAGAGCCTACAGTCTTACCGGAGAAAACAAGTGAAAGGCGCTGAACAACTAAACTTCCATAAGAGATGGCAGGGAGCTGCAGGAATCGAAGCAATGTTTTTTCTGAATGTTATGTTCATCACCAAAACCACAGCATGTTCAACATGACCTTTACAAAAACATGTCAACATGACCTTTACAACAGCATGTCAACATGACCTTAACAGCATGTTCCACATCAGCATAACCCCTTGTTCAACATCACCTTAGCATCTGTTCGTTCAACATCACTTTAATAATGTTATGTTCAACGTCACAAACACTATTCAGAATCGGCAAAATACTAAGTTTACTATAATAACAATACGATGACCAACATCACAATCTGTTCAACATCACCACAATATTGTTTTCAACTTCACAACAATACTATTTTCAGCCTCGCAACAATGCCATGTCCACCGTCAGAACAATGCTATGTCCAGCCTCACAACGTTACTATGTTTGGCCTTAAAGCAGTACTATGTTCAACCTCACAACAATACTATGTTGGGCAAAAACATATTCATCACAGCCACAATATTATTTTCAACGCCTCAAATTTTTCTAAAGCTAGCATAATAGGAATGCTTAGATTCTGCTTGAAGAGCATTGTCAAGGGCTTTCCGTAGGTTGCGTCGGATTCTGCAGAACATATAGAGCAAGGTATCTCTGGAAGCAAACAAAGACTCGAGTTGTAAATAATTCCTCCTCGAAGTTAATTGTGCCGCTTTTCCACTGCATGGTACCAGCTCGACACGACTCGACTCGACTCGACTCAGCTCGCCTTTTTTGCGTTTCCACCGCGATCTAGTACCTCAAGTGGCTGCTTTTTCTAGTACCGCCTCGCTCTAGGTTCCAAGCGGCTGAGCCGATGCTAAAAGGTGACGTCGGCAGACGGCCGGCCACTGATTGGCCAGAGAGTGTGACGAAGTCACGAGAGCGACATGGCAACCATGCTGGTAACAGCCATAGCAGCGCCGCAGCCAACATATTCCACTTCTTCAACATGCCAGCTAATAATACGAACACGAATACCATCGCATCGATGTTCTCCATTGTTGTTATGTTGGTTCTGTCCATGTGTAGGTTACGTAGGCGTTGGTTAAGTCGCGTACAAAAATACGTCACAGCCCTTTCGCGCAGACGACCCCGCCCACGTCCCGGAGGTACTATTTGCGGTGGAAAAGCACCCGCGCTGCTACCGTGTCGAGTCGTGTCGAGTCGTGTCGTGTCGAGTCGAGCTACATGTGCGGTGGAAAAGCGGCATTGGAGGAGGCCAAAGCATGGCCTGGGCCGTAGACTGATAGTACTGCAATGTGTGCGGGTGCAGATCCAGAGCACCACCATCAAGGATCTGAACATGAAGCTGGCTGCTTCCCGGAGCCAGTGAGGTGACTCGAAGATCAACAACATGCACTGATAGTCCAGCCATTGAAGTGCTGTGGTAGTCACGCTCTGAGATGAGGAGCTAAGCTGAGGGCTGTGACGGAAGAATAGTTACTTCCTGATATACTGATAGAATCTGCAAAATCACAAATGCAATATGTTCAAGCAAAGTTAGCTGGTCTTCAATCATTATCAAGATTTTTTCGAAGACGTTGAGTGGTGCTGAACAGTCAATATTGACTGCCTTGATGGGAAACATCAGTTGTCTTAATCTGCTTCCATGCTATGCAGCACGTTGGGATCCAGACAGTGCATTGTGTGGAATTGTAAATGTTTCGAATACTTCAGGTTATGTCATAAGTACCCACGTCGGGTAAATACCAATCATTATCTTCCTTTATTATCCAAATAGACAGAAAATGGATCATCTTGCTTGGTCTGATAATATACTGCTCCGTACAGCTACATCATTTACAAAACGATTACCCAAATGGGCCGGGGGGGACGCACACCACTATGCTGTGCTGTATAGGGCCTTCCTAGCTCTGCTTCCTACAATATGATGCCTCTCTGTGAGTCTAAATATTTTGTTTTCATCTTCTGCAGAAACCCTGACCTGGAACAAGCCGTCAGTAAATGGCACAGCTCCACTTCCCAGGAGTCTTCACTCAGCAACCACCATCACCAACAAGTAAGCACTCGACATTCAAGAGCCTTTTCTGTGCAGAAAAGGCCATCACTTACCTTCTGCTTTTACTTTATTCCTCCGGTTGACAAATATAAGTTGAAGCCATAAAAGTTAACACTTTCTTGAAAATGAATGGTACCGTCATACAGAGGTCCCTGTTGTGTATTATCCTGCAGTCAATATGCATCAACTATGCCCCTTTCTGCCATACTCGTTTGGAGGTCCCTGTCCCTTCCCCCCCGTAATGCCTCCATGCCTTTGTCTCATTTGATCATTAGTTTGATCGAAGACTGACAATGGCAATACTGTATTGAGGAACATTTTACCCGGAGAAATATTCATTTTCACTTTTTTCTGACTATGGTAATGATAATGCATCACTTATTTTACTGCACAAAATATTTGTTGCGGCCTGGGCCATAAGTGTTGCCATGGGTTACAGCGTGAGAAAGTTTGGCTACCCCTGATTTCACGTGCTGTCAACCCCTCCCCCCTGCAGGATGTATGTGTTTGGCGGCTGGGTTCCTCTGGTGATGGATGACGTCAAGGTGGCCACACATGAGAAGGAATGGAAGTGCACCAACACACTCGCCTGCCTGAACCTAGGTTTGTTGTTGGAACCTCTATTAATACATCGTAGCCCAAGGTTACACTCATAGTAGCGCTAGTGTTTCACTAGTGTTTGACTCTCGGACGAAAAGGTCCCGGTTTGTAGCTAAATGTTCCCAGTCTACCTGAAGGCATCATTGAGCAAGCTGCCCAACATGGCTAAGAAATGACAATAATTTGCTTTTGATAAAAGTAAATAAATTGTAAACCTAAAATGATATTTAGGGGAAGGTATTCTATAATTGAATTACCTTGTGAAATTGAGTTATCCAGAGTTTGGTATGAATCATTCCTCTATCTTCTTGTTGTCTGCAGACTCTATGTGTTGGGAAACGGTGTTGATGGATACGCTGGAGGACAACATCCCACGAGCGCGCGCTGGTCACTGCTCTGTAGCCATCAACTCCAGACTATATGTGTGGAGTGGACGCGATGGCTACCGCAAGGCGTGGAACAACCAGGTCTGCTGCAAAGACCTCTGGTACCTGGAGACGGGTAGGTGTACAGCACACATACAGTAGCGCTCTTTTAAACCATGTATGAAAAGGCCTTTTAAACCTATATGTATTCAAAAGCATATCCTGGGGAAGTATTATGTTTTCACAGATGTATTGTTTACCGATGTACTATAAGGATCGTGTATCACTTTTCTACCGTACATTCCAAATTGGTCCCAATGAGACCTAGTTTTGAATGTCTCAGCCAAAAGACTTATGCTTACCTTTGACCTCCTGTGTACCTCAGAGCGGCCGCACGCACCAGCCAGGGTTCAGTTAGTTCGTGCCAACACCAACTCGCTCGAGGTGAGCTGGGGCGCCGTCTCCACGGCGGACACCTACCTGCTCCAGCTGCAGAAGTACGACATCCCAGCAGCCACCGCTGCCACGTCTCCTGCCCTGACTGCCACCCCCTCACTGCCCGGCCACGCCCCCAAGAGCCCTGCCCCAGCCGCCACCGCCCTGTCCGCTCAGAGTCACCCACAGACAGGTAGAAGTTTGGGTCTTCTTGGGGTCCTTTCCCTCTTATCGTTGTCTCTGCGTCAGGAAGCTCCACCAGATCCATTGTGTGTGTACATATTGTACACAGGTGGATGTGAGCTTTGACTCCAGAATGTCATTGGATGACACCCCCTGCTAGACGGGGTGTCTTTGACTTGCAAAGACTGGTTTCACTTTCTGGTAAACCAGAAAGTGAAACCAGTGACGGCGTGAATGAGTAAGACGAGCTAAGTCATGAGGGCAGTTATAAACTATATTTATGGCTTCCCTGAAATGACATGTTCCCTGTGGAGCCGGATGTCGGGCGGTGGTAAACGCAGCAGGGACCGGGAAGGAGTTTGGTCTTAGGCCGCCCCAGTGATCTACTCTGTACTGTTTGGTCTTAGGCCACCCAGTGATCTGCTATGTACTGTTTGGTCTTAGACAGCCCAGTGATCTACTCTGTACTGTTTGGTCTTAGACAGCCCAGTGATCTGCTCTGTACTGTTTGGTCTCTGGCCGCCCCAGTGATCTACTCTGTACTGTTTGGTCTTAGACAACCCAGTGATCTACTCTGTACTGTTTGGTCTTAGACAGCCCAGTGATCTGTACTGTTTGTGAAGGAAGCTTTAAGGCCTGCACACTTCTAAGAGGAAACTAGGTATTTGTTCTTTGTTCCACGTCGTATTTTAGTGTCTATGGTTTGTTTACAGCTATATTGAAGGTTGCAGCTCCCCAGTCTGCAACGGGTACGTCCATCGTCACTGTCCGTCCCAACCAGATGGGGAAGTCCCCCGTCACTGTGACATCACTTCCTCCCGGGGTTCGCATGGTAGTGCCGGCCCAGAACACGCAGGGATCGGTACGTGAACCAGAGTACAGCCATTAATGGTTAAGCAGTAACATGAAAATGTCAACGGGCGCTTTCATTCATGCTTTTTATCTGTTGAATAGCCAATCGGCAGCAGCCCTCAGATGAGTGGCATGGCAGCTCTGGCTGCAGCAGCGGCAGCTACACAGAAGATTCCGCCCTCCTCCGGCACTGTCCTCAGTGTACCCGCTGGGGCAACCATCCTCAAAACGATGGCGGTCTCCCCCGGCACCACCACCGTCAAAATGTCCTCTCCACTCATGGTACATATTTCTAAACGTGTTCATGTTGGCACATGTGAGTGATCAGGCTTTTGTTAAACCTTTGTATTAACATGGTCATTTATTCATGCAAGATGGTGAAATTCACAGCAGCAAATAAGAATACATGTTAAAGTTGGCATAAATTAACAGTATTGTTGATCGACATTGATTGTTAGCTTACAGTCAGTTTGTTTTATCGCTTTTAATGTATTGATCCTCGAGAGGGACCCAACTGCAAAACGTGTGTTGAGCATGAATGCAATACACGCGTGAAGTGTGGGATACATTCCTGATGGGTAATAGTGATTGGAATATCTGACTCTAAATCAAATGTGGTTGCAGGTGAGTAACCCGGCCACCCGTATGCTGAAGACTGCAGCTGCCCAGGTGGGGTCCGCCACTGGGTCCTCTCCCAACACGCCCACCAGGCCCATCATCACCGTGCACAAGTCAGGCACAGTAACAGTAGCCCAGCAGGCCCAGGTGGTCACCACTGTGGTGGGAGGAGTCACCAAGACCATCACCCTGGTCAAAAGCCCCCTCACCATGGGAAGCGGAGGCACGCTGGTGAGTCTGGTTCACTCTGTCTGTGGCACGGTATTTTACCGATCATGTTCCAAGTAAAAGTCCCTCGGTGCAAGTCAGCTCACCTCACTGGAGTTCAATGAGCAAACCAAACTGAGCCTCCCAATTGTTTCCCCAAAGTCTTGTAGGACTTTTGACTAGAGTCCCTTGTCTGTTTAATGTTACTGTGTCTCCGTCTGTTAAATTGGCTTGTGTTTCTCTTGGGGCAGCAGATCTCCAACCTTGGCAAGATGATGTCGGTAGTACAAACCAAGCCAGGGCAGACGTCTATTGGGGGCCAGTCTTCGACAAACCCCCTCACGCAGCTCATACAGGTAAGATATCTACGTTAGTAAAGGAATATACAAGAGGTAGCTTAAACCAGATGCTTTCCATGCAGACTGTACGATAACCCTTCTCCCTTGTGTCTCCACCAACAGACAAAGGGTGGTCTTCCAGCTGGAACCATCCTGAAGCTGGTGACCTCTGCGGATGGCAAGCCAACCACCATCATCACCACCTCCCAAGCAGGGGGTGGCGGCAACAAGCCACACATTTTGAACATTAGTGGCATGTCCCCCAGCAACAAGCAGGGCACCACCATCATCAAGACCATCCCTGTCTCGGCCATCATGACCCAGTCTGGAGCCACAGGTCTGGGCCCACTACTATACATTTGATTGTTTCCATCCATTAATATTTGACTGTCTTTTGAGAAACCTGAATTGAATGAAATGTTTGTAATTAAAGTCCAATGTTGCTCACACACAGTTAATCGCTATGCAGGTGTCACAAGCAGTTCAGGCATGAAGACCCCTATTACGATCCTAACCACAAAGATGATGACCTCTGGCACCCCTGGCAAAATCATCACCGCTGTGCCTAAACTTGGCGGTGCCTCTGGCCAACAAGGACTCACACAGGTAATGTTACCGTGTTTCCTTCATGTTCTAATATTCGGTCGGTTGTATCAGGCTGGTTTTTGTAGTGATCCTGGTGTCCACTTTGAAATGTAGTATCTTTTGTAATATTGTGCTGTGTTTATTTTATACGTTTGTGTTATGGCACTTTTTTGTATTTTTGTTTGACTTGATTGTTCTAAGCTGCACTTGTATGCCTGTTGAGGATAAAAGTTACTGCTGTGTATAAATGTATAGCTTTCTCTATTCCATTGAGAATATTTTTTTATTTATAAATCAGAAATTCTTCATTTTCGTACGTTAAGTCTGTGTAGATGGGCTTGTGTGGTTAGTTTGTGCGGTGATAACCTGGGTAGTGGCTGGCACGTCATCTCTGGCTGTGTGTCTGCAGGTGGTTTTGAAGGGAGCTCCTGGACAGCCAGGGACCTACCTACGCACCGTGCCCATGGGCAGCATGGGGGGAGTTCGACTCGTCACACCCGTCTCTGTATCCGCTGTCAAGCCTAATGTTACCACCTTGGTTGTCAAGGGAACAACCGGTAAGCATACTTTATTTCCTCAAGGAATTGAAATAAAGAATCCCTGGATGTGATTCGACATGGTAAAACATGTAATGTTTTATTTTAGTAATTGTAAAAAATCAGTTTCTCGTAAAAACTGAGATTAAATGTGGGTTTGATTTTAGTCTGTCATCTTCATAAACCCAGGTTTACAATTTGCTTTGTTTATATATTGCATTAATGTTGCATAGAATTCGGAGCCTTTATTCTCCTAATACATTTTCCTACATTGCATGTCTGTAGTTTCTGTAAACCTTGATGGGCGTTTCACTTCCTCTTAATGACGCCGTCCTTCATGCGCTGCAGGAGTCACCACTCTGGGGACAGTCACTGGCACAGTATCCACCAGCCTGGCAGGGGGCAGTGTTGCTACTGCCAATGCCTCTTTGGGCACCCCAATCACCACCCTGGGCACCATCGCAACCCTGTCCAGTCAGGTGATTAATCCCACCTCCATCACTGTGTCTGCAGCCCAGACCAACCTGACCTCTGTGTCCTCGCTTCCCTCCTCTGCAATCCCTGTGCAGGTATGCAGCCCTTGCAAGCTTTGATCTGCACTTCTCCAGGCCATAGGGCACTAGACCTGTTAGTTTAGTATCGGAGACGGGCAGTGAATGCGGTGTGGAAGTGGCAGATGGTTTGTTTAAAGTGTATAGCTCGCCATCTAGCGGTAAAGAAACAATGAATGCTTCATTCAAATTTAAAAGTGTTAGAATCTGCTCAGACTCTTCTCTTTATCATTGTAGAACCAGCCTACCCAGGTGACCCTCATCACCACACCCAGCGGTGTAGAGGCCCAGCCAGTGCAGGACCTCCCAGTCTCGATCCTGGCTTCGCCCACCTCAGAACAGCCCAGTTCCACTGAGGCCGCCAGCGCCGGGGAGGGCTCCGGTACCGTTACCCTGGTGTGCTCCAACCCCCCGTGTGAGACCCATGAGACGGGCACCACCAACACGGCCACCACTTCCTCCGCCACCATGGGTGCGGGTCAGGTGTGCTCAAACCCCCCGTGTGAGACCCATGAGACGGGCACCACCAACACGGCCACCACCGCCTCCTCCAGCATGGGGACGCTGCGCATGTGCTCCAACCCGCCAAGCGAGACCCAAAAGACGGCGGTTACCAACACGGCCACCACCACCACCTCTTCTTCCGTGGGCGGGGCTCCGAAGGTGTGTTCCAATCCACCGTGCGAGACCCACGAGACGGGCACCACCAACACATCCACCCAGGCCGCATCCAGCATGGGCAACACACAGAAAAGCACCGACTCTGGTACGGCACAGAGGGTCTGCTCCAACCCGCCTTGCGAGACCCACGAGACGGGCACCACCAACACCTCCACCCAGGCCGCATCCAGCATGGGGGGTGGCCAGACCAGCACAGACTCCGGAACGGCGCAGAGAGTCTGCTCCAACCCGCCCTGTGAAACCCACGAGACGGGGACCACCAACACCTCCACCCAGGCCGCTTCCAACATGGGGGCTGGCCAGACCAGCACAGACTCTGGTACGGCGCAGAGAGTCTGCTCCAACCCGCCCTGTGAAACCCACGAGACGGGGACCACCAACACCCCGTCCACGGCGACCTCCACCATGGGGGGCGACCAGACGAGCACAGGCTCCGAAACAGTCCAGAGGGTCTGTTCCAACCCCCCCTGTGAGACCCACGAGACGGGGACCACCAACACTGCCACCACTGCCAGCTGCAACATGGAGACCGGCGAGGGCGCAGGTACTGCTTCTCCTTATGGTGTAGCAGCGCGTGACCACGTGACTCATGGTGGCTTTATAGTCTTGCAGACTTTTTGGCTCTGCCTCTTAGAGGATGTTGGGGTGATGTTATGTCTGTCCTATTAAAAAATAATAACAAAAGCGTGATATAACGAGCACGGCCCATTGTAAATAGATAAATCAGATTCCTGGAGGGCAAAACCTCGAAAGCTCCAAGCCCAAAGTGGATCTGATGAGCTGGTGTGTCTAAGACTTCTGAATCGTTTTTCCAGCCCAGCAGACAGAGGAGGGTGCAGATGGGACCGGCGGTTCAGAGGCCGCCTCCACCACCGCAGCAGCCGGGTCCAGCCCGCCCAGCGCCTCCCAAGGCCGGGCGGTCACCACCGTCACCCAGGCCACGCCAGCCCCTGGGCCCTCTGTACCTGTAAGAGCACCGCCACACCGACAAGTATTAGTAATGGGCATCATGTCAGAGGCACTCACAGGAAGCATTGGCCGTCGCCATGTTGTAGAGGTGTAAAAACATCTGTGTGGGCGTTGCCAGGGAAGCCTTCTGCCCACAACACGCACACAAGTTTCATTTCCCCCTTTCTCTTAATAAGGAAACTGAAGTCCTGACAAAGCACATGTGGCCTCAGTCCAGCAGAATTGAAAACAAGGCTGTTGTGTTCCCCTGTTATGGCGACGGGCCAGTACTGAGTTCTTCTGTTGCCTTTGTCTCCATTTCTCTAGTCCATCTCATCGATCACAGAGGGGGCCAGTTCAGCCAGCGGGGCCACGGAGGAGCCCATGCAGACGGACGAGGCCCCGGCTGCAGAGGCGGCCCCAGCGGAGGAGGCCCCCTCAGCCATGGAGGCCCAGGCACAGGTCAGAGCAACGTGTGCTGCAGGAAGACCCGGTGACCCCAGCGGGAACACTGTCTAAGGGCTTTGAGATGATACTGCAGCGTTTCATATCATTGTACACAGTTCACTGTATACATGCCCTGGAACAGCAGACAAACCCGCAACTCACTACCCGTGAACTCGTACTAGACCGATTCACTCCCAGTTTCAGCTCGTAACTTACGGGCTAAAAAGTGTCCCTGGAATGCAGCATGAGGTGTAGAGAACTGCTTGTCTTTATCTGAAGCACAATTATATATAAAAATAAAGTGCTTGAAATGGAACATTTCAAGCAAAAAAATTAAGCAAAATATAACATTTCCAAATAAAAGGGCTTGTGCGGGTAATTCAGACTCTGAATAACTACTCTCAGTAGTCGGGCAGGTTGGAAAAGTAGGCTGTTTTTTTGAATGAAAAAGTATTCTCTGTTTTTACCTCGCTTAATTTTCCCCCTCTTGTCGAGTTTATTTTCTTTATCCGTTTCAGTTACTCTGACGCTTAGGTCGTTCGCAATTTAAAAAAACAAGCAGTGAACAGGACCAGAGCAGGGGTGGGGATCATTAATATTTATTGATATCGATACCATTTTCGTTACTCCTTAACGATCCGAGTCTTTATCGATACCAGTATAGATACTTTTCTATTAATTGGTGGAAGTACGAAGCGTTTTTAGTGATGAGGAAAATATTTAGGAAATAAATAATTGCATTTTCAATTAAATATGTAATTCTTAATGAATATTGACATCAGTAGTTTTAGTTATATAAACTATGATTAGAGCACTATACAACTTTATTGGTAACACAGAAACATGAGTTATACAGTATTACTCATGTTTCTCACCAAAAACTCAATTTGCCGTTTCTTTATATTACCATTGAACGCATCATGATAACCTAACAGTCGTTTTACTGAGCCAACCTCAACACATCATCACGCAGCACATCTGAAACTTTATTTACGTTTTAAGATAACTAGCTTGTATGCTGCTTGTTACAACACCGATTTCACAATTGGATTACTATTTTTAGCTGACGGGACTAGCGACAATGTTTGTGTGCGATTACCGCACGTAGTTTTGAGTGGATGATTAAGACAGGCCTGTCTGTGGTGCGACAGGAGAAGGAGGTGACAGTCTTTTCAACTCGGAGACAGTCAAAGGTACTGCATTTGGTCTTTATTTGATGCACAATGCTAATGTGCTTGGCCATTGAGTTTGTGTTCCATCCTTTTACAATAAATGATTTTCGCCCGTTCAGCCATCCTCGCGAGCAAAGTTAACTGCCAGACTTCACTTGTTTTACTCGTAATACCTGTTTGCTTACAATTCCATTCAAAAACATTGGTGGACACGCTTCACTGATTGGATTGATTTGATTTAAATGCTGTGATGTGACTCGAGGGACACAACATTACATTACAGGACCTACGGGACAAAAATAATAATAAATGAACGACGGGACTCGATAGTGGTACTGATAAGCCCAAACGTTAATGATTTTCGGGTTTTGAAAAAAGTGGAACCGGGTCCGATAGAACCGGGTTTCGATCCCCATCCCTAACCGTGGGTTTGATTAAAGGAGAACACGGAGAGATGATGCGAAGGAGATTTATTTTCTCACCTGGGCAGCGTCAGGTGCACCAGTGCAACCTATAAAAAATGTTAGTCGCACCCTTAAATATTTTGGTCGCACTCTGGAGCCCTGTGTAAATGCCATAATCGGGTAGAAACAATAATTTGATATTTATTTATGGGATGTTTATGGGATGGGATGTTTTTGGTATGGTTCGTTTGTTGAAAAGCTGTATTGGTGGTAGGCAAGCTGTTGCTATTAAATGTAGTGGTGTGCTAAGCCATTCTACTAGCTGGGGGTACACCCTCAATCCAGGACATTTGTATAACACAACTAGTTCCCATCTTTACACACTTTATACACAAGAAGGTTGAGCAAGATCCTTAATAATGATCCAAAATAATCTAAATACTAGATAATACGATGAATACATCCAATATATTTAATGAAGTACCATCCAACTGAAGCCACGCGCAATGATGAACCTAGAGACAACATATTCATGAGCAGGGATGGGTGGTGCGTCTCGCCGGTGACACAACAAGACTACACTGCCCGTGTCTCCAGCCTGGCTGAATGTGACTCAAGTGTTTTGTGCTGCCCCTCTGCAGGGAGAGGCGACAGCAGCAGCCTCAACCCCCTCCACCACCACACTGAACCTCCCCGCCGAGCTCATGTCCGAGGGCCAGGGGGCCACGCTCATGGTGACCGGCCTCTCTGACGAGGAGCTGGCCGTCACCGCCGCCGCAGAGGCCGCCGCCCAGGCCGCCGCAACAGAGGAGGCCCAGGCCCTGGCCATCCAGGCTGTGCTGCAGGCCGCCCAGCAGGCCGTCATGAGTGAGTTACATGGGCTATGTGTGCTCTCACTCACTCACTCGGTCTCATACTCAATCACACAACAGATGGTACTACTAAAACAATAAGGGCTTAATGTACCCGATGCAGGCCTTGTTTAAACCATGTAAACCTCCGTGACGCTAAGCAAACCCCAACAAGCATACAAAATGCCACAGTCTGACCGTGTTCAGTGTCTTGATTGGTCCTCTTCTTCTTTTACGTCTCCCAGACGAGAGCGACTCGAGCGGCGACCGACAGCAGCAGGCCGGCATTCCCATCGTGTTGACCCAGCAGGATCTGGTGGCACTGGTCCAGCAGCAGCAGCAGCTGCAGGAGGCCCAGGCCGCCGCCCAGCAGGCCAGCGTGGACGCCAGCCTGCCCACCGAGGGCCTGGCCCCCGCAGACAGCCTCAACGACCCCTCGGTGGAGAGCAACGGCCACAACGAAATGGCCGCCAGCGTCACCACCGCCGTGGCGTCCCTGCTACCGCGCACCACCGCCGAGGGTAAGCACCGTGGTGGTCAGACCGGGGCTGTGTACACGTCGGGGGCGTTTCACCACGGGGGCTGACCTGCTTCGTGTTGTTGTTCACTCCCTCCAGCGCTGGCCCCGTCGAGCACGTTCGCGCCCGTCGTGGCCATGGCCAGCCCGGCCAAGCTGCAGGCCGCAGCCGCTCTGACCGAGGTGGCCAATGGCATCGAAGGAGGGGTGAGGCACCCCAGACATTGAATACCCTCTTATATCTTGGTTTTAAATGAGATGATTACATAAATATTTAACGGCTGATCCACGATAACTTTCAAGGATTTGAGTCCTCCTTCGCTTTTCTGTCATTATACAAAACAAAAACAATTGGAATCCATTCTGACCCACCCTTTTTTGTTCCTCCACAGAAGCAGAATCCCCAGCCAGCACCAGTAAAGACCGTGTTAAAGAAGGAGAACCAGTGGTTTGACGTGGGCATCGTCAAGGTCACCAACATGGTGGTCACACACTTTTTCATGCCATCCGACGACTCGCAAGGGGATGTGAGTATCCAGGGCTCCTGCATGCACGGGTTTCCATTTCATATGTCCAGCCTCCCTAAATGAACAAACAGTGAAATAATGAACACTATCTATCCGGTGTGCAGGATGACTCGGGTGTATTGCCAGATTACGGCCAGATGAAGAAGATGGAGCTGCAGCCAGGCACCGCCTACAAGTTCCGGGTGGCCGGGATCAACGCGTGTGGTCGTGGATCCTTCTCCGAGATCTCTGCGTTCAAGACCTGTCTACCAGGGTTCCCTGGGGCTCCTTGCGCCATCAAAATCAGCAAGGTGAGTGGAGCGGGGGCCCTGGAAGCTCTCCCCTTTTGGGTGGAGTGATAACTTACTGCAGTACTGCCCACACGAGTCAGTCTCTCCATGAGTTACACCAGTCTGCCTCTACTACGTTGAATCTCCCCCAAAGGCAGTCCCACCTCATGATCTGCATAGTCTCTAAAAGTTCTTGCTATTGGTTATACTTAATGCTTTGTGTTCTAAAATACTATTCAAGTAGAAAATATAGTTGGACTTGACGGGTTTGTTATATATTTTATCAACATAACAGGTTATTAGCCATGTATAATAAATGTAAATAACAGGGTTAGCCTCAATTGATTGAGTGCAAATCAATTGAAAGAGTTCTAGTTGAGATGCTAGCACTAGGGACCAGGCCGAACAGTCCCTCTTAGTGGTGGGCTTTGCTCTCTTACACGCCTGTGTTCCCGCTCTGCAGAGCCCAGACGGCGCCCACCTGACCTGGGAGCCCCCGTCGGTGACGTCCGGGAAGATCATCGAGTACTCTGTGTACCTGGCCATCCAGAGCAACCAGACCGCAGAGGCCAAGACCTCCACCCCGGCCCAGCTGGCCTTCATGCGTGTGTACTGCGGCCCCAGCCCCTCCTGCCTGGTGCAGTCGTCCAGCCTCTCGAACGCACACATCGACTACACCACCAAGCCAGCCATCATCTTCCGCATCGCCGCCCGGAACGAGAAGGGCTACGGCCCCGCCACTCAAGTCCGATGGCTCCAAGGTGAGACCGCGAAGCCCGGACATGCTCGGCCCCATTAGACTAGGATCACATGTCACTTTGTGTCACTTCTCTAAATGGAATGTCTGAAGGTCGAGCGCTGAAGGAATATGAAACTATGTCCCAGTCCTTCTCAGGCACTCTTTCTGCCCATCACTGGCTGTTTTATGACCGTGTTGCGAGCGACAGTATGACGTAACCATGTCTACACGGTTTCTTTTGTAATCCTAGAATCCGGCAAAGACGCAGCCTCGGCGAAACCCGCCCCCAAAAGACCAGGCACCTCGCCCGATACGTAAGTACCTCTCCCTTCACCCATCTGGGCGAGACACCGTTGTTTTGTGTGGAAACTGCTGAACCACATGCAATACTTAACATTTCTTCCGTGTGCCCTCTGCAGTAAGGCTACTGGTCCAAAGAAAGCGAGAACGGATCAGTGAGACTGCCCAGAGACCTGACCCCACCCTGCCTTCCTCCCTCCTCTCCTCCCACCACAACCCCTGTCTTTAGCCCCCTTCTCCACTCACTGTCTTTACCCAGAGCCTGAACCCCTCCACTACCACCTCATCCTCCTCCTACCCCCCCCCCTCCCCATCTTTCATCCTCAAGTGTGACTCGAGTCCAGCTCCTGGAGAACAGAAGACCTTTATGAAGCCCTGATGGCAGTCACTCTGAGACCTCTGTAGATAATACCCTTCTCTTTTTTTTTGTTGGTTAAACATTTTTTCTGTGTGTATTTTTAAGAGCGACACAAAGTTAGAAGCACATTAGCGCTATTTCAGTCCGATCTGCCATCTTTTGCTAGTTTCAGTAGTCCAGCTGTAGAGATGCAAGTACAGCTTCCGCCAACCCGGGAGCTCACCTACGCATATTCTTACTTTGGTTTTGTTCTTTTTTCATTTTTTTTTTTCTTGAATATCTCGGGATTTGGGAGGGTGGGCAGGGGGTTGTTAAAAAAACTACATAAAATGATGTACAGTGCTGGAAATGCAGTGGCATAAGTTAAGATGCTGGGGGAACGGAGAGGGTAATAATCAGTTTGGAAACAAATAAAGCACTTGTCCTCACAGAGAGAGGACATCCTTCTTCTTTTTTGTGCTCAGATACAAAATTTGCTTCAAGAATCCGATCTGTACAGACATACTGGATTCCAATTTCCTGGTATTGTCATCACTGTGCGCTTTCCCCCAAGATGACGACTGGAGACGGACACACAGTGGACAAACGACGAAGGAAGAGATTTGTAGAGTGACATAGACTTGCTAGGACTGAGACTTGCAGCACACACACAACTTGCAAAATCTTCCCAAAAAAGTTAGCAAGCAATGATGCAGAAGACCTTTTGTGTAGTTTATTTTTGTATTTTTTAAGCTTTTTTGTTTTGTTCTTCCTGTGTGTATGTCTAGTGTGCATTTTAAAAACAAAAACAAGATTTTTTTTTAACTGTTGTTCATCCCCATAGTATGTGTTTGTGGGAAGAGGGTTGGCTGTGTTGCGGTTGCCACTGTATTTTTAAATATTAATTCAGTTGGTTGTACGTTCTTGTTGTAACCGAAGGTATGAAAGCGAGGCAAGACTGTTGTATTCCAGCTAGGATGCAGAGCTCACGGGACTGAAGGGAGCTTTGAACCAGACCCCGTGGAGGTCCTCAATTTGTTGCTTTCCTTTTTACTACGACTTGCTCAATACTTGTACGTCTTTGTTTTTGCCAAACATCAAGAAGCTAAGGAGTATAATAAGGAATATATGATCTGCCCGGCCCCCCTACATCATTAAATACCCAAGTAAATTGTCTTATGCTTTTATGCTATTAAACGTGGTGTCCTACCCTTTCTTTACTTTTTTAGAATGACAAATTCTATTAGACTCATCCTGTTGATCCTGTATGTGAACCCCATTTAATAAATTTAATTTTTTTTTTCTTCTATGGCTCTATTCCAGATTGCTGGCAGTGTGCAAGCTCATGAATATGTAATGGTTTTGAATGGTATGCCTTGGGAGGAAAGCTCACATAGCCAGTGTACCCACTTGTAAATTAGTTCGTTCATATAGCAAGAATTAAAGAGAAAAAAAAACATCTTGGCCTTTTATATAATTACTTGTAACAGTTTTTACATGTTGGTCATCTCTTGATTGCCTTTTGTGTCTTTACATATAAAAAAAACCCAGACAAATAAGATATATCAATATATACAGTCTCCTTATTTGCTTCTGTCGGGCCAAGTCACTGTAGGAGTCGGAATCACTGCTAGGTCCATTCTAATACAACACTTGTGCATGGGAGAGGTATCCCTGATTGGCCACAAGTTTGTCATTTCCTAAGAAAAGCATTTGTGTCGTGAGGGTCTTGGGCGGGGGGAGAAAGCTCACTTGCCTCTCCCTCTCGCAGGTCCATTGGGTCTCCGTTTGGGTCTTTTTCTGATTTATTTCTCTTGACAAAAGTTATCTTCATATGCATTCATTATTTTGTGCGTGTCAGTGTGTCTGTTGAGCAAAACTAGACATGCATGCAAAAAGCAGTGTATTTAAGTAGTGATGCCTTAAGTTAGACCATAAGCTGAAGGTCCTCAAAAGAAGAAAAAAAAAAAGCATTTGAGTTTGTATCTCTTCCCATGTGGTATACAAGTGTGCCCCTTTTTCCTTGCTGGATCACTGTTTTCGCCACCTTGTTAGGTCGTCAACATCAGCAGTGCCGAGGTCTTTCTGAATTTGTCCTCCCACACTGGGAATGGTGCGGGTCTCAGCACTGACAGCGGGCGCGAGTTTCCCTCGGCTGTTTGCAGGCTAACTGGAAATGTCCTGTATTTTCCAATGTGTGTTTTTTGTACTGTAGGGAGTAATGTATCTTTTATCATCAAAAATAAACATGTTAAACATTAATGGAACTCGTCTTTTTATAGTTTTTCCAGGTACATACATCTCTGATGTAAGCCTACGCACCTGTCTTAATCCAGCCCGTGCAGCCTCCAGGAATGCCTTGGTGACGTGTACGTCCTCCTTGGCGCTGCCCTCGTGGTACTGCGCCCCGATCTGCTCGCACCACTGCGACGCTTCTTCGCGTGTTACCTGCAAGACTGATCTTTCAATTATTCAACTTCCAATTTGATAGGGATTATACAGTGTTATATAAAACTATAGTACTACGATGCTAAAAATATTTTATTTTTATATATTTTTCAAACACCACTCTTTACGCGTAGAAACAGCTACTGACCTCACGGTTTACCATGTCTGTTTTGTTTCCCACAACAATAAATGGGAAATTTGAGGGATCTGGGGGATCT
The DNA here is from genome assembly GCF_026213295.1 of Gadus chalcogrammus. Taxonomy (NCBI): domain Eukaryota; kingdom Metazoa; phylum Chordata; class Actinopteri; order Gadiformes; family Gadidae; genus Gadus; species Gadus chalcogrammus. The sequence goes on from NC_079424.1 coordinate 16,507,427, forward strand.
CCCTGAGTAAGGAATTCCTTCCGCCACTCCTCCATGGCAGAGAATGACGCGCTTGACGTCACATCAAACACCAGCAGGCAGCAGTGAGTCCATCTGTACATGGGAGTGCCCAAGGACTTGAACCTTTCCGTGCCAGCGGTGTCCCAGATCTGAGCAGCAATGAGTGAAAGACAAAGAGTGAGCCGGTGACTATTAAACATTAACCGAGGATGGGATTTAGGATATTTTCCTCATACCTCCAGTATTACTGCTTGGCCATCCAGTTCGACTTCTTTCGTGACAAAGTCTATTCCGATCGTAGCTCGGTGAGAAGTTGAATAATTGTGGTTGACATACCTGGTCGTCAGCGAGGATTTCCCCACCCTGTTTGAACACATCGTTTAGAAAACACACTGTGCTACAAAGGTTTCTTTAAAATCTGATTGAAGAGCCGAAAACTATTTATTGCTCCTCCATATAATTAAACTAAACAGACCGAAAATAAATCGAACGAAAACAATCCTATACATATACATCTAAATGCACATATACACCGAAAATGTATCAATAGCCTAGTGTAGGAATGTTGTCTTTACCCTGAGTTCCCAATCAGGATCAATTTAACTCGAGCAGTTCCGTCCGTCATGTTGTTAGATGTCTAAAGCTGAGATCTGTCGCTCTCTCAAAAGAATAGAGTTTGCGTAATCTCAGTCATGAATGAGTCACAGCCAGTTCAACTGGATATTTTTTTTATTTTCAAAGGGGAAAATAACCAAACGTAGCCTATCGAAACAATTCCTCCTCGAAATAAGGAACTCAACACACCACACAAACAGAAAACCTGATGCAGTATGGGCCTTTTACAACACATAAACCTTGCATCTCAGATTCCATTTAGTAATTTTCAACGACAGGACGAAGTCCGGTTGTATTAAATTATGTCGAACTCTAACCAAAATCTGAACTCTTCAGTAGTGTTTCCAATTGTTGTCCGCAAGAGGGCAGTGTGCTTAAGGTGTTCAACCAACTTAACCAACTTTGAGGATCTGCAGTATGTCAAGCAAATAGACCTTGGATGTTTTGATGAAGGTTCACTTAAACTCCAGAACATAGGCTAACGCTTTTTGAAAAATAAATAAATAAATATATATGTACAGTGGTAGGCATAAGTTTATGCACCCATGCTAAGCTTGACTAAAAAGAGGAATAAAAAATCATCTTTGGGAAATTGATAGCTTAATAGCCTTAAATATACAAATTAGGAAAAATCCAACCTTTAAGGACACCAATTTGCTTTGTGAATGAATTATGTATCGTACCATTCAAATACAGGGGTTCATCAGTATAGACACCCCTTTGTTAAATTCCCATAGAGGCAGGCAGATTTTTATTTTTAAAAGCCAGTTATTTCATGGATCCAGGATTCTATGCATCCTGATGAAGTCAACTAGGCCTTTGGAATTAAAATAGCCCCACATCATCACATACCCTTCACCATACCTAGAGATTTGCATGGTTTTATTTCAGTTAGCTTATTAGCTGGTTCGATTTGCATTGAGAAATCATTAGGCTATCTAACAGTTATTAGGCTAACTGAAAAGAACCATGCCACCATGAAATAACTGGCTTTTAAAAATAAAAATCTGCCTGCCTCTATAGGAACATAGGGGTGTCTATACTTATGCACCCTGCATTTTAATGGAGAACATTTATTTATTTACGATACATTATTCATTCACAAAGCAAATTGGTGTCCTTATAGGTTGGATTTTTCCTCATTTGTTTAATTAAGGCATTAAGATCAATTTCCAAAATACGATTTTCTATTCCCCTTTATAGTCAACTTTAGCATGGGTGCCTAAACGTATGCCTACCACTGTATCCATACAACGGTAATCATTAACATGTAGACTTTAGATCCTAATTTCATTTCATTAATTTATTTAAAGGACTATAGGTCTATATTCGAGATAAAACGAGATAACGATATAATGAAAGAGATCACGACTTCAACAGATAAAAAAAGAGAGAGAGAGAGAGAGAGAGAGACAGAGCGAGAGAGAGAGAGATAGAGAGAGAGAGAGAGAGAGAGAGAGAGAGAGAGAGAGAGAGAGAGAGAGAGAGAGAGAGAGAGAGAGAGAGAGAGAGAGAGAGAGAGAGAGAGAGAAAAAGAAGGGTTAGGGCTGACCCCGGGGGGTGTACACCGCGGTATGAGCGTGTCTCAGAGGTACGCCCTGCAGGGCCGAGATAAGGCAGCCGCCCCCACGGCAGCGCGCCCCTCTGGAACCGCCGAAATGACCCTGGAATCCACCGGCTCGCTCCCTTAACGTAGGCCACCCAGAGGCCAGACCCCCACACTGACCCCGCGCCCAGAGCACCAACCAGCCGAGAGGCAGGCCGAGGTAGAGCCTGAAGAGGGGTCTGTCAGCCTCTGATAGCAAGCCTCGGCACGGAGCTAAATACTCGTCGGCCTGTGTGAGTTAGTGCACAGGGGGCTGGGTTCACTCATCTCTGGGGCTGAGGACACGGAGGTCATGTCCTTTGGAGTTTGGACTATTGAGTAGCTTAGTTCAAAGCTTCTACCGGGTATATCCATGTCACTGAGGAGCAAGTAGGGGTCAGGCAGGGGCCTCTCGCTCCACCTCGCACACAGGTTAGGCTGCAGGCATCGCCGTTAGATCCCCAGGAAACTTTGGGCAGCACTGTCTCCAACCTCTACCATATCCTTCCCCCCCCCCCCAATTACTTATTACTAATTACTTGCAAAACGATTGGGACCGAAAAGTTGGTGCGTGTGTGTGGAAACGTGCGTCCTACGTGCGCGTGGCCGTGCTGTGGAGCAAGGGGGCACGCTGTGGCCACACACGCACTCACACACGTGCACACACAGTGGTGCTGCAATGTCCGGTGCCTCAGCACTGCAGTCTGACAGCGGCCTGTCATTCCTGCACTCTGCCTCCTGCCATCTTGATAACGTCTTATCAGGGCAGAGCAGCTCCCTCAGACAGCACCAGCAGCCACATCCCTGCTGCCCAGCTGCCTACGAGCACAACACGCAGAGAGGAGGTTGTCTCCCTCACTCTCCCCCCTCTCTCTCTCTCTCTCTCTCTCTCTCTCTCTCTCTCTCACTCTCCCCCTCTCTCTCTCTCTCCCTCTCTCTCCCTATCTCACTCTCCCCCGCTCTCTCTCTCCCTCTCTCGCTCTCCCTCTCTTGTGTTCTCTCTCTCTTGCCTTCCTCCTCTGTCTCTCTCTCTCTCTCTCTTCCTCTCTTTCTCTATCTCTCTCGCTCTCAATCGTGTGTTCTCTCTCCCCCTCTCTCAATACTGTTACAACTGTCTCTCACTCACACTCTCATGGGTTCTCTTTCCCCCTCTCTCTCTCTCTCGCTCTCACTCTCTTGTGTTCTCTCTCTCTCTCCCTCTCTCTCTCTCTCACTCTCACTCTCTCACTCTCACTCTCTTGTGTTCTCTCTCTCTTGCTCTCCTCCTCTCTTTCTCCCTCTCCCTCTCCCTCTCTCTCTCTCTCTCTCTCTCTCTCTCTCTCTCTCTCCCTCCCTCTCTCTCTCCCTCCCTCCCTCTCTCTCTCTCTCTCTCTCTCTCTCTCTCTCTCTCTCTCTCTCTCCCTCTCTCTCTCCCTCCCTCCCTCTCTCTCTCTCTCTCTCTCTCTCTCTCTCTCTCTCTCTCCCTCTCTCTCTCCCTCCCTCTCTCTCTCTCTCTCTCTCTCTCTCTCTCTCTCTCTCTCTCTCTCTCTCTCTCTCTCTCTCTCCCCTGCCAACTCTCTCTGTCCCGCTCTTCCTCTCCTGTCAGATCTCTCCTTCTCTCTCTCTGTTTCTGCCCATCTCTTCTAGTCTTCCTTATGATACTTCTCCTCTCCAGCCATCTTTCTCTAGACGAGATAGCCGGAGAGTTAAGGGATGATTCTGAACCAGTGAACGGGTTCAGAGGTCGGTCTGGGGGACGATGTCGCTCATCAACCTGTGTCTGTGTAGGGTCGCTGAGCCAAAACAGAGGACTCAAACCCATTAACATGAACATACAGTAAAATGTTATTCCTTAGAAAAGTGAAGGTGTCCTAACTCTCTCCTAATTTGCCTGAAGAGAACAAAGCGGACAAAGAGAGCAGGTTTAAGGGGTTGATGGTGGTGGTGTGGGGGAGCCGGCGAGCTGCTTTGACTATCAAATCAATAGGACACAGTCAAACTTATGTCCCGGACCTCTTCTGTCTATCCTTCTGCAATCGGTCCGGCCGTGCTGTATTTGCATTACTGTCCAACACGCTGAGCGTTGAAGGATCAAAAAATAAAAAGGTTTATTTGCATTTCATATTTGCTTTGTTCAAATTGCTGTTCATTGCTGTGACAAGGCCTTATCAGTGGCCAAATGGTTACTCTCAGACAAAGGGCTCTGCCCGGCCGCCTGACAATCCACTTGACTCAATTGTGCTCACAGTGTCTTTTCCCTATTCCCGTCGCATACAGATTATTAGAAGATATCCAATCCACCTCTTACAGGACTTCAGTTTAAAATGTGAGCGGTAAAAAAGACGAGACAGCAGGGTTAGACCCCATTCTGTGATGGTGGCGTGCTCATAGTTAACATACATTCTCCTTCTCTCTCCAGAAGAGACACTAGTGGTGTTGATGTTTATGGTCTGTGGATGTCTATGTGGGACAGATCACCGGTTTGAGTGATTGATTGATTAACTTGCCTAATTAGATAGGTAAACACTTCAGCTCTGAGGTGGCTGTTCCTCTACAATTCTGTTACAACTGTTTTGAATATTGCATATAAAGTCCCCAATAGAACCACATTTGTTCCTACATGTGCATAGCGTGTACCCTTCGTTTTCTGTTTGGAGCGGGGAGGTGTGTCTCTGTAGACATGTTGTCCCCGACCCCTCCCACAGCCCATGTCTATGGAGCCTTCAACTTCTGTGGTTGTCAGGCAGTTTAAGTAGGCACCAGTTATTCTGCTGTCCATCCACTCTGACATCCTAAGCCAGCGACTGAGCCATCGTTCACCTGCAGACCCACCGGCTCACACCACCTCTTCATCTGCTCTTCAGGTAGGGTCCAGTGGTCGGTCGTCTGGCGGTGGGCCTTTGCCGCGGCTCTCTATCTGTTCACTCAGATTTTGGTTATCGCTTTTGATCTTCACTGAGATCAGTTGGTTGTTGTTATTTGTGAGACAAAATAAATGTCACACCAAAGGTTGCTTTATCACTTTAAGAGTTATTTGAGGAGCTGCTTTATGCTTCTACTTGTTATAGCTACTGCTACGACCACCACGTTCTAATTATTTTATTCAACAGAACAGATTAGGATACAAAAATAAAAACTAAAACTAAACTAAATGAAAAACAACTTTTTTTTCTACTATATTAAAGGGTGGATAGAAATGTATGCTTTTCAAAATAGCAATATAAAAATATAATGCAAAAAAAGTAATAAAATATCATATGATTTGTATGAATTCATATGATATGAATTGTATGAATTCATGAGATCATATTACCATATCTTAGGTCCTTTCCTAGTTCTAATTTCCAAATCCTTGTTGTTGTGTGATTTATCTTAATCTCATGAGATAAGGGTTGTTTTAAGGCTCAATCACTGGAGCTGAATATAGTATAGCACATATTTTTCATTATCATATACTAATAGCAACAGCAACAATCAGAGTCTTCAGGGGTGTCGTAAAATCTCGTGATATCATGTCTCTTTTTTTACACATAACATCTCTGGTAGTACAATTAATTGTTTTAGTTCATATTAACAGAGATTTATATTTATTTAACCAAATAACCAACTTTTTTTATAGTATCGTACTTAAGTCCTTATTTGGAGTATCTTTACTTGATTTCAGTTTTTATATATCTATGTAACAACTTTCACATTTACCGCAGTAAAAACAAAAAAGGTACTATTACTCCAATGCATTTGCAGTGGACTGTCCGTAAGCTGTGAAAAAAGCAGCATAAACAAAGCCTCCTCATCCTACCGAAGACAACTCCTTAAATCATAGTTGCTATAAATGTCTACCAACATATATGTGCTTTTTTATCCTTTTCATTTTGCTTTGATATACCTTCATTATATATCTATATATTTGTAATGAAAAATTACATATTTCAGCTCGTACTTTTTAGGATATTTTATCACAGATGGCTTTAACTTTTTTACACTTTCACTTTCAACTAAGGTATCTGTACCTCTACCCAATTATGACTTTAGAGTACTTTATACACCACTGCCATGTACACTGATTATTGTTAAACATAGCGTTTAACCCCAGTCCAATAAGGATACCAAAAAGGAAAGTTTGAAGAATACTGCTGTTTACAGAGAACTTTAGTGGTTGAATGAGGGGTAATAGCCCCACCACAATTAGCCACTTAGCATCACCTGAAGCCTACGAAACGCAGGCATACAATTGGAACTGGTGGCTAATTGTGTAGCTTTCCACTGCTGTCCTAAAACACAACTCACCTGACCTCGTTGTACGTATGGCTCACCTCAGAGCCATACGTACACACCCAACATGGTCCTGGACCCCCATAATACGCAGGTAGTGTAGTAGATAACCTAGTGATGGTCATCGTGTTGGTCTCTCCCTTGTCACTCCAACCCCCTGTGACGTATACAAATATATATGTATATTTATATGCATGCACAAAAACCATCGGCGTAGGTCTCTATGACTAACTTGAACTGATCTGCCCCCAGGTCGCCCTTCTCCGCAGAGAGCATGGAGGATTCCTCGGAGCAGTCCCACTGGGCGTCCCCGGCCCTGCTCAGCTCAGACTCCCTGGGGGTGTTCAGCTCGGACACGGGGCTCCTTTCCTCGGTGGAGGAGGGGGACGCCTTCTTCTCCAACCCAGAGGTGGACTACAGCGGCCTGCCCTCCTACTTCTCCAACCCCCCCCACAGCAGAGCCCCGTCGGCCTACAGGAACAGCACGGGTACGACTCCCCCTATGGGTCGCACTGTGTCCCTCACTTGCTAAGCATTCAAATCTCCCTCTCTTTGTTGCATAGAATACCGAGCCGTAACACGCACGTCGCTCTTCCCCTCTTCTCGCGTCCCGACAGTTCGTCAGCTGTACATGTCGCCGTCTCTGCAGAGCAACCTCCAGTGGGTGGAAGGACCGGCCAACCACTCCATGGGCTCCCCCTACAACCCCCCCACCCCCAGCTGGAGCAACAGCCCCCTGTCCAAGACCCCCCTCCTCCAGCCCACCCCCACCTCCCCCTACACCCCCATCTCCACCACCGCCACCGCCGCGTCCTCCTACGCCTCCCCCAGGGACGGCTACATGTCCACGGGCAGGGAGGGCAAGGAGAGCCCCTCGGGGCTCCAGGAGGCCCTGAAGGCGGAGAGGCTCAGCCCCACGGGGGGCGCCGCCGCCGGCAGCAGCTTCCTCAACCTGACCTCCGTGGCGGGGGGCATGTACAGCCCGTCCCCCAACTCCCACCCCCACATGCTGAGCCCCTACGGCTCGTACATGGGCTCCACGCAGGACTACAGCGCCGCCGCCCTCTACTGCAGCCCTGGAGGCTGGATGGGCCCCGGCTCCTACTCCCCCAAGCTCCGCAACAAGATGAGGCTATCCCCGCCAGGTGACCGCACACACAAGCATCATCATCAGCGTCTTCATCAGCATCATCCGCGTCATCATCAGTGTTGCAGTGTTCTGCATTGTCGTGTTTAGTGCAGCCATGGTGGGATAACCCATCATGAATGGTGTGACTCTTCCTGTTAGAATGGTTAATCAGCGTGTTTCTCTGATTTCAAACAGAGGCCCGGGAGTGCGTCAACTGTGGAGCCACCGCCACCCCCCTATGGCGCCGGGATGGTACAGGCCACTACTTGTGTAACGCCTGCGGACTGTACCATAAGATGAATGGTCAGAACAGACCTCTGATCCGCCCCAAGAAGCGACTGGTATGACACAAGAGGCTTTTGGTTGTTGTTGTTGTTGTTGTTGTTGTTGTTGTTGTGGTTGTTGTTGTTGTTGTTGTTGGTACTCTGATAGAACCACGGTAAAGGTAACACACTGAGGCCTGTGTTTGTATTACTATGTTCCAGATCGTGAGCAAACGAGCCGGTACGCTGTGTGCCAACTGTCACACCAGCACCACCACGCTATGGCGGCGCAACGCCAATGGGGAGCCCGTGTGCAACGCCTGCGGACTCTACTTCAAGCTGCACAACGTGAGTCCCCGCACAGACAACACACGGCTCGGCGCACGCCGCCCTGCGTACGGTCGGCTGATGTACGACCGCGAATCCAACGCCGGCTTTTCCCGTTCATCCTACAGGTCAACCGGCCGCTCACCATGAAGAAGGACGGCATCCAGACACGCAACCGCAAGGTGTCCAACAAGAACAAGAAGAGCAAGAAGAACCTGGGCCACCCGGCATCGTACCCAGACATGATGCAGCCGCTGGAGGACAACTGCGGGCCTTTCTCCCTGGGGCCCGGCTCCATGCTGTCCTACGGCCACACGGCCCACCTGATCCCCACAGCTCCCCACGGCCTGCACTCCTCCGCCCCCATGTCCTACACGCACTACCCCGGCGCTGGCATGGTGCCCGTGGGAGGGCTGGGTGTGTGACTGGGCTAGGGTGTGGTCCCACCTGCGCGTCGCAACAACAGTGGTGATTGATATATAGGATTTCTGTCTGGCTGTTTGTATGTATGTATGTATGTATGTGTCCACAGTTGTGCACTAGAATAGAAGGTTGTTTTATTTTCTATTTGTTTTTCACTGTATTTCAGGCCAAGTTGGGGCATATTAGAAGGAGTATGTCAGGTTTTGTTATAAGGTCAATACAATGTTTTTCACATCTGGTTCATTCTGGTGCTACTGCACAATGGACAAAATGATATTTCCAACAGAATTGTGTATCCATGACAACAATGTGGTTTTTTTTGTTCAGTTTTACACCTGTAATTTTTATATTGCAGAATACGTAGAACGTTGGGGTAGTCAGATTTTGCAGATATTAAAGCATGTGTATTGTCTGATATTTGTTTGTTTATGGTTTGTTGGTTTGAGTCAATTCAGTCAAATTAAAACAAGCACTGGGCATTTGTTACTTACCACCGTCACTCTGTGTCCATTATATAAAGCTGTCTTTGTAAAGTCTGCATGACAGTGCACTTTATCAGCTCCACCACAAATGCAAATTTGAGGCGACAATACCGTACAGCCAAACCACTTTAGCTCAGTTCCATATTCAAAATCCACTTCAATATGATTGTTTAAAAAATGTTTTCAAACTGAAACAAAAAGACCACACAAACCCTCATATAGAAACAGAGACTTTGTTACGTGGTGTTACACACTAGCCTCATGCTCCAAGGTCTATAGCCTGAACTGGCGTTAAATGCCATCGTAAAATGTGCTGAGTGATAATTGTTGTTAGTTGTAATAAGGTCAAATAGGCCAACGATGGAAGCCTGGAATGCAGGCTCAAAACCATGAAAGAACAGGGATTGTTGCAAGATAATTATTATACATTTGCTTGTGCATTATCAAAAAATTGTGCAAACTGGCAACAGACCTATATTTCTTGGGAACAGACCTATATTCCACTATATTTCAGGCATACTGAAACAGTGAATGAATAGTCAGTCAAAAGCTGAGATAGTATCTTCAATCTTTCTACGTTCACCAAGACTTGACTAGATAAAACTGAAAAATTACACTTCCTCTTTCTAACCACCAATCCACAACAATGATTGCTGGGAGGTAAGGACTTCAGATAAGAGAATCTATGGGCAAAAAAAAAAGTGAAAGAATGAAAAAGGCATCGTTAACCAAAGAGGATAAATATGTGGTGCTGAAAAGCAGAACTACGCGAGAACCCTGGGGTGAGCATGTTCATCTTTAATGAGCTCAGGAGGGTTTCGGGAGGATCACGCGGGACTGGTGGAGGACTGATAACTTATCACTGGGGCGCAGACCACAAGCCATCCACCTGATGCTCATACGAGCGCTCACCAGCTCCCTGGCAGTTACACTGACACCAGAGAACCACGCATGAGAGGAGGTAGCCTGTCCTTCACCACGCCTGCCCCAACACCCTGCCCACAGTCTACTAGGCTCAGGGTGACCTGGCTTCCCAGGCTACAGTTGAAAAAAGCAAAACAGCTATTCAAATGATCACTGTACTCTTGATAGGTAAAAAGCCCCTTTACCCATGTATGAACTATTTAGATCCACATATGATAGAGCCCAGTTCTGTTTCTGAAGCCGTTTGGAAAAAAACTAACATTAGATCTATCACATTTCAGTGTCAATCGAGGAAGAATAAAACCACCTGGTAGGTCCTAGCCTAGGGGATTATTCCTGGTTAATAAACAGGTTGTTAATAGATAAGAATTACACCTTGGTTCATTAAGATTAACAATTGTCCATTCTGACACTTAATGGTCAAGTGCTGCACTTTATTACTTTGCTTAAATACAATTTTAAAAATGGCTTGGGCATCCCCTTCTAAGGAGTTGAACACAATTAAACTTATTTTAATTTCTCTTTAGATATCCTTTATACTTGTCTATTCTTGCTAGCATATCAAGAGGTGACAATATTCTTTCCACAACATCTTTGTGTCAAGGTTTGGCTTGATTAGTTGAGCTACGATCCTTCACGGTGCCGGTGTATACACTTATGTGAAGAGAGATTCTGCCTTCCATTTCTGCAGCATGGCAGTATGCACTTTCTGTTAACATCTGGGCACGGAACACAGTGATAGATAATGTGTCATTCCATTCCATTTTTTGACCTAAATATTGCAGTTGCACTTTATATTTGACGTACTAATGCATCATCATCTTTTATAATATATAATATCAAATAAAAGAAACAAACTTCCTGGCAGGATATCTGTGACAATGATAAAATTATTATTTACAACATAGATAATGGTTAATATAATCATATATTATAAGTCAAAGTGCAAAGATCCTAGGGTCTCGTCTTGAAGAATAGGATATGGGTTGACATGATCTCATTTTGATTCTTAAGAAGTTAGGTAGTTTATTCTTGTTTCCTTGGCATGCTTTATCTTTTGTTACTGCCAGCTAGGCTCTGGGGAAATGGCAACAAATGACAGGGAAAGATTACCAACCACATGCTCACTCCAGCTCCCTCACAAACCCATCCGTTGGACGCCTCCTCTCTTCTTTTCTTCTTTTTTTATGGTGGGGGTTGCATCCACAGTTGTCCCTTCAAGTTGAGGGATGTCACTTTTAAGTTTATGGCTATAACTGTTTTTCTGACTTTGTCGCTGTTACTTCTGAGGCTTATTTCTTGTCCTAAATCAGCAAACCTTTGTGAATATCCTCTATTCAATAATTCAAGATATTCAGTAAGTCAAATTATTCACTTAATCCCTCAGAGATGATCTATATTTAATTTATCTCCCCTTTAAATCACTTTAATAGTTTCCTTCTCAACTGCTACTGGATAGAGATCAGATTGAGATGCTGCATAGTCTCTATTGTTGGGCAGCTGAAGCCATTTGAGGAGTGTAACAAAGGCTCCATCCAGAGGCAAAACATAAGACTGCAACTCTACCACACAAATGTCCCCCTGGCTGAGATATAGTCCTGTACCCATGACCGATCACCAGGTCAACACAGCACATGCCCGGGGGGCCGCTAGGGGCCCAAAGCTTTCACAAGGGTGTGTGTTTGCGTCTTATCTAAATTAAATCTGCCCAGTTGCTGCCCTGACAGACCACAGTAGCAGGTTCCTAGCAGCTCGCAGCCCAGCTACAGTCAAACTGTAGGACCCTATGGTCAACTTGCACCAAGAGGACCCTAGCTACGGTCTCCCTTCACCAGGAGGGCCCTAGCTACGGTCTCCCTTCACCAGGAGGGCCCTAGCTACGGTCTCCCTTCACCAGGAGGGCCCTAGCTACGGTCTCCCTTCACCAGGAGGGCCCTAGCTACGGTCTCCCTTCACCAGGAGGGCCCTAGCTACGGTCTCCCTTCACCAGGAGGGCCCTAGCTACGGCCTCCCTTCACCAGGAGGGCCCTAGCTACGGTCTCCCTTCACCAGGAGGGACCTAGCTACGGTCTCCCTTCACCAGGAGGGTCCTAACTACGGTCTCCCTTCACCAGGAGGGCCCTAGCTACGGTCTCCCTTCACCAGGAGGGCCCTAGCTACAGTCCAGCTGTAGCTGGAGTGCCCTAGCTATGGTCTATCTCTACCAGCAGGGCCATAGTGCCATGTGTGTACCTCTCTCTCTCCCTCCTTTAGAAAAAAGTTTCTTTCGATTTGTCTATGATGTTTAGATAAACGTACATGTTTGTTTGAGAACTTCGGATTAAGTTGGTTACATTTTAATTGTATGTCATCATCATTGGGCTCAGTTTGGATAAAAGGATCTTCAAAATGACAAAAATATAAAGCAAGACATCCCAATGCCCAATTTTGTGCATTGGAAATAATGAAAATGTTGCGTGTAATTCTTTCCTTCGAAGAAATAAACGTACAGACATATAAATAAATACACCATAACAAAGCATAAACAAAACATAAATATATTTATTTTTTTGAAGCATGCCATAACTCCTTTACAGCAAAATAAAATGAAAATAACTAGGTGTTACAAAATAGAAAATGAAATATATTCTATAATATCTTCTGTCAGTTTGGAAATAATCAAAATTGGTCCTTAAGAGAATACACAAAGGCAAAAAAATAAACACAATAGGCAAGTCTCTGTCCCGTTTCACTCTTAGCTTATCAGATCCATTTCAAACCCCTCCGGTCTATAATGTGTAACATCCTTTATACAAAACAAAAGATAAAAGCTTTGCTGTATGCAGAAGGAACACAGCACAGGCTGGGTACGGAGTATAACAGCTCACAAGCTACATATGGAAAAACTGCCATAGCCAATCAAGACTGTCAGTGCACAAGCAAACTGGGCCTTTGTAAACATTAACCATTTTTTTATTAATATTATTTAGTGTTGTACAGTATGTGCTAGGGGAGGGGGGGAGGGAGTAAACACGTGCTGACTCATCCGTCCTCTAGACATGTTTCTTGGCGAGCAGAGCCCCGAGCAGCACCCCAGTCAGCAGCACCGCGCCCACCAGCATCCATCTCCTCTGACTGTCCCGGGTACGCCTCGCTCCCGCTGCCGCGTCGCTGCCAAAAACCGCAGCAAAGTGTTTCTGTAAATGAAAATAAGACCAGATAAGAAGACAATTACAGCCCCAATAACATTAATACATAAATATGCAAGAAGCAGACGGCCCCAAAAGGCCGTCCTTGGGCCGCTGGCTGCTCAGTGCTCACCCATCCTCCGTTGCTCTGGATCCAGTGGTCAATGTGGTCGTCCAGGTACCTGGTCATCCACTCTGCCACGCGGGGCACCATGTGGCTCATCTCCTTCTCCACACACTCCACGCAGAGGGCCCCCCCGAAGGCAAACAGGCCCACTATGCGTCCCCAGTTGATGCTGTCCCTGAACACCTCGTCCATCACGCTTTCGAAGCTACCGTAGGCCGTGGCGGGGGTGATGGGCAGCTGGGACGACAGGTCGCTGAAGGCCAGCGTGTAGCGCAACTCAAACTCTTCCACCGATTCTAGAAGCGCTGCCCTCACAGCCTCCGTGCCTTGTGGAGTAGGTGATGGCGCCAACTGGCCATTGCCGTTACCGTCGTTCAACCGTAACCCATTAATACCAATCCTGTTGGACTTGTCCTCATCAGTCCCCTCACCTGCCCCCTCGGGCTGGAAGGGAATAGGCCTGTAATTCCTCTGAGACAGTTTATGGCTTAGGAAGAAGAACACCAGTTCTCTGTTACTGATGGACATGCTTGTGTCAATGCTCATCGCCCGCCTAGTCAGACTTCATGGTTGGGTGCTTCTGCTCAAGCTGACCGTCAGCTCTATAGCTAAAATTGGATCTCTTCACTTTGATTGGCTTTCTGTCGTTGGCAACCGGTGCTGTTGGCCTGCGAAGACATGAATCCATGGAGACTATAACATCAAGGAACGAAAAAGGTTATTTGTTAAAAAGCCATGGTTTGTGGTGAAATCTTAAAAGCTAGCCATATGTAAAATGTCCATGAAATGAGCCTACAATTTAAATTGATGCCGATGATAAGGACATTATAACTCCATTGACTATGGTATGGTGCATACCATTTTGATCAATAAGCCTGCAATATTCACACGTGTGCGTATGAGAAAAGGTCAAGGCCTATTCTGACCATTATGGAGAGGAATACCTAGTATGGAAAAATGCTTTGGTAATAAAGTCCATTCCGACAACTGACTGCAAACAAAGTTGCTAAATCCTTTGTTAATGACGCGTTTATCTTTCTCCTGTATTCAATGTAATTAAAACGACTGCGCCACAAAAACGCATGTGATAGCATCCGATGTACATTTAGTGTGTGGCACCAGTCCACCGTCATTTCAATGGGAAAAGGTACGTTATTTCATCGCCGCCCAGTGATAAGCAGACCAGAGTATTAGCTTCCCTACGTAGCTACCCTGGCCCTGCGCTATACGATGCAACCAAATCAATATGAGGATATCCATTTAAAACACGTAAGGTCTGGATCGGCAAACATACTAAAGCTGACAACTCGGTTCGGGTTATTCGTGATGAATTTAGTTGAATATCCGGTCTAGATTTAGTGGTAGATTGCTAGATTAGAAACGTAAGGAAAACTATTAAAATACTGTAACCATAGCAGCATTGATCATGCCCAAGTTTGATTTATATACTTACAGTGGTGAATTCTTCTCAATTCAAAACCAAAAGGGTTTTATAAAATGCATATCTGAAAATAACAAAACAAATATCGACATTTTACAGCTGAAAATAGGCCTTGACGTGTTAGTATTGGCCTGTTGCTATTGGCCAAATCTCGAAGCGGATGTCCCTCCTTCTAGATTTTTTTTTACCAATAGGTGGTTTCCCAGAGCCGGAAGTTAATTCAGAAACAACAAAAAGCCATCAACAACAAAACGTTAGGGGGCAACAAGCGATCTAATACTAAATGTTAGGGGGTAAAATTGTTATTATCTGAACATGCAATGTAACATTTCAAATACTCATTCTGTCCATGGGCTGAATAAACTCAACTATATATCACTGCAAGCACAAATATTTGAAGCCCCAAATCTATTGTTTGCAAAGTAAAAAAATAAAGATAGAAATCAGGGATTTTTAGGAAATAAGCTTATTTATTTAAACGTGTACATAGACAATTAGCATATCCTACATTTTCTATGAGTGAAATGTCAATACAGTTACATTTCACAATGACAAAAAAGAATATCAAATTGGGAAAATTGTTTCATAAATCAGTGAACTAATGAGCAACAGTGAACATATGTATAGTCTAACAAAGTACAATGCCTAAATTATTTACAATGTCACAAATTATGCCACTTACAGAAGCCATACAATTTTTTGCACAATAATATAGCTTGATTTCTCTCTCAATACTGGTATGAAGGTCAGTATTAGTTGTTACAGTATTTCCATGTACCATGCCATTAGCCCAAATATCTGAATTCTGAATGTTGCTGTTGTTGAAACATTTCTCCACCAGCCATCCTCACACAAATGCAAAGGACTGAATCAAGGCACACTTCAGAGCACGGACACTAACACAGTGCTACCAAAGTATTTGCTTTCCCATCGTTCAAATTGTTTGTCTCCCCTCTGGAAGTCCCATCTGTAGTGCTCTGGATTTCTTTCGTAACCTCTTGGACGTCCTCACTGGGAATGTCGTCGTCGACATTCTCAACTACACCCTCCTCTATTTCTGGTTCACTGTCCGAGTCAATGGATATGGTCTCTGTATATGTACTAAGCTTTAGTGTACAGTTAATTGCCTCACATTGTTTGTTTTGGTGCATGGATGGGGTGCCGGACTTGAGGCCTCCGGGTCTGCGTGAGGTACCAGCCAGTTTGATTTCCTCGAATGTCATGTCATGCTTTATTTTCTTGAGGGCCTGCATGTCAAAGCCAAGCAGCACAGAAGATTTCTTTGACTCACAGTCGCTCTCACACACCCGCCGTTTGTTTAAAAAGTGACTGGCAATGTCTGACTTCCAGAGCCATAGACTAGCGGACAGCTTCTCCTCTTCTTTGAGAGAGAGGTAAGGGCGCTTGTTGAAGTAGGCTGTGAGGAAGGCTTTACGGGCCTCATACGTCTTATGTTCGTAACTTCTAGGATCCAGCACGAGATCTGCATCATCCCGGGGTCCGGGTGCAGCAGAGGTCGTCTTCGAATCGTTTAGTTTGAACCTCTTGGGGTCTGATGTGGTCGGAGTGGGTAGCCGTCTCTTCAGGAACCCGGCACCAGAGGAGTTCAGAGTCAGGGCAGACTTCATGCCCTGGCCTGCATGGGACCGGCCCACTGCCCTGCACTGCACAAGATGCAAGGTGATCGTGGAGGCCACCATGTTGCTTGTGTACACCCCAAGGCAGTGTATGCACTTGTATGTCATCTTTTTCTCCACCGGGTGCATCGTCTGGAGCACTTGGTGTCGCTCCCGTAGATGCTGGGCGAGGGCATGGACGATGGGGCCCTTAAGGATGGTGAAACACAGCGGGCAGAGGGTCTTACCCACCTCACTCTTGTCAGTTAGAGCCGTTGGATTTCTAGCATGTGCCTCTCCTTTCCTGTCCATCACCTTAGGAACGGTTACTTTAACCAAAGGGGGACTGCTGCTCTGAGCAGATGCAGTTGGATCCTGACCATTGATGGACTCCTTCATGTTAAATGTGATTACAACAAGCTGTATGTTGTTAGACTTGTCTTGTTTGATGGTGAGGTCAAAGGTTAACGGGGATGTAGCCGTAGGCCCAACATAGTCGTCTGGGTGAACCTGCTTGACATGCTCAATCATCTTCTCAACGTTGTGGAAAGCAGAATGGCACTGAGGGCAGGTGAGCCCGTGGATTAACATGTGGTTAAGCAATGTATCACTGGGCAGATATCGATTGCAAAGCAAGCACTTGCTGGTGAAGTTGTGGATCTTCATTATGTATTTGGCCATCGCCCAAACTTTCTTTGCTTTATGTGCCTTTTCAAAATGAGCACTATAGAGATTTTCTGGAAAAAGCTCATTGCATACAGTGCATATCTTCCACTTCTGTGTTTGGGATGTGTTCACAGCAGAAGATGTGCTTTCAGCCAAGGCGCTACTTCCAGGAATTGAGACACGCCCCGGATGTCCAGCAATGGAAGATTGATTTTTAAGAAGTGAGGGACCCTGTTTTAAGTTGCCACGCATCATGTGGCCTATTTGCTCAGAAGTTAAGCTACGGCCCGCGGATGCCACTATGGAGGGTTTCTGTGACATTCCAGGGAAGGCTTGAGACCTGGAAACCATAACATTGGCATGCCCAATCATGCTTGTGACTTGAGAGCCAATGCGTTCGTGGTACTCAACCACATGCTGCACTAATGCCTCGTAGCTTCGTGTGGAAAACTGGCAGCGCTTACATAGGATGTTGTTGCCATTGACAGAATTTGCACCATTTTTGACTGATGACTCAGAAACCATGCCAAGGTAGGGGGAGACCACATGCTGAAAATGTTCCCTGTAAATGTGTCGTCTTACAATGTTATATAGAGGGTCCCGGTAAGTGCATTTTTTGCAAAAGTACATTGCTTTCTCCACATTGTCTCCCTGTTTAGCTTTGTCTGGCCATACTTTGTCCTTCTGGGCCACCGCAGCGCCCTGGATGGTCCCGTAGTTCTGCCGAGTTGAACTCGGTATGTGGAATATTTTCACGTGAGTCTCCATCGTTCTCTTGCTCGCAGTGAAGGTGCAGTATGGACAGTTAAGCAGGATGCTGTTCTCAAAATTCTGCCTGTGTACATTGCGAAAGTGGTTCTTGTAGCCTGAGTAGTATTTGGAAGAAAATGGACACTCTGTGCAGCAAAATGGCTTGGATCGATATTCCTGAAAGGGATAAAGCAAAAACATACAATACTTAATAATACCAGAGAAAAAAACAGCTGGGACTGCAACATACAATTTCAAAGCAGCATTTAACCTACCTGTGTTTTGGAGTATGATGGGTCCCATGAGGAAATCTCAAGGCAAAGAGTTCCTTTGACATATTGCTCATTAGGGCAAAACTCCTTGAACTCCTGCATAGTGAGAAGAAAGGGAAATTAGTCACAGGCAAGACTTGATTTATTTTGTGATAACTAGCCATGCACTATTCAGACTTTTGAAAGTACCAGTCCAAGGTTTAAAGGGAACACGGTCAAATTATTCAATTAAGTATAGCTAGAAATAACTATGAATTGAAAATAACTATGAAACTTTTGAAAGAACTCAAGGTAGTAATTTGCAATAGGATAAAATATTTAATTGAAATTCATGTCTAATTGTATTCAAATAAGAACACATTTTCTTTGTTTCTTTAATTGAAAAGGAACTTCCAAGCTACTTATCCAAATGAAAAGTGGGATAAATGCACACTCACCTCAGCCGCCTCTTTACAGTATTCTAGCCCAATGTCACCAAGTGCTTTCTTCACCTGCCTCCTGGCTCTCCGAATCCTGGTGAGGTTGTTCACAGGGAGCTGATACATGTCTGTCTAACAAAAGCGAAAAAAATATATACGTGTATAAAATATTCAAAACAAGGGTTAGTGGCTATGCAAGAACAATCACAAAAACAACAATTAACGATGGTCTTTTTATATGCTTTATATGTTGTCACCGTGACGCTGAACAATAGTAAATAATATAATGATAGAATATATCCATTTTACAAATGAGTAATGAGCGAGAATATGGGAAGCACCCATTGGCAGGTAGTAATCATTTTAGTGGACAAATGGACGTTTGGCTAGGTTAAAGG
The DNA here is from genome assembly GCF_026213295.1 of Gadus chalcogrammus. NCBI lineage: Eukaryota > Metazoa > Chordata > Actinopteri > Gadiformes > Gadidae > Gadus > Gadus chalcogrammus. The sequence goes on from NC_079424.1 coordinate 16,526,282, forward strand.
TTTCCATCGTTAGCGGGGCCCTACGATTTTATATAACAGTAGATTGTGTTTGACGACGAATGGGGATGTTCTAAACGGAGGGTTGAAATCGACACAATTGACCACTTACTTAAATCACAGCATCTGATATCCTGCTATTTACCCTGGAGATGATTTTCGCTAACATTAACGCTAGATGCTTGATTCGCTCGTGGCGGCTTGGCTGCGTGCCCCAAAGTTACCTAGCCCCAGTCACAAGTCCACTCTCCCCTTCACTAACCAAATAACCCCGCTTGATTTAACACACTTTACGTACATACAGCTCGGAGGAATGCAAAGCTTACCTAGAGTATGAACTGGTCCAACAGAGTTTTGAGCTGGGCCAGGCTGGACGGACTCAGGTGAATAATGATGATGATCGCACTCGGAGCCGGTGCTGTGTGATGCTCTGCTAGTGTGCAAGCTAACCAGCTAGCGATCCCATTTGTTGTACGTTACTGTTTCTAGCAAGCTATAGGGTCGAAAGAAGGACAGAGTAGTGCACCATTCATTAGAACGACATACTGGATATTCGATTAGCCGTAAAGTGTGAATCAGAAGAAACTCATCGGCGCTCTTTGAATTGTTTTGCTGACTTGGCCGTAGTGGTGAGCGAGCAGAGCCGCTAGCCTAACCGTATCTATTTCAGCCAAGATAACACTCAATCCAAAATGGCGCCGTCAAAAAGACGGAAGTCATAGGATGGAGCCAGGAGGTGGTGGAGAAGTTGCAACCAGACGGATTTATTGTGTATCTTGAAAATAATATAACATTTCATGCCAGACAGTAAATGACCATGCATTTAATCAATCAAATAATTAATTGTATTCATACATTTGAAGTACGCCATTGAATAAAAATACATAAAAGTGTCTAAATATGATTGATTGCGTTTTGAATTGAAACAGTAACATAGGCCTTTTGCTCACGTTGAAGAGTAGTACAATTAAGGGTTTGCGTCCAGCTATCTAAATGGTAGATAAAAACATTGAATATTTATTGCAGATGTTTTCACTCCAGGGGCTCCATAACTTCCAACACAACAGTACGTGGTCCTGTCATCACTAGCCGAGATACCGTCCGATAATCCAGGTTGAGTACACACTCTCCATTCACCTGACAGATAAACTGTCGAATCTTGCAACAAACAGAAAAAAGGATGAAATTGACAAATTCATAGGCCTACAATAAAATCTAAGAAGTTAAAATACATAAAATATTGCCTTAATGAATGGCCTACTTAATGGCATGGAGTAAAGTAGTAAAGTAGGACAACCTTAACTCCACCTGCTGCTGCTGGACTCCCAGGGTCGACAGCCTGGACATAACAGGGGGCCATGCCTCTGACAACAAAGCCCCAGCCCAATGCATCCCCAATCACCTTGAAATTAATGTATAGAAAAGCCAGTGTGGAACAACCTCAATTTAAATGAGTGATGAATGCAGGTTGAAAGTTTTGCAAAAAACTGACTTTTGTAATTTTACTCTGTTTTCTGGAATTCTAGCACATTTGATTTGAGTCTGAGAGCTACACACAGGAAAGTAATTTGTGTCAACAGGATGTAAAGGCCATCTGCTGTGACAGTAAATATGAAGCTGATCTAATGATTAGTAGCCTGTATGATCTTCTATTTCTGACATATGTTCCAAAGTAATGTATTTGCAACTGTCAATGCCATGCCAATTCATAATTAAGTGTTGTTGAATTAACTCCTTGCTAGTAATGTAATTACCCTTCACATTAACTACTAACCTCTTACCGTTAACACTCTTTTACTGAATGGTGCGCCAGGTGACAATAACTCTTCACAGGTCAAGTTTCTTCTCAGCACTAAAAAAACAAATAGGAACCATTTTATTATCAACATCAAGGTTTGGAGTATATATGCAGGAAATATATGAAGCTGTGAGACACTTGCCTGATTGTGGATTATATCTCCCTGGTGGGGTCGTGGAGAGATTGACAAAGGGACAAAATCCAGAGGCAAGAAACTGAAGCCCACTCAAGCTCCCTCGGGGCCCGGAAATAACCTGTTTCCCATCATTACCTTAGTGAAAATCCAAACAAACTATTTAATACTTTACTTCACGCATCAATTATTTCTCAACATGTTTCATCAGTATGCAAAATCCTTTATTTTACCAGAATTGAAACCGGTGTAGTCTTCTTGGGGTGTTTTATGCAGGACAAACGGACTGTCGGGCTGAACGTCCTCTAATGTGGGCACAGAAGGCCCTTCTTCATTGTCTTGCTCATTGTCATGTAACAGTTCCGACAGGCGCCGGCGCCTGCGGAAGTTGATGCTGAACTGATAGAGTAATCCACTGTCGAAAAAGTTGTGTTTCTTTAACACTGGGGGTGAGAGGGGGGAAGGGAGGGCAAGGGAACAAAGGAGAACCACGTCACATTTGAGGCCTAATGGTATTCATCAGGGAGTGGACAAGCTGTTTTCTTCTGTTCTAAATTTCTCCCTTTTAAACACATTAATAACTGAAAGTTATTATGGGATAATAATAATTTAACCGATGCTTGTTCCTGTAATGACCTGGTCATAACATGTTAACCTATGCCATGTTCCTGTAATGACCTAGTCATAACATTCTATCCTAGGCCATGTCCCTGTAATGACCTCGTTATAACATTTTAACCTATGCCATGTTCCTGTGATGACCTGGTCATGAAATTTTAACCTATGCCATGTTCCTGTAATGACCTTGCCATAACATGTTAACTGATGCCATGTCCATTCAATTACCTGGTTATAAAATGTTAACCTATGCCATGATGTAATGACCATGGTCATAAAATTTAAACCTATGTCATGTTCCTGTAATGAGCTGGTCTTACCATGTTGGAAAATGCCATGTTCTTGCAAAGCTCGGCACAGTTCCACTCCTTGTTTCCGGCTTTCCACTTCAGCATTCTGAAGGAGCCAGTCAATCAGATGGCAGCCAGGAAAGCAGCGCTGATATATAACACCGTGCTTCTCTCTCTGCTGCAAGACCGAGTCCTTAGCTACAATAAGGCTGTGGAACCAAACACACACATACATAATTCCAAGGCTTTCATTAAAGAACACAAATCGCTTTACATTTGGAAAGATACAAGTAATCATCTATTTCAGAGGACATTTTGCACAATAAGCAAGTGTACAATCCAATTTTAAGACCAATCCATTAAACATTTTCAACATTACATTTGCACAGAAGTGTGCAGCTTTACTCTCCCTTCAGAATCCACAGGGGAATGTCTTAACGTAAGCATTTTTGCGCTCAAATAAAGTGATTGCTTGGCCAAATGAAGCTGCTCTTACTGTTCATACAATCTTTGTCCCAGCATAAAGACCTTCACTTCTTTATTGAAGGGAAAGGTGCCGTCATCTTTGCGGAAACGGTAGAGAAGTTTTGCATCCTTGAACACAGGTCGCTTGTCACACACTGAGAAAATTAGAAACACAATCCCAATGAGCCTTCAAATTGACATCGCTCTATTCTGTTCTATTGAATTACAGGGTTTGCATTTTTTTCTTACGTATCAGCGAGGCCTAAAGGCCATTTCCTATGAGTGTAACCTTGAGCAAGGAATCACCTGGGTGCTTCCTGCTTACCATGGTGAACAATGTCATGGTCCATAAGATGCTGCATGAGACAGATTGCTGTGGCACGATCCGGTGCCTCCTTGTGAACCACAAGCCAGTCTGTGAGCTCTTGGGCCACAAAGCAGTTGGGGTACGTGCGCAAATGGTATCGCCGTTCCTTAACGAGCTTGCAATCGTGGAGCCTCAACCTTGGATTTGAAAAAGACTGTCAGCAATGACTTTAACCATTAACCTGGACACCTCAGTCACCAAAAAGAGGATCCAACCTGGATCGTCCTCAGCAAGCCATATTCAGATATTGGTAATATGTAGATACACAAAGTAATGCCTAACTTAGGGTCATAAAATTTTTTCCTCTTCCTTCGCCCCATACCTGAGTTGCTCTCCAGCAATCATCACCTCAGCCTTGTGTAGTCGAACCATGGTTTTTCTCCTATTACTGCTTACATGATCCATGTCTCTTTGCTTCTCTTTCTGGCCAGCTATGTTTACCAAATAGTCATTGAAACCGTCATGTGGGAGAAATGTGTTGTGTATACAGCGAGTTAGAGCTGAAAGGATCTGGGGGAGGGGTGGCTATGGAGGCAGGGGAGGGGGTAAGGGAATGATAGGGAGGTGAATATTGGGAAATATTTTAGCCCATTTGTGTAAGCTCTTTGTTTCACAGCAGCAGTTATGGTCAACACCACCGGGTGTCAGTAGTGGTCCTTTTTTGCGCAATCACAAAGGAACCTACACGTGTTAGCGAATTGTTTTTCACATATTTAAGGAAGTAGAAATTACAGACTAATGCATAAATTAAGACTATTTTACACGTGGGATTTTTAAGAAGGTCAGACAAGCAAATTCAGCTACCTAAGTAATTCTGAACCAGCCTAGTAGGCATAGTGAATGCCGGGCTACGAGGTTTTGTTAAAGCAGAAAAATATGTAGGCTACTGTATACAAACAAGCAAATTAGGCTACTGGGATCACATTTGACGTTTTGAGACGGATACATACACCAAACGTGTACAGCAAAACACCATCGACTGATTAAATTGCACAAAGATAATATAACATAGGCTAAGGCTTAGATATACCAAAAGGTAAAACCACGAATATCGACAAAGGATTATGGCAGCAGACCAGCCTATGGGGTTCGACTGGGATTTAGTCGATATTCTCACCATCACATGTTAAGGGTCTGAAAATACTCTCGCATCAGCTTTTATGCAAATGCCCTGTGCGTGGTCTCATTGGAGAAGAGCTCGGAGGTGTAGTCTACAACGCCTGACGTCACGTCAATGCAGCTTTATGAAGAAAGTGCGCTTCACGCGAAAAGGCAGAGGTAGCACACGCACGATTGTGCTCTTTGAGATTTCCGTGGACTAACTTTACCCTCCGAAAAGCCCATCGCTTACAGTACAGATGACCCACTAGTTGGTAAGGTGGAACCCCTTACGCATGTTTTTTTTTATTTGTAGACATATTGCGATATATCTTTTTTGGAACTTCATTCTAAAGCATTGCGTGTTTACTGCATTACAGAACTGTGGGTATTCGGAACTCCGGGCGGAAAAAAAAGCAAGCTTGCAATGAATATGTCAGCCGATGCGCATTTGCATTTGGGACTTCAGAAAACACCGATGGATTTTGTCAGCGAATTCGACTTAGCCGTTAGTTCGATGAAGTTCGGCGTCAAGAAGGAGACAATGCATGGGGGGGATCGTTCATTTATTGGACCGTGCAATCAACTTCAAAGACCAGAATCTGCCTCCACCACTCCGGGCAGCACACCTTCCAATTCGGTCCCCTCGTCGCCCAACCTCAACCCAAACGAGCAGAGGAACAACCCGGGCGGTGAACAGTTTTGGATGTCTAACAACGGAGGTTACTCCCAGCAAATGTATCCTCAGTCTTTTGGTCTGACACCCGAGGACGCCATGGACGCCCTCATTGGCACAACGGTGCAGGCCAATCCATCTGCGCCCCACGGCCACCAGCCCCCCTTCCCCGCTGAATTCGAGGGGTACGGACAAATGAACGAGCACGTCCCGCATTACCCCGGACACCTCCGTCAGCCGGACGCCCTGGTGGGCCACGCCGAGATGCAAGGTTTGGCTAACACACAGTGCCACTATCCGGGGGAGGACGTCGAGAGCTCGGCTCCCCATTCGCCAGAGTCCCAGGACATGGTCCTGGGCGCGCACCACCTCCACCACAGCAGCAGTCGCCACGACAGAAGGTCCAACGGCGACATGCAGTTCTCGGACGATCAACTAGTGTCCATGTCCGTCAGGGAGCTGAACAGACACATCCGAGGGATGACCAAAGACGAGGTCATGCGTCTCAAGCAAAAGCGTCGGACCCTGAAAAACAGAGGGTATGCCCAGTCGTGCCGCTTCAAGCGTGTTCAGCAGAAACACGTCCTGGAGCACGAGAAGACCAGCCTGGCCTCGCAAGTGGAGCAGCTGAAGCACGAACTCAATCGATTGGCCCGCGAGAGGGACGCCTATAAACTAAAATGCGAGAAACTGACTTGTGCGAACGGCTACCACGAAACGGGGTCGACCAGCGACAACCCTTCCTCGCCCGAGTATCTGATGTGAGTGAACTTTTTGCAGCCCTGGCCTATTTTCCCTAGGCGCCCCCTGTAAACGGTTGCCTATAAAACGTCTGTACAAAAAAATAACGCATTTATGACTTTATCTATAGACCATACAATATAATTATAATAAGGTGGATCGAGTTGCAACTCTTATCGTTCAATTGAAAAAAGGAATCATGCGTCTACCTGAAGAATCACCAAGCATGCATGCGGGACATGTATGGGACTTTTTTATATTCCATATATCATACTCTTACCTGTATTCTATCTGAATGGAGATACTTGAAATTGATTTAACTTGGCGAATACTCAATTTATTATTTACGCAGGACATCTGATTTTGGCTTTCTTTTTTTGTTTGAATTCCTTTCTTCTTCTTCTTCTTTTTGTCTTTAGCATTCTTGATTGCTTAGGTTTTGTCAAAATTGTTCACATTAATCTTATCTACTCAATATAATTATCTAGAGATTAAATGTCAATTTTTTTATGACGCTGGTTCTGCTGGACGGATTGGTTCCTGTTCTTTCTATGATAAAAAAAAAAAGAAATATGCAAGAAGGAAATAATAGGGATTTGCAGCATTGACAAGAATTGTTTTGTATTTAAATTGTTTTTCATCAACTATGGATCAATAAAGCCATTTGACTTTGTAAATCTGTGTCTCATCATATATCACCTGACAGGGTTAATCAATAATATAGGTTACAATGAATATTTAACCCACATCATGATTTTATATTAGGCCTATTATCATTTCAAAATCTAGACAAATAAGTTACACTGCTCAGAGGTTTGTTCCAGAAAGAGCTGTAAAGTGGTTTAATTGAGATAAGGAGACCTATAGCTTTGTAAGTACGCAAGAAAATATCTTGGTCAAACATATATTAGACTTTATATTTGAAGTTCCCCCTTAAAATTAGTCAAAGAAATCAATACGATTTGATACACCAATCATATGGTGAAAGACAGCCATTACCAAAGTGTATACGTTTTAAATATACTGCAGGATGGCTGCATGTTTTATTTTACAACCTAATATGCAGTAGGCCAATTTACTGAGACATGCTTACGTGAACAGACAAGAACAGCTTCACAATTCAGGAGGTGAATCAGAGAACAGCATGGTCATCTGCTGCCACAGTGTAGTGCAATGTTTTTATTTATATCCCTTGTTTGTTTTTTGTTTTTAATGGGGGGCGGGCAGTAGTGTAAATGAAAGAGTTTGTGGCCCTCTCCTTTCCCTCTGACCTTTGGTCTCTGTGTGGAGGGCTTCCTGGACCCCCCCCTCCCTGCACACACACACACACACACACACACACACACACACACACACACACACAGACTTGGGCACATGAAAAGCAAAGAGGCGTGAGTGACAGGGGCTGTGTGGCTCAGATAGTATGAGGTGGAAATCAGCCTTCCCCTCTGTTGCTTTCCTCAGACAGACAGGTCACCTTTGCATTCATTACAGGGAGGAAGAGAGAAACGACAACCACAGCACATTGCTCTGCAGATTACCAGTTTTTTGTCTTTCTGATTTTATCTACATGACATCAGTTTTATTCTGCAACTGATGGACTTTTGTTTCACTTACACTTAATACACTTGTAATAATATTGAAACCTTGAATAAACAAATGTAAACAAGCCAACAAACCTATTGAGGCAGCCCTCAAATTGTCCAAGCTAAGAGCTGGTGTTGTTCATATTGAAGATGAATGATGCTTCCATGGTTGCTTTCAACCTACAGAAAATGCTTTTTTTTTTTTCTTCATGTAAAATGTGTTATTATTATTATGTTTGAATATTTTAGTTTGTTTTAATATTACGTAGACTGCTCTTGGGAAGGGTGTGTGTGTGTGTGTGTGTGTGTGTGTGTGTGTGTGTGTGTGTGTGTGTGTGTGTGTGTGTGTGTGTGTGTGTGTGTGTGTGTGTGTGTGTGTGTGTGTGTGTGTGTGTGTGTGTGTGTGTGTGTGTCAGTGTGTGTGTGTGTGTGTGTGTGTGTGTGTGTGTGTGTGTGTGTGTGTGTGTGTGTGTGTGTGTGTGTGTGTGTGTGTGTGCCTGTGTCTGTGTGTGTTTGTGTGTGTGCGTGTGTTTGCGTTATACACTATTGTCAGTGACCTCCTCAAACAGGCCTGGAAACCATGTTTCTCTTTTATGAGTGACCTTTGACAGCTTTCACCTCACCTCTTTTGTTCAGTGAAAACAGCTCCAAATACCCACCACAGGTGCCCGACGCATGCTCCTGTATCGCTAGGCCTGCACCCGGGAGGCCCGCAGTCAGACTGGCTATTGTACTGATTTTGAAAACTGTAAAAAGTTTATAATAAATCTACGTGATACTGTAAATTAATTGTGGCTATTCATTTCATTCATTTTAAGGTGGGTCTGTTTTTGAACGTCTTATAGAACGATTATAAATGTGAGCAGATTATAAATATGCTTATAATATAAATGGATACAAAATACGCTTTAATATGCGTCTTTTTTTTGTAAGACAACTTGAACAATTTCGCGGAAACAACACCTGCTAAAACTGAGTAACACAATCATTTGTTATAGAAGGTAGTACTAAATATGACGTCTAAAGATGTGTGTACATTTGTGAGGAAAGAAATGTTACGCCTTTTTGAATTGACCTTAACCGCAACCTTAAAATGTGTTAACAGTTAACAATTATAATACTTTGCACCCAAATGGAATTAGAAAAAGGTTAAGCAATAAAGGCCAAATCTGCGTGTAGTGATTATTTGTGTGTATTGTCGTGTGTGTTTGTGTGTCTGTCTGTATGTGTGTGTCTACACACCAGCATGTGTCATCCTTAAAAGATGTACATGTTGTGGTGTGCATGTGTGCTCATTGCATACACGGCATCACGCGCCGGCTACCGTGCAGCCGCGGCGGGGCGAGGCAGGAGAAGTGGAATATTGGAGAGGACAGCGGTTTGTGGTCCTGTATCACAGCATGCGGGGTGCCATTGGAGAAACGATTAGCCAGCTCTTTTTCCTCGCGTGTGATAGGCTGCCGGCCCTGATGTAGGAGCCAGGCAGCGCTCCCCCACCGCCAGCCTCCTCCCTGCCACCAGCAGCCAGCCTGAGCCCTGAGCGCCAGAGGCTGGGTACTGAGTCAGCAGCAGGGGAAGGTGTCTGCATGGCTGGGTCATATGATCACAAGAGATAGCCGGAGACAGATAGAGAGCGTCGTCACAATGCTCGTGAAAAAAAGCGCCTCGCTCACAGGATTGGGGACGAATTAGACATTGCCGCATAGATGAATTTGTTTACGGCCCGCGGTCGCCTATGTTATAGACGGGGATAGAGGGATAGCTTCAACCCCGCCGTAGAATAAATGGGCTGTGCTGTTGTTAGGACAGAGAAAATAATTGAAAGACGGTGACCTTAGGTTGGTGGTGCTCCACGGAGTTGAGTGAGTTTGGATGATTTTTCATGAGCCTGGTTGTGTCTCAGACAGTGGACACAGACAGAGGAATGTTGGAGAGGCTGACCATTGTGTAGGGAGAGGCAGGAGGAATGCAGGCTACACTGACACCAGTCAATACAGCCAGGGGCCTCCGGCCAGCAGCGAGGGGGACTGCTGGCAGGATCAGGGGACGCCACACAGCGATATTACCCATCACTCAGATCTGTCATATTCTGCCCATTGACAATGTCGATTGTAGCAGGTAAACTATTCAAACAAACCTCCTTGTTTTTGAGGCCTACTGACATTAGGCAGTCCATTACAGATAAGGTTGAGTCCAGTAAATGATTGCAAAATGGCCTCCCCGTATTACAGCTGATAGGATGATAGGAGCGGAATGAGTGGATCTTCTAGCCAAATTCGGCATCGTCCAAATCAGCCCTAATTCAAACAAACAACAGCAGTCACTCACTGATTTGTGTGTTTGCCCTTCTGACACGTACTTTGGGTACGTGTCAGCCAAGCAGACATTTGACCCCAGCCCTGCTAAATAACAGGACAATACCAGTCCCCAGCTGTATGTTTTACCTCTTATTGTGCAATGGCTGGGGCCTGCTCAGAGAGCTGCATGGAGGACAGGATGGAAGGGGGGGCTTCCTCTTTCACTTCCTATATGAGGGTCCAGTCAAGTGACTCTTTGTGCGACGGTTAGGCTCTGTGACACAGGAAAAACACCGCACCGCTGGCTGCGGTTTCCGATCAGGATGTCCACTCGCTGCTCCGCAACAAGTTGTGACACAGTGAATCACGCCGTGGTCAGTGGCCTCACACACGCACGACGCATGCAGACATACACACAGACACGGCAATCTGTACCGCGTGCAGGCTGCGGGCCTCCTCTCGACGTGCACAAACAATCTCCCTATCTCTCCCTCTATCTCCCTCTGTCACTCAAAATTGTTCAATTTCTTCAATTCAAATAAAGGCAGAGGGCCTCATTGTCTCATTAAATCATCCAGTTACGTGACTCCTGGATTGGACTGTGAAGGTATTTCATTCATTGCCGCTCACTGTGGTCGTATAGTGATTACATTGGCACTACTGTAAACGACTATGGCCCACCGTCACATGACGCCCTCATCCGCTCCTCACAGAGTGGATTAATGTGTAGCCTCGCTGCAATAAAAGCTCCGTTGCTATCTTACTGGCTGTTATAGGGCACCCAGCTATCTTACTGGCTGTTATAGGGCACCCAGCTAGCTTCCTGGGGACCTGTTGTTCAGCGTGTTGGCGCATGAGCCCCTGTGATATGATAGGATGGCCCTCTGATAAAGATCCCTGTCACGTTTGACTGAGCGCTGCCCGGGAGGGGATTTGACGAGGTCCTGTACCACAAGAGACTGGACTTTGGAAACAGAGCAGCGGCTGGCCTCCAGAATGTAATAATTATACAGGTAGTATACTTCACAGTGCTTCAGGAATGCCATTAAAACATGGCCATGTTGGACAACAGAGGAGGAAAACAACTGAATGTTTATAAGGCATTAAACCTCAAGGCCAAAGTAGGAATTAGCTGAGATCACTGCTCATTGAAATGCTCCTTGTTTTAATCTTGGTGACGACTGCACACCACGTTCCTTTTCTTTTTCTTTTCCGTGTAGTGCTGCAGTTTGAATTGCACAACAGAGGGAGCCAGCAGAAAGTTGAAACATGTTTTTTTAATGAGCCAAGCACGACGACGGGGAGTGAGACCGCAGTCAAAGAGTCGAAAGGCGACCATTTTGAGAGAAGAGTCAGAGTGAGTGAGTGAAGTAGAGTGAGGAAGGGAGAGGAAAGGAAGAGGGGAGTGCGTCCGAGAAATGAGCTAGCAGGTCTGCTTTGCTCGGGCTCAGCGGCCGTAAACAAGTGGGGTAGGAAGGGAAGAAAGGGAAAGGGGATGAGGGGAAGAGAGACAGAGGGGAGAAAGGATCAGGCATTTGCCTGCCATGTCATTCTCTGCTAGGATTTCCTGCTCTGTTTTATGGGGGTCATGCAGCTGGCAGGCGCCCTCCTGTTTCTGTCCGTAATGATGACAAGCGTCCATTAGTGCACTGTAGAAACACGAGCCAACCCCCCCCCCCCCACCCCCCCCCCCCCCCCCCCCCCCGCCACACACACACACACACACACACACACACACACACACACACACACACACACACACACACACACACACACACACACAAACACACACACACACACACACACACACACACACACACACACAAATGCAACACTCGCAATGGCCTCTTCCCTTTCCGCAGCTCCTGGCCCCAAGCGCTGCCTAACTATCTATAGGGCAGATAATTGTGGCTCTCGGTTGCTTTTGGCAGAGGCTGTGCTGATCAGGGGGGACTGAGCCTCTGCTCGGACGCCGGCCTTGGGTTCTCTGCTGACTGATAAAGTAGCAGTCTGTAGTCTGTGTCCGTATTGTCCACCAGGCTCCCCTCCTGGACAGGTGAAGGGGACTTTGGCTTTTTGGCATGAGGGCTTTCGTATGAAACATTAAACTGTTATCACTGCTGGTGAGAGATTAGAAAAAAAACGGTTATGTAATGAGAGGTGTAATTTGACCGTGACCTACTGCAGCCTCGTTTAAGAACAACACAGCTATCTCACTCCAAACTGTTTAACATTAAAACCGACACAGGCATAGACATTCTCAACCCAATCCCACTAATGGTTGCACTACGGGAATGCATTGGTACTATGGGACTTTTCCTTTAGATATGGTCAATGTCAATTTACATTGAACATGTAAATTGAAACTCAAGAATTTAACATAACCCGAGGGGATATGAAAAGGTGGTTCGAGAGACGGCCATTTAAACTGGACCTGCTGCTCACTGACTTCTTCAAAGCCTATATCATTTCTAAGAATACAAACGCTAGGCCTTGCAGTTGTGGACATCGGTGTGTGTGAGCTGTAATCATTCATGTTGGTTGTACTGAGACTCTGTGGAACTGGGTGTGTCTCCCTCCAATGTGTCATGTTAACAGCCCTCTTATGTAACTCCTGCTATTACTTCTTCTCCCCGTTCCTTGAAAATGGGATTTGAAGTTCTTCATTCCGGTCTTACACACAACGGTTACTTTGCCCATAATTACGTTGTGATTCCATCTACCCCACGCATTTGTCTCCGCTGTCAACGTGTGTAAAAATGGATCGCGAACTTGACACTTGCCTAATTATATACTGCTCATTCTTAGGATTTAAAACTGTGAATCTGGTTAGTTCTGTCATTGGGCCTTCAGTTGAAAGACCAAAGCAAACGATAAACATGTATCTGTATTCAATGAATGTTTTGAACTACAGATACAGTACCAGGGAAGTCGATCAGGCTACTACAGTTTGTACGATAATGAACCTGTGTACTTGTTTTGTTCTGTGGAAGAGATAGAGGAACTAGAGTGCTCTGAGATTTAATTGGAAAGGAAAAAGAAACCTCTGAGAGTTATTACTCAACAGTCAAAAGAATACACGTGTATTTTCGCTTTGGCACATAAACATGAAAATAAACCAGTTGTTGATAATTATCGTTCAGTTTAGAGAAACACTTACATATTTTTCAATTCCATAACTGCTCAGAACTTTTTATCTTCAGTTATAGCAGGGTTTAATCCTGGTTTGGCTCTGCAGTTTTTCGCTCACTTGTGAATAATAGTATTTCAGAACCAAAAGCCAATTTCAAGCAAACATCCACAGCTGAATTATTTGTACATGTAGCAGCTTAAGCGTTACAGCTAGCAAGTGTCATTCAACCAGTCATTGAACTACCATGGCGATATCATTGCATGTGTTCAAACGTAATTCTCCTAGAATGAAACGTATAAAAATTGAATTAAGAAAAAAAAAGATAACAAGAAGAATACAACATATACATAAACATATAAACAATAAATCCCCTATAATAACTGTATTCCAATGTAGCAAATGAAAGACAATAATTTTGGAAACACATTATTTATTTATCTGCAAATTATTGAATTGTAAAAGTTAAGCTACTAAAATACCTGCCTGACTAAAATACTCAGGCCACCCCCAAATAAACAAGGAAATAAATAATACTTCAAGGGGGCATATTATACCACCAGGTGTGAGTGTGATTAGCCTTACAAGACGTTTTGAAAATCTGCCCCTTAGGACATCACTAGTGAACGTGTCCACCTAGATCTGTGCTGGATAGATCAGTCCACCAGCCTACCCAGTGGAATGAAATAAACGTTGCTCATCTATCCAACATAGATCTAGGTGGACACGCCCACTAGTGATGTCATATGGGGCAGATCTTCGAAACGGCTTGTAAGGCTAATTACACTCAAACCTGGTGGTATAATATGTCTCCTTTAAAACAGTCACTACGGACTCAGGGGGTAACCCATAGACTGACCTTTAACCTTTACCCAACAAGTCAACTGCAAGGAGGTTCAACTGTTTGATGATTATTGCGAGAAAATCCCCCTCCTTTCTGTCTCACACACAGACAGCCATCTTCAGCCAACACACAGGAGGATACGAAACGGCATCTGCATACAACATGCATCATAATTAGGGCATTTAGCAGACGCTTTTATCCAAAGCGACTTACATCGGTTAATACACACATTATCATCATAGCATCATCATATCATACTGTGAGGGACCGGTGAAGGCAACATGACGACAGCTTACAGTGGGACTAGATCAAAGCCAACCAAATATCTTTGTTACTTAAGGGTTCTAGTATGGTGATCAAACCCCTTGAAACATTAAGTACGTTGTTTAACAGAGTTTGACACAGTTCAGAAGGTCAGTATGACTCTTAAGTGAATTGAAGTAATGGCGTGGAAGGCACCGTGGTAGATGCTGTGACTCAGTGATAGTGTATCCGCTTTCAACACACAGAAAGCTGAAACTGTTTCCCTCACTCCTTTAAATAACTAAGGAGCCATCTTTATCACCGTCCTCAGCAATGACGGAGATCATGTCAAGGTATTGGCAAATATATTTAGGTGAAATGTTGTTTTATTACAAAATGGCAAGAAATTTGCACATCTATTCCACTCGTGGTATTGATGCGCACTTTATCAGGCTCACCGATTTGACAAAAAATGGATTATGTTAAACAACTATGCAACATGGCATTTCATGGCAAATTCTCACCCACCGTAAGGTCACCTAATGACTTACAAAGTAGGTGAGGTATCATTGACAGCTGACTGGCATCAATACCTGTTTGGGATGGATTTTATTGATTAGCCAGATAAAACGAGGGCTTTTTTGTTTTTTAAAGGATCGTATCTGTCAATATCCTCTTCAAGCAAACCCACGACAGCGGCCCTCAGCGTGGCACTTGAGTCGTTTTCCTTTTGTTGTTTATTTCTTTCTTAGTCAGTCACTATGGAATCAGTGGAAAGCAGCATCATCGGGCTTTCCCACAGAAGGAAGAGAAGAATAAAAAGAAGAAGAAGAAGAAGAAGAAGAAGAAGAAGAAGAAGAAGAAGAAGAAGAAGAAGAAGAAGAAGAAGAAGAAGAAGAAGAAGAAGAAGAAGAAGAAGAAGAAGAAGAAGAAGAAGAAGAAGAAGAAGAAGAAGAAGAAGAAGAAGAAGAAGAAGAAGAAGAAGAAGACACTTTGAAATCAGATCACCCACAATGCCCTTTATCAAGCGGGTATGCACCTGATAAAGCTGTCAGAAGAGCTCCCCCCCCCCCTCCTCACCAGCGGTATTATTCACGGTCCATGCTGGTAAAACAAACCTCAGAAGAACCCCGGAGCTCTGAGCCTTTAAGCCTGATCCTAGTACAATGCTTCATCAGCACTGATACAATGACTTACACCTTCAAATAAAAAGACACACAGCACACTTAAAGGATTTTTTCTGTTTTTCTTTTAAACAAAATATCCTATTATTTGTCTAATAATTATAGTTCTTTTTTTATAATTAGAGGATTTTTGGATGCATGTCAATTCATGTATCCTGCAGCCATGAGTGGGATCTTATTGTATCCCTTTTTCTTTGCTTTCAGACACGCCGACCCCCCCAGGGCTATTTTGACATGTGCATGCATATCTATCTGCGCTGCCATCTCTCTGCAGTATATCTGTGTCAGCAGTTGGCCGACGCAAGAGCATGAGAAATGTAGAGAGCTCAGTCCTCAGTGCACCCAAATAGGGGCAGGGAAAGCTGTAAACACTTTTCCTACATGATGGTGTGTGTGTGTGTGTGTGTGTGTGTGTGTGTGTGTGTGTGTGTGTGTGTGTGTGTGTGTGTGTGTGCGTGTGTGTGTGTGTGTGTGTGTGTGTGTGTGTGTGTGTGTGTGTGTGTGTGTGTGTGTGTGTGTGTGTGTGTTTTTGTGTGTGTGTGTGTGTGTGTGTGTGTGTGTGTGTGCGTTTTTGTGTGTGTGTGTGTGTGTGTGTGTGTGTGTGTGTGTGTGTGTGTGTGTGTGTGTGTGTGTGTGTGTGTGTGTGTGTGTGTGTGTGTGTGTGTGTGTGCGTGTGCATGTGCATGCATGTGCATGTGTGTTTTGTCATCCTGGAAAGGTGGCACATGGACTCTTCCCACAGTAGAGTGCAACCCCCACCCCCCCCCCAGTCACACTCTCACACCCTACTAGCCGATGACAGGTGCCTTATCACTGCCCGCATCTGCAAGGTTGGTTTAGTTTAGGTCATTTACCCTGCAAGTGTTTAAAGGATTAGAGATAAAAGGGACAGTGGTGCACCCAGTCACAGCTATACGACCCTTGTCAACACTCTCTGGCGTGGCTTCTTGAGGCGGTCTTCGTCACGGCCCACTTCTGTTATAAACACTGGAGCTCATTCTTTAATGGAGCTGTTTGTTTTGCAATCATTCCCAGCCTCAACTGTACTACTAGAGAGTCTCTGTAAGCGGATATTTGGATCTTACCGGGGCAATGGATTCTAGCATTATTTTATTACAGATGATTGAGATGCTGTGCAAAATGCGATTTAGAACGCTCTCCACACAATCCTCCACACATAGGTAATTACTATATTACCTCTATAAACAACCAGTTTTGTCACTAAATTGTCACTCATTATCACATCTCATACATTACATTCAGTTACGTTCAGAAAGGACAAAAGTGTGTTACCCAGAATAACCACACCTATATTAAACTAACTCCTCCATAATGTCTTATGCCAGCAGAAAGTGATTTCATTCATGTTTGCGTCAGAGGGCGCTGGCAGGTTTTAGTGGAAGGACTAACATTGTCAAAGAGGTGCTGCTTTAGCTCGACTGTGCCCGCTTTTAGACAGATCTGCTTGGGGGGACATTTCCCAGATTTGGGGTGGGCAGCTTTTGTCCGCGTTGGAGTGTTCTCTGCAGTGCTGTGCACTTGTATGTATGGTTAAATGTAACTTATGCACATTGTACTTTTACTGAGCAAACTAATACGAATGGTAAAGGTGATAATATTTTATTTGGACATATTTACTGGACATATCATGCTCATTCATAAATCATCAAAATAGCAAGTGTTATATAAAATAAATGATTTGATTGGAATTGTTTTGAATATTCAATCTTCTGAATATTAAATTGTATCTATTAGCTTATTATTAATGGGGTTTTATTGCTATTGAAATAAAATACATTATAAAATAAAACAAAGATCCTTCATTAGTATATTTGAAGTACCACAAGCATTTGTAGAAACCCCCTCCACAACAACCGTATATTTTCATACATTTGACCCCATTTCGGTGGCATTTTAGAACGTTTATAATCCCTCCCTGTGTGCGCTGCACTCCCCATATAGATCAGGTATAGCTGAAGACAGTTCAGCTCTCAGACGTGTCCCGCCATTGTCTGCACAGCATCTACATCTTCTCTCTCAACGATCCTCTTCACCTGTGTCCACACCTGTGACTATTAGGCCACTCATTTGGAACAAATGCGCTGTTATGATAACCAGCCCGCTGAAATGACCACGCTGACAGGGAGCGGTGGGAAGAGGGTGGGTATGGCCCGAGACCAGGAGAGGAATGCCCTCCCGTGCAGGCCCCTGGATCGGGCCCTGCTCCGCGGCCGACCACAACTACGCGAGAGGCTGACCTTGCCTTTGGCCCCTTGGCTGTGTGACAAAACGCTCCCCGTGCTGTAGTGCGGGACGGCCGTCCTCTAAATGAAAGTAGCTGAGAGGCGAAGGGCAAAGAAGCCCATGGAATATCAATGTGTGATGCTCTCAATTAAGATTAAAGCTTTGAATAGAATCCTATGGAGGCGCTTCCCTAAGAAATGCTTGACATTTTACCCTTGCTGACTCTGGATAAAATAGTGTCATGTGCCACGAGCACCAGTGCTACGCTAACTACTCCCACTCGCCGCACCTCCTCAGCAAGCTTTCCATTTGCAGGATTCATTTTGTAGATATTGACTTATGCCACGGCCACACTTCTAAGAAATAAGTGAAATGGATCATCTTACTGCCAGTGGATGATAAGAATAGTGAAATATGGAAAAGCGTGCAGATCAGCAAAATGACAAACTAGTCGGGGGAAATTTGAGGCAGTGACGATAAAGCCTCAGAGACAAATTCCCTACAGCAGACTAAAGAAATGGGAAAGGAAGAGAGCATTTTTTCGAGTGTGTCTCTTAAAAATGCCTTTTTAAGGACGAGCACCCACAACAAACAGCTCCCTTATTAGCAAAAAACACCTGACAAGCTATTATTCAAGGGCTTCAATGCTTGTTCCATCCTGTATGGTAATTAACAGCACAACGTTGTCCTTTGAATATGTAACATATATTATACATGTACAACGTGTTGTTTGTGAACATAGCTCTGTATGCCTTCCTATGATATTGGTGTTTACAAGCAGGGACAAAGAGCTTGCTGTCTGATGGAGCCAGCCTTTTTTTTTTATAAACATTAAATGGTTTTAATCATTGAATGGCTACTTATAATTTCTAAGGATACGATTACAGTTACTTGCATTGGATGCTTTTGGCTCAGCTTAATAAGCGGAAAAAGCCCTTTCTGCTGACATCATTGCGTGTGTGAGTGCCAACTACACTTCCTTGTTGTGCTTGTGATAAAAAACACCGGAGTAAAAGCTTTCTGTGAGCCCTTTATTTACTTCCAACATATTCACACACAGAGTGGTCTTTTTCTTTTTACATTGCTGCTTATTTCAGTGGACAAATGAATATCCTTCGTGGCGTGGCTTAATGTACAGAGCTGGGAGAATATTTCATCTCTGTAATGGAGACACCAAGGAGAAACAGTGAAAAACAACGTAGAAAATGAGATCCAAAATGGAGCCTATCATGTAAACTGCACCTCCTGATAAACAGAATTCCACATCACGCCCCAACTCTGCAGTTAACTGAATCAATGCAATTCCAGTTGTGCTGATCTTGCAGACCAGGGCCCTTCCCCCCTCATCCTCGCACACACAGACGTGCTAGGCGGGATCGCTCGCTCTCGCGCGCACACACACACACACACACACGCACACACACACGCACACACACACGCACACACACACGCACACACACACGCACACACACACGCACACACACACGCACACACACACGCACACACACACACACACACACACACACACAACCCCCTCCTCCGCCTCCTCTTCTCCCTTTCCCTCCGCTGCGCTACCGGTCTACCCATCGTAACACATTAGCAGCAGAAGCCATCACACAATCAAGACAAGGCGACGTGTAAGACGTCAGCCCAATTTGTTTCCTTCTCACAGCTACATCACATTAGCCGGGTGGCAATACCCTTGAGCTAAATCCAAGTTCGCGAGGGGGCAGCAGGCTGTTGGACAGGAGGGCCGCGGTGTCAGCACATTTCAGGTGGGGGGTTGGGGGGCGGGCTGGGGGGAGCGGGGGGCGGGCTGCACTGACGTG
This sequence comes from Gadus chalcogrammus, assembly GCF_026213295.1. Taxonomy (NCBI): domain Eukaryota; kingdom Metazoa; phylum Chordata; class Actinopteri; order Gadiformes; family Gadidae; genus Gadus; species Gadus chalcogrammus. The sequence continues at coordinate 16,545,822 of NC_079424.1, forward strand.
CACTGAGCCGACACGCGTGTATGAAAACATGGATGGCCACTTGAGATGCAGCTGTTTGTTTGGTTTGCATTGGGATGCATTGCTGCGATGGTAGGTAGCGTCGTCTCCGCGTGAAAGAGATTGGCTCGAGATTAAGATGTCAAACGGGAACCGTCAGCAAAATCAAAGACGCTTTTTTATTATTTTATTTGATCGTTTCCGGTTATAACTGGATCGCGGGACCCTGAATTGAACTCAATGTGATCCATGTGTGGGGGAGCCTTTCTCTCGCTGAATCAGAAGATAAATGTTGCTTAGAGAGGCCAGTCGATAGTTCAATTATCTAATGTCTGTCTCAGTTAATTAAACATATAATTGACCATCGAGGGAACAAATGATTGTCGGTATTTAACCATGAATCCACGGGATCACGCAGACACACACACACCCCGCGTCGCGCTGCGTGGTGGCAGCGTCGAATGATGACTACTCCTCAGATTCATGGGTCAGAGTCTATCCACTGTTCACTGCCTTGACGCTGTTCACGAGTGGATACACACACACACACACACACACACACACACACACACACACACACACACACACACACACACACACACACACACATGGGAGAGAGTCATATGATTTACCAAGGAGCCGCCAGCACACCTGCCAAAAACAGTGGGAGAAAAAAAATGCAATTATGGCAAGATTATCATACTGCTTCCCTTTGACTTTTCTGTGCGAATTCATGAATATATATGAAACCGCCGTGAATCTCAATCGGAAAACCATCTTTTAGGCCCTTTATCTACATTTTTGCCGGTGGCGTTTTCTTTGTAAAAGTTTGCTTGATCCTGGTGCTTACAGACAACTTGGCTACACTGAAACTGGGACAATACGGCAGAATGGAAGGAGATAATTCACACTCACAGTTTTGTTATCACAGCAGCCTACACATCTAATCACCCAAGAGACACCCTAATCAATTACACACCCTGAGAGCATCTCACGTTATCTCGAAGCGGAACACACACACACAATGCTAAATATCCCAATAATAGGCCAATTCTAAAGAAACACTCCTTTGTGTAAACACCTTTTTCCATATTATATTAGTTTATCTCATCCCATCAACCGCCTCAGGACACGTGTAAGTCCACCCGCCCCTCTCACTCTCAGCCACATAAACGCACACAGATACAACCATGAACACACACACAGAGACACACAGCCACAGACACATCCACTCTCATCCACACACATAGCCCCACACACAATCTCTCCTCCCTATTAGTTATAGCTGTGCATCCCTCGGCCTCCCTCTCTTGGCTGAACGTAACATCAACCTTTGGACATGGCCACCACTCCACTTAATAGCTCAATCTGACAGATCATTTAAAAGCCCGCTGCAACAGACAGATGGGTAATGGATTGCATGGCAAATCAATGCCCCGATCAATGGAAGACATGCATCAATAAACAGATAGAGAGCTGTTGAAATAGATACCACAGCCGCTGCAGAGCGACGTGGGACGTTAGCCCCAGAGTGCGGCAGGAACAACACAAGCTAACGCCTTGTGCTTGTTTTGAGTTGATAACGCGACAATAACACACACGCACATACACACACCCACACAAAAAGGACAGACAGTCTATTATTTTCTGCACTACCTGGATATATACTGGGACTTAGTGGAGTTGTTGGGAACACTGGTGGTGTTGTTGTGGTTGTGACTAAGAGAGAAAAGGACAGTGGTAAAGGGTGTATCTGAGGAACACCAAGGCCTGCAGAGTGTTGGGACAACACAGAGCCACAAGGAAACATGCCAGCAGGGACAAAATACAATCCGATCGTATCCAGGACAGGAATGGGAAAATATAGACATGAGCAAACAGCAACCTCCGTTTTATCAGAATAGGGAGGGAATTTCTTGGATAAACAAATAATGTAGGAATGGGTGCTGAACTGACACACTGCCGAGAGGTGCTTTTGCAACCAGGTAGCGGGGATATAGTGAAGCCACAAGAATCCTATGAGCAACGAATGACTCATCTCCACCCCGCCAGATGTCCTGAGCCCCGGAGGTTAATACAGTAGGCCTACCGGCACTAAAAGTACAACAAACCGTACACTCAAGGCATGGCTGTCCCGTCCTGCCATGGTGAGAATTGGGGTGCAGTGAACGGCGAATAAAGGGGGTTACTTCAACAACATGGGGTCTGCTGGAGAGACCTGAGCTTGTATTCCTTGAGCAAGTGGTGAGACGCTACAGCTGTTTCACAAGGGCTTCTGCCATAAATCTCCTGCGTAAGGCTGCTTTAAGGGGCTGTGTGTTAAGGAGCAGCTGTACCTGTCTAAAAATAGCAGCTCCCGTTGCTGTTGGACAGTGTGTGTGTGCGTGCGTGTTTATGTGTTTGTGGATGTGTGTGTGTGTGTGTGTGTGTGTTTGTGGTGTGCGTGCGGGGGTGCGGCGTGTGCATGCGCAGGCACTTGTGTGCGCATGTTAAACCTTGCAATGCAGTTAGCACAAAGGACCTATGTACATTAGCTTCCACCTGCATCGGCCCACACAGCAGAGTGGCATCAGCGCTTTAACAACTGGGGAGTGACAGGCTATCATGCAGCCTGGGTGAACGTGCGTGTCACTGTCAGGAGACTGACTCACTCAACCCCAAACAACGCCTGGCCGGCAGCGGCAGCGGCATAATCCTGACCGCACGTTTTTTCCCTGGGCCTATGGGTGCACTTATTTTCCAATGAGATGAACATTCATTATCAGTGTTTTGTGGCCTGGGGCAGAACGAGACGGCGGCATCCTCATCCTTCACCACCTCCACCTCCTCCTCCACAGAGTGGTGACTACCCTCCGCTGCCCTCATGGGAAACAAGGCTGAGGTGGCATGGACAACAAGATTCATTATGACAGGGACGGTTGATAAGGTGGACGGCTCACCGCACCAGCAATTGTTTTAGCTGTCTTTAGTTTTTTTTGTTTTTTAATTAAAAACAACGACCGGATTTCCGAGGTCCATCCAAGCTGATTTAAGTTGACCAATGAGTGTGTGTATGTGTGTGTGTGTGTGTGTCTGTGTGTGTGTGTGTGTGTGTGTGTGTGTGTGTGTGTGTGTGTGTGTGTGTGTGTGTGTGTGTGTGTGTGTGTGTGTGTGTGTGTGTGTGTGTGCGTGCGTGTGTGTGTGTGTGCGTGTGTGTGTTTCTGTGTGTCAGTGTGTCTGTCTGTTTGTGTATATTTGTTTTTAAGCTGATAACAAGTAAACAAGTAGACAAGTGTGTGTGCTTGTGTGTGTGTCCGTGAGCGTGTGTCTGCATATTTGTTTAGGTGCAGGGTAAATGTAAGTGTAAAATACCAAGTAAGAGGCTTTGCTGTTTTTATTGGTGCCAAACGGTGCCCTGGGGAGAGGCAATAGCTTACGTTCTGACTAATGAAGGTACGGTAATCAAGCCTCAACCTCATCAGCCACAGTTGGTCTAATTGAAAGCCTCACTTGTAGAGACAAGGATTCACTCTGTCAACCTGCTTCTGCAAGCAAAACTAGCCCAGAAACTTGGAATCAGATGACCTCTAGTAGTTATGTGACCTGCCCCGCACAGTCGACATCTTCCAGAACCAGAAACAGCAGCGAGCATCGACAGTCTCTTGATGGTTTTACCCACTCTGTTTCCTGCTGTGTTCACTCACTCAACCTCATGTAGGGTAAGGGTTAGGGTCCTATTGAAAATTAAATCTGGGTATATTTTAGTGATGTTTTGTGATGTGTGTGGCATGCAGATGATGAGCTGATCAATACAAGGCAATGAGAGGGGCAGTATAAACCTAACCTGTGATGGACACAAGGATATTTAATTGGGAGGCTTGTGTCATCCCTGCTTTTTGTTGTCCATTGGGACACCGTAAGGGTGAGAGGCTACATGACCATCAAACTAACTAACACTCATTTATTTGGGCAAATCAATAGGCGGTTCTTCTTTTATACATTTTATAATGATTTCAATCAAAATGAATGAATGAATCAATTTATATTGAATTATACATTCATTGTTGCTTTGCTTGACGTTAAATGACTACCACAGAGTGACATAGATAGGTTGAACTATTACATTAAAAAAACCTGTTTTTCTATAAACCAATATGAAGTAGAAATTGTAAAAATGTTTTGCCAGAACAAGAGTTATAATAATCAGTATAAGAAATTCCTTTGAAACATAATGGATAATCATAACAGAAAGACATCACTTGGTGGCAGTGTCTACTTTTTCTAGCCACCTCGTAATCATTTAAAAAACGAGTATACGCCTATAGTGATTCCAGTTTATTGTTATACAAAGACTCCCAGGCAGAGGATGTGTCTGTGTTTTTATATATATATATATATATATATATATATATATATATATATATATATATATATATATATATATATATATATATATACATAATCATATATATTTATATGTATACATAATCATATATATATAAATAAAATAATATAAAATACGTACAATTCATCAAGCTAATATTTACCCTTAAATATTGCGTAATTCTAAACGCACATTTCGGTATGTATCCTAATATCAAGACGGATTTTCTGAAAGGTAGCACGCGCTTCAATTCATTTCCAATTACAGAGCTCTCTCTGGTGGCTGAGAGAAGTCATCGACGCGCCCTTGAGCACAAATGCCCTATGAATGTAGTTGACAAAAGCAATTGAAGCCCTGGAAATATTTTGCACATTGTCACGTTATTAGGAAGAAATTTACCAACGAGCGGAAAATAATCTGCGCGAATTGTTGTGTGCTGTGCGGGTCCCCTACTGTTTCGTTCATTAGCACACGACTGGATGTCTCGCAACAGCCAATTAAAATCAACCACCCTCCTCTCATACATTAACACCACTCCATTTACTCGTAGAACAATTCCCTTAAGTGCACGATTTTTACATAATAAATACGACAGCGTTTTGATGTGCCTGACTTGCGAGAGATGCGCACACCCATGATAGTCACACACACACACACACACACACACACACACACACACACACACACACACACACACACACACACACACACACACAAAAACACACACACACACACACACACACACACACACACACACAATTAATCACACACACACACACACACACACACACACACACACACACACACACACACACACACACACACACACACACACGCGCACACACACACACACACACACACACACACACTTGCTGGCCAAACTCCCACTCCCACATTATTTTGTGAACAGCTCCATTTAGGCTCGCATACAACTGATAAATTGAGCTAAATCAATCAGTATTGGCAGTGATAACCTTATTTGGAATATTACCTACTTCCTGATCTACCACTACCTGCTGTGGTCTCGGCAATTAGAAACTATGTCGATATTATAATTGCTCCATTGTTCCAATTTATTATACCAATTATATCTATAATTATTATCTATAGAGTTTGAATAAACATAAGTAGTGTTTTCGTACAATGCAAAAAAATTGCAATTGAAATAATAGAAATTATGACAATATGGCAATTATAATAATAATTACTGGCCTCGCATGACAGCAGTATTAGGGCATTTTCCCATAACACATAATTTTATAAATAACATAATATAAAAACACTCAAATATAAATAGTGAGAGCAAAGCTACAAAAAGTATAGGTTGGCACCAGTGTTGTGTGTGAAACAGTGAGTTATCTGTTGCTCTCCTTCGTGCCTCGTTCTCCTCCCTCGCCCTTAACCTCCCAGTGTTCTGAACTCTCTCTCTCTCTCTGGCTCTCTAGTATCAGCTGCCATGCCAGCACCTCAGGTGATGTCTGCCAACCAATCAGAGGAGTGCACAGAAGCAACAAGGCATGGTGTTGATTCTCTCTGGCAACTTTCCCTCTGAACTATTTGTTAAACATTGAATGCACATTAAACTAATGTTAGCCAGAGAGAGCAAAAGTCAAGAAAGTCTCAGTCAATAGAGTGAGGAAAACATACCAGAAGGGGATAGAATAACTAGTGGAAATTGTTGTTAGCCATCTCTGTGCTTTATCTTGTAATTCTTCCAACTAACTACTCATTCTCATGTTTCATGAAACAAGTTTCATTTTTGTCTTTGAGTTCTTATTTCTTATTGCTAGATAAGAATGTAATGGAACTTTTCAAACACACATGCTTTGTTAATTTTATGGAATGTGAGTAAGGCATCAAAGACGTTCGTAATACTGTAACTATATCAGAAAGATATTTTTGATCATAGAATGAGATTTATTCTGGAATGTTACCATGTAGTTACAGCAGGTACAGCATTTTCCAAGTGCTACATTATATTAACTATACAGATTCTTTTTAGGTTCAAATTCATTAGTCTAACTACGTTTTGAAGATACTACCTTTCTCAGTAGAGGGTATCACTTACAACAACAAAGACCAAAGCATTATTGCACTTTTTCTAACTCGATTTCTGGGTGGTCTTAATTAATCCGCTTTGGTATTGCATCATCCCAGCCTCCGACTCCCACACACACAAAAGAACAAAAGTAAAAAAACTTCCAGACAAGAAAACACGTAGACATAAAAAAGGCACAGGATTGAGGTACATAAAGCCACTCTTTCAGAAAAGTATAGTAGTGTTAAATTCCCCAGCACACCCTAAAATCAACCATAAAAACCCTCCATCTTCTCCTGAATTGTACTAAAATCGTTTAACTCTTTGCAGTGTATAAGAGAGATATTTAGTGGAGACATCTGGCTCTTGGCCAAGTGCCCACGCTCACATGTTCCCCAGGCAGCATCCCGGCACTCTGCTCCTTCCCACACTCTCGCTGGGCCCTGGGCCTCACTGCTGCCGCGGCTGTGGTGTGGCTGACGTTGGTGACATCCGCCAGCTCCCTCCTCTGGGACAACACGCTCACCATGCTCTCCAGCCTGCTGCGGATGGACGAGTAGTGGAGCTGGCGCTCTCTGCTAAGCTTGGTGAAGCAGTCCCGGAGGCTGGCGTCGGCGTTAGGACCTGCTGCTGGGTCGCGGGTCACGACCGGAGACCGGGGTCCCGACACCCGCCGGGTTGGGGAGACGGGGCCGAGCCCCCTGGGGGGAGAACCGGCTGGGTACGGGGTGGGGCTCGTTGTTGGCTCGCGGTTGGCTGTTGTGGCGGTGGTCGTGGATGGCTCGGCGGTGGGCGATGGAGCAACAGTGTTCTCTGGTGCGTGGTGAGGGCCGTTCGGGTGGCCGAGGCCCCTGGGGTCGGTCTGAGAGCCACAGTCCACCATGACACAGCGAGCCTGGGTGGCGACCTCGCTGGGGGCATCTGGCGTCGGGGCGGTTGGAGGCTCGCTGTGGATCTCTGGCATCTCCTCAATGTGCTGCGGCTGGTTCTCCGCCCACTCATCCCCGAGCACGGAGGAGCCTGACCCGGCCTCTCCGGTCAGGGGGTCACGGGGGGGCTGGCCGTCCGGCGCCAGGGCCCGCGGCTCTCGACCAGGCGTGCTGGTCAGGAACAGCATGTGTGCGCCGGCTCCGGCTCTGGCGCTGTGCGGGGAGGACATGGCGTTGGTGTGTTTGAGGAGGAGGAGGCGCTCGTGCCCGCCGCTGGTGCGCGCCCTTGGGGGGGCCGGGGTGCTGAGGGGCAGCGACTGGGCGTAGAGGATGCGGAACTCCTCGTCGAATTTCTCTGTGATCTGGCCAGAGAGCTCCACCAGGTTGCTGCTGTTCAGGCGCCCGTCGGTCCAGTTGAACCTGCCGACACCAAGAACATCAATCCTTATCCGGCAACAGCACTATTTGATGAGGTGAGTGTTTGACAGTGGAACAGAAACCCGTCACCACATTGTGCCAGTATAGCTATGTCTCCCGTTTCAGGGAGGGAGGGAAACCTGGTGAACTACCTGTAGGAACCGGTTGCCACGCGGTTTCCATCAATAAGCATGAAGCGCTCGTGGACCTTTCCAGATATACTGGCTCCAGATCTCAGGTAATATGTTGTGCCACGGAGAGATCGCACCCTCATTTGCTGTATGAAAGAAAAAGGCAAAATAAATTAATACAAAAGATATGTTTCCAATTGTCCTGGGGCAGGCAGAAAAACACCACCCTGTGTACACATGGCTGACATACCCGCAGGTCGTCCAAACGGATGCCGATATCGTTGCACATCTTCAGGAAGGCAGAAACGCTGGTTTGGTCGAGGAGGACGTAGACTGGCACATTTCGGCGGGTGCATGCCTCCTGAAGATCTTTGAAGATATCCAGGTCTGTGAGTGAGTCGGTAACTATGGCAATCACCTGCAATGGAAAAGTACCAAGGTAATACAATGAATTTCATTTGAGACTGCAGCCTTGCAGTACTAGATGGGGCACATGATTGGGTTTTTTATTTTATTATTGGCAAATTCAAGGCCCTCGTTCAAACACGCGGCGCAGTGGGACTCTGTCACACACGCACCATGTAATGTGCACTCTGATGAGCTTTCTATCGACTCTGGTCTGTTACCATGGCAATGAGCTGTAAAGATTGGTCAGCAAACAAATCATTTCTGTGCTGGAGACAAGTGGGCCCATTGTCTTCCCAAATGTTGGAGCTGCGCTGCTTAAAATAATATATTTATTTATTTGGGTTGATCTTTGCTGGGTATGATATTAAATGCAAATTCATATAATACAGGCTTACCCATCTCTTCAGCCATTGTAACGGACAAACCTTCAAGATGTTAACTCTTATATGTGTTGTATGATTTGTATAAGAGAAAATATGTTAAATAGTACACATACAATACAAAGACTTAGATACATTCCTACTCATAAAGAAGCATACGTAGAGTTTTGCTGTTCTATTCATTCCGCGCCGATTCGAGCACGTTCCTTTTTTATGACGCTCAAGTTGCAGGTTGGGGCACATAATGAGGGCGTAGCACGGGCACATCTCCCTTTTGAAGTTGACAAGCATATCCAACATTAAGGAACATATTCTTTCCCAAATTCGTTGGAATGAATCATGAATCCACTAGGACACGCGCACACACGTACAGTATATATATATATATAGGTGTGTGTGTGTGTGTGTGTGTGTGTGTGTGTGTGTGTGGCCTGGAAGTCTTGAACATGGCCACGTCCATTCGTGATATAGTAAATCCAATGTACAAACCCTTTAGGCCTGCATATGAAGTTAGTTGGTGTGTGTGTGTGTGTGTGTGTGTGTGTGTGTGTGTGTGTGTGTGTGTGTGTGTGTGTGTGTGTGTGTGTGTGTGTTATAACTTATTACGATATAATTAATAATTGCATCCAAAAACGACACGATAAGCGTTTACTCTGCATTTTTGGCAATATCCGTACCTCTTTTGCACTTTTAATCATTCGTCGTGCAGCTTCCTTGCAGCTATAAATGCACTCTCCGTAGCTTGGCTGAAAATGTGCAACAGCACGGGTAACTCCTCGGTAGGAGCCTGTAGTAAAAGCTGGCCAGCCGACTTCCAACAGCGGGGGGTCAACATCGGAGATCTCGGGGAAATATGTAACGGAGGAGCAGTCCATTGAACTGCTAACTGACTGCTCAAAGTCATCCCCGTGGATCGAGTGGCACCGAGGGACCACAGCACTCCGCACTAACCGCTGTATTTCCTCATCCGAGATGAAGTTGGGAATTCTCTCTTTTTTGAGAAAGTCTATAAACTTGTCCGTCCCGCAGGAAACAAGCTCCTCCAAAGCAAGTCGGTGACTTTCGTTGTACAACTCTTGGAGATTCAAATCGTTTGTCTTTTTGGTAGCCCACTTTGCGGGTGAATCTTCTAAACATTGCGACAAGGCCGCCATCATTAGAACTTTTAAAATGAGTCCGCAACGTATCAGGTAGGCCTAAAAGGTGACGAGGATTCACGGTACGAAATTTGTATTTTAGCTTTTTCCCTCTGCTCCTGCCCCTCTGCTGGTGTCGAAGATCAGCATTGGCTGGCCCGTTGTCGTCAACGCACACTTGCGCTCCGGCCATGCATTGTGAGACTGTCACTCTGGGCCAAGTTGACGCTCATTGGCTCATTTGGAGGCAAACAAACCTAAAGTACATCCCTCTTTGACTCACCCATCTCTGGTTACTACTGTAGCCTACAACACCCACAACAGCCACATGGAATGAACGAGATTAATCAATGACTGACGTGGAAACTGATTTTACGCACACTATAAAATCATGCACGCCTATGTTATAAATGATTGTACGTCCCATATAGCCAGTTAGATTATACTCATGTATGTATGTATGTACATGTTATGGTATTATTGTTTACGTTGTAGTGTCTTCGGATGGTTCCCAATAAATCAAATCAATGTGTGGAATTCACTTAGTCAATAATGGGTTCTAATGAAAATGCTATGATTGTGATCTTCCTATTAGGCGCCATGGCGCTTAAAGTATTTTTCATTGGAAGCAAGTGCTATGTATTGCAAATATTGGATTCGATTTGACAAAGGTATTCAGAAACCGAAAGTAATTTTAAGTGTTTGTGTTTTAGAAAGATGGTGTGCTGTAGACAGCATACAGCAAAGCGTACGCCGCGCGTCTTGACGCATGGAAGGCCAAACAAGGTCACGAGGGTTATCAAAATGATTATTATGTGAAAATCTTTAAAATGTATGCCTCACAATGTTTACATAAAAAATACATTAGGGTTCCCAAAGCGTGTGGTGGATACAGTAAAAACCAAAATCCCTCGCCATATATTTCACCCGTTTAGCCCTCTCCGTGGCGCCATTGTATACGTAGACGCTCCGAGACCTTACCCTAACAACATACCCAAATGTGCCTGTGCCCAATGTACGTATCACCCTCCCTCCCCCTTACAATCCCCGTCCCCTCCCCGCCCTTTCCAAAATTTAGATGAAAGGGCTTTTGGATTTTGGGTGACGCTTTGAATCACGTGTTCATAGGAAATACACTCGCTATAATTTTGGCTGCCTCGTCCTGCGCCGCCGACCATAGTTGTTTGCTGTCCATACTGTGTACCAGGATAGGTAATGTACCTTGCATGTGGTCACTAGCGAGTTCACGCCAGTTCACCGGGTTCACTTGAGGAGACATCCCACCCCCTCCTCTCAAAGCTGAACGAAGGGAGCTAATCTAATATTATTCATTTATATATTAATGTCGGATTCCGTCTCCCGGGCCAACCATTAAGGTAAGAATAATATGTAACAATCCAACGGTCATACTTGTTATTACGGGTGTGCGATACCAAGTTGTGGCCAGAAACTAATGCCTCGCTTTTGCATGTTATATGGTGCTGTAGTCTAGGCAGTTTATATCAAGTCGCCAATGTATAAAATGGCGACAGTAGGTGGGGGGTGGAGGGTGTGCGGAGTAAGGATTTTTTTGGGGAATATTCATTAGGCTTTATCTTTGCTAGAGTAGCCGATCTGTGGTGAGAAGTAAGCTGAGAGACAGTGTTTGCCCACAGCCGTGCGAAGTGAACGGGTTAACGCGCCAGTTTGCTACACTTACGAGAAGAATGTATTCATCGACTCGTTTGCGCTCTCGCACGCTATAGAATGTGACGTATCTCCTTATTTTATTAACCAACGCGGCGAATGTTTCCTTTTGCCTTAAAGTGAGGACTTTCGCTTCTGAAAAAATACAAACTTCAAATAGTAGCCATAGTCATCGTCAGATTAATTTAGTCTGGGTCCACGAATCGTATCTGCATACTAAATACTATTATGAATTCCTATTGATTTTTAACTCCCTAACAAATCATTTTTTTTTCTAGAGCAGTTAGGCAGGCCCTTATCACCACGTACAAAACTATTTCATTTCCTCCTCTTCTTTTAAGGCTTGTCGCGGCTCCTCATAATACATACCATAAAAATTCCCTCTAAACAACGTTGTCTATATCGGCTGCATAATGGTTACAAATTCACCTCTGTCTGAAAACCCCTTTTCTGAGTAATGATGATATAATATTACTCGTGCTCACGCAGTCCAATGTATTTTTAGCAACATGTACTGTATGAACATACATGACATGTTGGTGTAACGATGATTGCCATGTGTCTCCCTTTCCCCTGAGGGGAGGGACCTCTTTGCTGACTAATGTTGCCATGTGTGGGTCCTGTGTCCAAAACATCTGTCACCAAAAAAACCCGTATTGGCCAAGCAGCAAGAACAGCAGCCCTTTTCATTTGTAATAACCCTGTGACTTATATATGGTCCATTTGAGACCTGACAATTACCACATATACCACATTTCTTTTTGTCAATTTTCTGGCAACTCCCCTGTTGCCAGGAGTGTCCTAACAGAATATATCTCAGCTTTAATGTGCTGGTGCAAGCTCTGTGTAATCCACACAACACAAGCATATCCCTGCTTCATTCACATTCTTCACTCTGCAGGTGTGATTGCAGACACAACAAAGGGGGAGGATGGGGGGGGGGGGGTTCTGTCACTTGCCAAGCCTGAACTGAGCCGGGCTCTCCCGCTTTGGGTCCAGGGAGTAAGGTGCCTGTGGAGGGGCTTCTCTCCTGAACGAAAGCCGGTGCTGCACTGGGGGAATGTCAATCGCCTTTGTGGGTGCCTGGGAACGCTCCCCCCCCCCGCCCCCCCCTCTCCTGCCTTCCCTCCACCGCACCCTGCCCCTCCACCCCACCCCCCTTCCCGGAACTGTTCTAATGAGGCCACGCATATTGCCTTTCATCCCTCACTCTCTGCAATTAGGAACAGCTCACAGTTTTAGTTATGGCCAAAACACAGAGGGTTTGTATACACAGATACAGGGTAATGGGTCCGGTGGGCCCACTCACCTCTGCAAATATAAAAAGGCACCGGCAGCATACTTTGCCCTGTGCTGCTGCACTTACACCATACTGTACTTTAAGGATCTCAGCGTTCCGGCGCAGAGAGACGCCGGCAGGGCCGGCATTGTGTTGTGGCCCCCGACGGTTCACCACTGCTCTCCTGTCAGGGAGGGAGACAGAGGAAGGTCATGTGGTCGTGATTTGCTGTTTAAGCTGACATCAAGTGTATAACATTCCTCAAGTTGGGAGGAAAATCAACTGTAATGCCAGCCACATCAATTTCCTGGCTGTTTTCGAACAAAACATCCATGAAATGTCTCCTGTTCCGAGCAGAATACTTCACCCGTTGTCCTTATTTGCCTTTTGTAAATAGAACAAACAAAAGACAGAAGAAATGTAATTTTACACACACATTTACTTTTAGTTTTGGCTTGGTATTTGCTTCGTTCCCCTCGCATAGTAGTACATATCAAATCCAGAGGTTTGCCTCTTCTCATACAGGCTTTGGCGTGTGTGCGCAGTTTCAACCCTGAAAGAAGCCTCCCAATGCTCACACCATGGAGAGAAGAGAGGGCAAGGGGCTCATGAGCAACGGCCACTTTAGTGCACAAAAAGGTTCAGGTCAGCAGGAGCTGGCATTTACCAAGTTCTGGCAGTTGAAAAAAGAGCCTCTGGTGTCAGCCATCTTAGGGATGGACCGAGGAGCAACGTGCCGCGCGGCGCCATCTTTCTTTCTTGCTTTCTTTTTATTTTTTTTAAGTTGCCAAATCAATGCCTGTAGTCTTGGCGACAGAACTGAAGGACTTATTTACCCAAAAGTGGTGAAAAAAGGGATGCATGAGTCAGTGTTTTCTTCTTCCCCAGCGTGCACCAAGGTTTATTTGTCTGTCATTCATCAGGGCCACAGTAGGGTTAGGGGAACAATGTAGGTTTTCAATGGCGCTGGCTTTAATAGGAGACGACACAGGGCTTCAGGAGAGATGCGTCGAGATGTGGCGCCCGGACCTCTGTCCTGATTTACACTCACGGTCGGCACCTCCTTCTTTTATTCTATATAATATGGCGCTTTCTTCCCTCCGATTATGTTTCAGGTTTTTCTCTCTGTACGTTTTTTTTCCGGCTGTTTGTTAGTGAACGGCGGTTTGCCGTCGTATACAATGCACGCCCGGGAACGCAAATCCGGTGCCATAAACACCAAGGCAACAGAGGAATACGGCATGTTTCTGTGTCTAGAAAATAAAAGTCCCCATTGACCTCAACCAAGTGATGTGAAAACAGACTAAACCATGAATGCACTTGTTTAAAGATGTCTGCCAGGCCCATGTGGATTAAGTTTTGTCCTGCACTGGACTCAGCCTTAGGAATTGCATGTGTGTGTGTATTTGTGTGTCTGTACCTTGAGTCAGACTGTGTGTGTGTGTGTGTGTGTGTGTGTGTGTGTGTGTGTGTGTGTGTGTGTGTGTGTGTGTGTGTGTGTGTGTGTGTGCGTGCGTGTGTGTGTACCTTGCCTCCTTATGTGGGTGTTAGTGTGTGCGTGTGCGCCCGTGTGTCTTGAGGTTGGGTGGGTGTGGGCGAGTGGCCCTTCTGTGTGTAGTGTTGTGGGGGAAGAGAGGGGTTGCCATGGCGATTTTAACACATGAGTGGCACCGCCGACTGGTCTCCCAGCGGACGGGACTGCAGGCATGGAGGTAGAGCCGGGGTGGGCGGCCAGGGAGCGAGACCAGGGAGGGAGGGAGGGGTGTATGTTGAGGAGGTTGAAGACGTCTGACAACACCTGCGACCCAAGCAGGGGACACGCACACACAGATACACATAGACACACACACATTCACACCCACTGACCACAAACATACACATAGACCCACACATACACACACATACATACATACACGCATTCCTACCGCACACACGTACCGAACACACACACACACACACACACAGACACAAATAGACACACACACACACACACACACACACACACACACACACACACACAAATAGACACACACACACACACATATACACACACTCTTGCAAAGTACACACACATACATACACTCAAACACACATACGCATATGGACTGCACATAGACACACACAAACATATTAACAGCACTTACCGAGGAAGATTGGCAGCAGTGTTTGGGGCATGGGTGTGTGTGTAGTGGGAGGCTGTATTAGCGCAGAGGCTAGCGACCCCATGATGACTCTTGATTGTTCCCTGCCACCGTTTGTTCCTTCATGGCCAGCCAGCGTACCCCACCGGACCAAAGATGGCCCCCCCTCCCCATCCCCAGCCCACAAAACACACAACTTGCTCTCCATGCGGCCGGTGAGACGGGACCCAGGAGACACCCACGTCTCCGCAGTGGACAGGACCAGCCAAAAAACCCAAATAAAATACCCCCCGGAAAAAACGCGTGCCACTCAGAGTTGCCGAGGCCGGATCCCACTTTTGTAAAGGACATGTTGTTTCAAGTCCGCTTCACTGTGTAATTCCCCAGTAATTGCTATCTGTTTCTGGCTCCTATTCGGGTGTCCAGCTGATCCTCTCACATGACGTTAATCTATTTAATGGATGCTTGGCAGAAGAATTCTCTCCCTCGACAGATTTGGGGATAATTTAAATATATCGGACGTGAGTTCCCCCTAGCTACGCTGCCTCTCAGCCATCATGGCAGTGGATTTTATACAATACAAAAAAAAATACAAATTGATATTGAACAACATTCTCAAATATTGGAACTAAACGGTGTAATATTAATAATAATAATGATATCACTGGCGTTTTTTTCATTCGTCTGGTTTCCATTTCCGACATCAAGGGACCTGAAGCAGATTCTTTACTTCAAAGATTTAAGATTTCAAAATGGTGCAGGTGTTAAATATTATTCAGGGGAGGCTTGAAGTGTGTGTGTGCGTGTGTGTGTGTGTGTGTGTGTGTGTGTGTGTGTGTGTGTGTGTGTGTGTGTGTGTGTGTGTGTGTGTGTGTGTGTGTGTGTGTGTGTGTGTGTGTGTGTGTGTGTGTGTGTGTGTGTGTTTGTGCGTGTGTGTGTGTGTGTACGTGCGTGTGTGTGTGTGAGTGTGTGCGCCTGGAATATTGAAATGGCGCTGCGTGTCATTATCATCAGTCACCCCCCCCCCCCCCCCTCCTCAATTCACTCCTAACTGTCTTCACTTCCTATTCCTTTGTCCTTCCTTTTCCTTCCATTCTACTCACCTATTTCTGCGACGAGCCCCAAGACAAATGGCCCAATCGCTGTGGCGTTCGTGTCCGCTGTAGGTGACCCCCAACACATCGGTGGGTTTTTTTTCTGATTTCACTGGAGGTGTTTGTTGATTGAATAGTAATTTCCAGCGACCGCCCCACAGCGCGCCTCTGCCTTCCATTTTGTAGTAGCCCACTTCAAATTGGAGATGTTTTTTTTTTTTATAAATACTATAATTACTGAAGCAATTTATGTGGCGATGAAAGGAACGAAGTGCCTTTTTCATGTTTGAAATTGATTTATTGAAAGAGGAGCAGCGCACTGTTTGTAATTTAAAACTGTGGAGCAAGTGATCAATTATTAATGAGATGTAAATATAATGTTGTTAGGGAAATGTTTAAAGGGTGCGAGAGGGAAACCTCATGGTAAAACAAATCACTGTGACATAAAATAAGACAAGAGGGTAGCGAGGGAGTGGGACGCGTGTAATATAACCAGGTTTATACACCCCAAAAAATGGTTGTTTATTTTGTATTGGGTGGTCGTTAACACACATCCCCGTTGGCCCCTCGTGGCTCCCGGAAGTGGAGAGAAGTCTGTCTGCGGTCCATCACCTTATTGCTTTTTCAATCCTCGTCCGCTCATGTGAGAAAGAAACCGCGCTTTTCTTTCCATGTATGCCAAGCAGCCGCTGGCAGGGCCGGCGCGGGGACATACGACACACCAGTGACTGCCATCGTCTCAACATTGTCTAGCTCGCCGGCTGAAACACGAGGACGGGCTTTTCAGAAAGCTCCTTTCAATGGCTCTCCATCTGCAAGGCCCTTGTCTTGTGTCTGATCGCACGTCTCCCTCGCCAGATAAAGCAGCCCATTCTTTTGATCGGTGACCTGTTTTTTTTGTTGTTTTTTTACATAAGTTTCCAAGCAAAAAAATGTGACTGGTTCTTTGGAGGTTTCACATGCAGCAAGGCGGGTTTTTCGCCGTTGTCTGTCCTGTCACGGAGAATCCCCCTGGGCCCGCTGTAGGATAGTACACCAGACAAGGCAAATTGCCTTGACCGAAATTGCCATCTCTGCAGCATAATTTTCCCCCCCATTTCAGCTATGTCCAAACATCTTGCGACTTATACTGTTCTGCCATTTTAAGAAAAGAAGGAAAAGAAAAACAGACAACATTATTTGTTTAAGAATGAACAATAGAAAATGCAAGCGGCAACCACATCAACAAGGACACCAAACGAGGACCAATCTCCCCATACAGAAAAAGAGTCTCTCGAATGGAAAAGCATAACAAAGGTCTCTCACACAGATGTTTTGGATGTGCATGATCAGATGCCTCTCTTGCGTGAGGACAGCCTTCCAAAATCCCTTTTAGTTCAGTGGAACAAACTCTGTGAACCCCTTGTCCTCACCAGGGGTTAATCGAGTGCGCTGTTGTGGAGAGAACGGGAGAGTATCATGACCTCTCCAGCGGCGTAACATACAGCACATGCACACGTCTGCGTGCACTGAACTAGGATTAGTGCATAAGATGCTCCTGACCTAGTTTTTTTGTTGTCGTTGTTGGAGTTGCTGTTCCTGTTTGTTGTGTTTGGTTACCGTTTTTTTTGGTCTAAAGGTCTGAAAAGGAATGAGGTTATCAAGGATACCTTGCAGTCTGTCTGGAGATCAGCGTGTCCTATTAGCTGGTTCTTTCATTTAGATTTTACGTTCGTCCTGGAACAGGTTGTTCATCTTTTATTCACCAGTGAGTCGGCTCTGGTGAGAGTGCACGGCAGGACTGCTAAACGCCTATGTATTAAAGTCCACTTTTTGCACATGTGCTAATGCTGTGAGACATACAATCGGTCACGAGTATGTGCCGTTTAAACACTGCGCCATCTCCATAATCCAGCATGAAAGGTTAAGGTGTGCTAAAAGCGCAGCATAAACAGGCTCTAAATTATGGGTTTTCCACGGAAAGCGGCAGGCTAAATGATATGGATCACTAATGACTGAGCGAGAGACGTTTTCAGCTGTGTGTCAAACAAAAAAACATTTGCGGGTCTCACAAAGCTGGGGAACGGTAAAAAGGAAGTGTGTGCGTGAGTGTGTGTGTTTGTGCAGTGTGTGTCGGGAGTTCACCGAAAGGGCATTGAAATGAGAGCTCTGACTTGCATATGTTTTATTATATTTTTCCAGGCAACATGTTTCGCATACTGTATCGTATGGGAAGATAACAATGGATATCTTTACCAATGATAAACAATCACTGGGCAGATATGAACTTTGCCTTGGCCAGAGCCATAAAAATCTCTATTAGATATGATATTACTTGTTTCCAGTGGGACCTTTATGAAGAGTTGAGCACTGTGAACACACTTTCTCACTATCCTCCAACCACCAGTGTTATTACGATGGGACAGGCAGCTTAGATATCATCTTCAATGCTTAAAGAGTCAAATATTGTATTGAGTCCTCAGACTGTATAGGCATGTAGGCAAGAATCCTCATACTACATGCAATTTATTAGAACATGCTACCGACATGACTATCTGGGTCAGGTACTAATCATATGATGCACCCATAGGGTTCTTTGCACTGCGTCATGATTGGATTGTACAATATAGCCTCTGTCAAATTTTAAATGTGGCTGGGATCCAATCTTGGCAGCATAGTCGCTGGCCTTAATGTGAAGCACATGATTGTGCGAAGCAATTTCCCAGTAAGTACACACTCACAGTTATAGAATGCTTGAATGTGTATCTGCACGCACTTGACCAATAGTCATACAAGGGTAGGTTGTTGTCATACATACAAACTATCATATGTTTGCTTTTCAGAAATATCCAAAAAGCCGGTCAGGTTGACCCAGTGTATTTCAGTGATAAACATTCACTAATTTTTTATTAATTCCCCTGTCAGGATTCTCATTTGCATTTGACACAAACTCCTAACATACCTTCAAAAATTTCATGAAACGTTTTCTAATGATTTTAATTAATAACGTGTCTGTAGTGGAACACTAAGCCTAAAAACAGTTATGAATATATTTTCACTTTTCCTTTGGTTGCTCATCACAATGTCACGTTGCTGGCAGCGTTGGACACATCTGGCACCGACAGAGTCAAATGAACAAAACACTTCAACTCAGTCGGGATCTCAGAATATGTGCAGCAAGGCAGGTGACGGTACTTAATCGCATTGTTAGCTTCTCCTTGAACACTTCTTGGTGTGGACAATTAACATTTTTCTAAATTACATCTCAACACTTCTGAAGGATGAACTCGGCAGTCCTTCATGGAAATAATGAAATGACTCGTTCCTTCAGTAATTAATGAGTCCTAATGTACTATGATTAAGAACAACAACGGAACCTAATTTACTTTGACGGAATCTTATACTTTAGTCAAATTCAAAAGGCCATATTCAAGATAGTTCTAGAAGTGGTTAGCAATGAGGATCCAAGGATATAACAGAAATCTACCAGGCCATCTGTTACAATCCTCCATTAAGGCAGAGTGTCTGATATGGGACTAATGAGACATGTGGACATGCTGCAGTGAGATATTTAGTGAAGCCTTTCACAATTCTTGTGGACATAATACATGTAAACACTGTCTCCCTAAAAATATTGATGCTCTGAAGAATTGTTTTCATGATTTATCTTTTAATATCAGATAATGGTCCCATGGGCCGGAATCCACGCCCCAGAACATGTCTTAACTAACAACAATGAACTTTCATTATTTCCTCTGTATTTCCAAATTTGGGGAAATCGCCAAGCTTGACTGGGAGACGAGTTATGCACTAATTTGAATGAAATTGATCTGCTAAATCTTTTTGACAATCTCTTTTTCATTTTAAATCTCTTATGTCCTAGGTTTCCAGCAGTCTACAAAGGCAAACTTGTCCATGGACCAGAAATCCTAAAGAGGCGGACCGGCCATCATGAAGCAACACTGTGATGTCATATTAACTGCTCCATGACACTAAACCTCTGTTTGACCTCTCCACTATCCACCCGCCCTCTGTTTCCATCAGACCGGACCTTCAACCAGTCACTCACACACACAACACACAGCACTGCACCATGGCTAGCAAGAGGAAGTCCACTGTGCCCTGCATGATACCATCCAAATCCAAGCACATGCGTGAGGAGATCATAATGGGCTGCCTGCCAGATCTCCTGCCCACAATCCCAGAAGATAGCATACTCAGCATCTCTGGAGACGGGTCCGGCCACAACCAACACACGTCCCCCAAACCACCCGAAATCAACAGGGGACAGAAAGGGGGCACGTACAGTTGCTCAAACTGTCGGTTTGAGTCCAGAGACCTGAACTACTTTCTGGACCACATGCATAATTGCCACATAGACTTCAGAGCACAGCCCACCTTCTACTGCCTCAACTGCGGGGTATCAGTTGTGCGTTTTGAGGCCCTGGCTCTGCATAACGCTAAGGCCCACAGAGGAATAATGCAAGGCTCCATCACAGCCTCCCTCCAAGTCAACAAGAGGGACGGGTTGACCACCGTGGAGCAAAGTCTCTTCACTGAAAGTGGGGAAGACTACAGAGAGTCTGGGCTGTCTCTCACCAAAACACCCATTGCAAAGATGATGAAAACCAAGGGAGAGCACAAAAAGATAGTGGTTTCCCACACTGTGGAGGTACGAAAGATAGACACTGGAAAGGATGTAGACCTCAACATGCTGACAAATGTGCCTGAACTCCAAAACGGGGCTCTCAATGTTTCTGGTGCCCCAGCTATGTCGAGGACTACCGTCACCCGCGTGACCACGACGACGTCCAATCAAGTCTTTCACCAGCAGACGCCTCCCCTTTACTCCTCCCATTCCTCCAATTCCTTTAAAGACCTTCCAAAGGTGATGATCCCTCTAAGCAGCATCCCGACCTACCATGCCGCCATGGACACCAGCAGCTTCCTGAAGACATCCTTTGGCAAGTTCCCCTATCCGACCAAAGCAGAGCTCTGCTATCTGACGGTGGTCTCAGAGTTCCCAGAGGAGCAGATCAAGTTGTGGTTCACCGCCCAGCGGCTCAAGCAGGGTATCAGCTGGTCTCCTGAGGAGATTGAAGAGGCCAGGAGGAAGATGTTCAACACTGTTTTCCAGGGCCAGCCACAGCAGAAGCAGCCGGTAGTGCCACAGCATGCCAGTCACATGGTCACCCACCGCACCGTCACCTCCCAGCCTGCCCTATTGGGCCCAGTAGGACCACACTACCCCATGCCCAATATCCCCTTCGGCAGTTTAAGGAATCGATCCACCGGGGTCATTACCACACAAGCTAACATGTCCACCAACCCCAAGGTCACGAGGGTCACCTACTCTGCTCCAGCCTACCCCCCAAAGTTTCCATCTGTTGTTAGAACGGCGCAGGTGCTGAGCAAGAACACCCACCTACCACCGCTTGAGCCAACTAAGAACAATGGCCTGGACATGGCTGGAGGCAGTGTCTGCGTCAGTAGCACTAGCAGCAGTCGCAGCAGTAGCAGCAGCAGTTGCAGCAGTAGCAGCAGCATCAGCAGTTATTCCAGTTGTAGTAACGGCGGGGAAACTGGAAAAAAGAAGCACGTGAACGGCAACAGCCCCACTAACGGAATGGTTACCTGCTCTAACAACACGAGCAATAATGAGGAGCACGGCAGCAACACGCACGTCAAAATGGACACTATACCCATGGAGATGGAAGGTGGTGCCACTACCAAGAGTAAAGTGATTGTGAATAACACCAGCATAACTGACATCCCCTGCAACACCTATAACAACAACAGCACTATGACTCAACACGAGCAGTCCCGGTTCACAAAGCCTAATGGCGACTGCAATAACTATACGAACCAACACACCAAAAACGGCAGTATAAGTAGTGATTGCCCCAGCACTACAGGTAACGACAGTGTTCCCGACTTCCCCAACCATGCAACCAGCAACTCCCCAAACGAAAGCACCAGCACCACTGTCATTACCAAGAGCTGCAGCAGCCTGTCGCCTCTGGAGGAGGGCCCGTTCACCAAGGACTTCCCCATCAAAGGCATGTCGATCCTGCAGCAACTCATCAAGGACGACCCCCCTGAGCAGGACCCGTGCTGTCCAGAGGTGAAGTTCGATCCCATCCAGATCAACCTGAAGAAACAGAAGATGAACGACCTGGAGCCTAAGTCAGATATGGATATTTTTGCGCCTTTAACAATGAACCCAGTTACATTCGACAGTCCCCTATCACAGCCGTCCTTTCCATCCCCCTGGGGCAATATGACCCCTCACCAGGTGCACATCCTCCGGCAAGTGTTCTGCGGCACACCCTGGCCCAGCAGCCAGCAGTACGAGGACCTAAGCATCATGACTGGCCTGCCCAAGTCAGAGGTGGTGCGTTGGTTCAGCGACAGCCGCTACATCCACAAGAACAGCCAGCGGAAGTGGCTGGAGAGCTACCAGCGCCTGCCAATGGAGTCGGAGGAGGCCAACGCCCGCGGAGAGGCTAACGGCCAGACGCCAATGGACCCACTGATGGTGCGGAGGAATTCCCCGGAGCAAGACAAGACCATGCACAACGAGGGAGCGGGAGCAGGCATCAACCTGTGTCAGCGCGAGGTGTGGCAGGATGCATACTCCCCGCTGCTCGGCCTGATGGGCTCCGCAGAGGCCGGGGACCGAGGGAGGCCCGGGACATCAGTGCCACCTGGGGTCCTGCAGGACACTTGGTTGGAGAGCGTCAAGGACCACCCGCAGCCAATGGCCAACCAGTCCTTCATGGAGCAGCAGACGGATGCCAGCCAGGCCAGGTAGGTCACAACGTCTGTCTCTCGGTTCGTTGTGTGATTTTTATCGTGTACAGTATAAAATATGTGCTGTTAATCTTAGCTGACATTCATCCGGTTAATGAGCCCCTGACCCTAGCCTTGTTGCAAGAATGTCCTTCGCCAGATTGTGGAATTGAACAATAAAAACACTTGCACACGATGAAGTTGTTAAGTACAGTAAAACCGGGTGGTTGTTGTGATGCACATTATAAACAGTGTGGTTGTAGGTCGAGTCCCATGATGAACAGGGTGTTTATGGTCTGATGTACACTGAACATGGGGATTGTAGTGCGATGTTAAACAGGGCGGTTGTTGTGATGTGCAGTATAAACAGGGTGGTTATTCTGATTGACAGTAGGAACAGGGTGGTGGTTGTTATGTGATGAATTGATGAACAGGGAAGTTGTTATGACTGACAGTGTAAAACAGGTAGGGGAAGGGCATATGGATACAGATAGGCAGCTTATTCAAGCAATCAAAGGTCCGTGTTTGAGTAGCTATTTATAGATCAGTAGGAGTCTGGGCTATTGAATTATAGATTGAGGGCATGCTAATATAGGTGAATAAATTATGACAATTGTCTTTGCTAAGATGGATTTTCCAAAGGGGCTTGTTTCCAATGGTCATCATCTGGATCCACAAAGCACCACATTATTCCCGCATTTATTATGAGAATGTTCGCTGTAGATTACACCACTTCATGTATGTGACATGTGACCTAGTGTGTGTGTGTGTGTGTGTGTGTGTGTGTGTGTGTGTGTGTGTGTGTGTGTGTGTGTGTGTGTGTGTGTGTGTGTGTGTGTGTGTGTGTGTGTGTGTGTGTGTCTAGGGATCGCCTGAGGATGGAGTTGCTAGAGGTGTGATGGGTCTGGCCGGCCCCCCACCAGAGGCGGGGCCCGTCGGCCCGGCCTGCTGCCCGGTCCCCCCTGGTGTGTGTGATCATCATGACAGCAGAAGTGATTGTAGCTGGACCGTTGGATTCTGACTGTAACTGTGAATATCCCCCTCTTCCTCTTCCTCCTCCTCCTCCTCCTCCTCCTCCTCCCTTACACCCCCCCCCCTACTCCACCACCACCCTCCGTCCCTCTCACCACCCACCTGCCATCACTTCCTGCCATCATCAAAAGAAAGAAACTTCTCACCTTTTTTGAGTCCTGTAATGTTTTAACGCCTTTTCATGCTTCTCTGTGGTCGTGTTGGGGGGGGTTGGGGTGGGGTGGGCTGGGGGGGGGCGGGGGGCGAACACGGAGCTCGGCCCGGGGGGAGCGACGGATCTAACGGAAGGAAAAAAAACAAAAGAGGGAAAGAAGACGCGCACACTAGACTTGGCATACTGACCCGAAAGAGAGGAAAAAAATAGGAGAATGGCAACGGATAATGTTTTGGGCAGAGGGAGAATTATATATAAATATATATATATGAATAAAACTGCACTATAAAAGATGGTTTGTACTGACTGGACAAACAGAAAAAAAGGATGTGTCAAGGAAATGTTCTTGTTAGCTTTGTGAACCTTTTATTTTTTACTTCTTTATTTTTTTTAGCAACCAGTACTTCAGCACTGCCTTGAATTGTACTTGTTTCCGTTACTCTGTTTGTTAAATTCTATTTACTCAATCCTATACTCACTGTAAGTCCAGATGCAATCAAAATATGTTTTTTTTAGGTCTGTATAAATGTTGGCTACACACAAGAGACTATAACCATATAATGCACTATAAAAAAAGAAAAGAAGACAGCAATGCTAAAATCACACTGCCCCAGAGTGAGCATATTGATAGTTTTGTGAAAATCAATACACTACACTGCCCTGCAAACCCAATGTGGAGAGAAGCCTGTCACGCTAAAGTTGCCTTACTCAGCTCTGTCCATGTGTTTATTTCACCTTCTTGCTATCACCTAGCTTTTCAGCTGCTGCGCTTTCCAAAAAAAAAAAAAGATTGTCAGTGCAACAATAAGTTGCCCGTGCAACAATAGTCACTGTTGGTCTATATCTGTGGAAAAATAATAACTTGTGCTGCTTTCTGTACACTTGGAAATGTTTAAGCTGTAATTGTATCAATTATTGTTTCTGACTAAATGAATAATGTTGTTAAATGCAAAAATAATCAATTTGACCCCTTGACATGACAGAGTGAGATATCATGGTAGCTAGAGAGCCAAATTTGGAGGTGCTTTTTCCCCTCCTCTGAATATTCTTGTGTTCTTTTAAAACATACATTCACTACATAAATCCTATTAAGCTGCATCTTTGTTGAGCTGCTAAAAAGCTAAGAACGGTGCTATACCATCCAAAGTGAAATTGGAGGTCACTCTCCTACCAGCAGTGTATGCACTTGTGTCGAATGTTACAAAAAATATTTTGGTTTTGAGACTAATGGAATCTGGACTTACGGTGTTAAGATCACTTAAATCTTTTATGAAAAACTCTTGATCATAAAGCACTGTTGTATCATCCTTTCTAAACTTCTGAATCTTTACAGAATAAACAGAATACTCACCAAGCATTAACGCCTCCCCATCTTCTTACACTCGGAGTTCTAGCGAGATTCACACTTAAAAAACTGTCTGCATATTAATTAGTTAAGGGTTGCCGGTGGTAGAAACAATCAAAGCTTTTGGGGTAAATATGAGACTAATGTATAGTGACCCCTAGTGGCAAGTCGACCTCGTCTATCTAAAAAAGAAATTCACCTCTGCAGTTTAAAATATTTTCGCTACCATAGGAAGCATAATCACACGGAGGTTATCTTTGCCAAATAAAATAAAATGTTGATGTTATGTAGGGTAAAGGTTATGAAAATGAGGATTAGATCAATTTCCCCATGAAAAATCAACAGTGGATTTACACACCAAGAATTTGGACACCGGTTGGCCAGATGCTTGCAAACGATACGAAATCCTTCCTGAGGTGGAGTGTGAAATAACAATAGAAGAATTCTACGTTGACTCACTTCAGATTCCGTACCCAACATTACATTTCAATTTACGCATGTCCTCGTTCCAACAGTCGTACATTTTCCACAGGGAGGAGATTATAGATTGATGTTAAAGCAAATATGCATATTCTCCAAGAAGGATTTTGGCAGCAAGCCTCCAGGCATCAAGTCCAAAATCAACATGCAGCTTAGGGCTCTGAGGCCCTCATGTTAGGGGTGGCAGACCTGCTCTCAGAAACCATGCGTTTACATGGAGCACAAAAAACAAAAAAAAACAGAATGCCAACGTTGGAGTTGTAGGGGTTTTATTGATTTGGAAACCTACAGTGGTGCGTAGAAACCCAAATGATCAGGGGCCATGACGAACCTCATGGTACAGGGAGAGGACGTTGATTTCTTTTTTGTTCGACACCAACATCATCCTCCTGTTTCGCAAATCTATCACACATCAAATGTACTGTTACGCGTCTGTTCCGTCAAACATCATTAGAAAAACCTGCCTTGTGTTGTAACAGATTGGTATTTTTTTTGGCAAAGTTGAAATCTTTCTCACATAAACACCTTGTCAGGAAAGGGGAGAAAGAAATTAAAAAAATCTCCATTGACCAACTTAAAATACATTAAAATATCATCTTCAAGTAACAGAATAGGGATATTCTTTCCTCGTCATCATTAAAATGATTTCAGTTCAAATCAAATGTAGACAGGCCTACGCACAGACTGAGGGCGCTGGCAACTTAATTGGTTAAAAAAAAGTTCACATTTACATTTTTTAAAGACATCCCTGATAGAGGCTGTAAATTAATATTCACATTCTGCTTGTTAAATATCGACATGGTTGCAGTATCTCGTCGCCCTGTCCCAGCATTTCACGTTGTTACATGTTAACACAATCCAGTTTAAATAGTCACCCACACTGATTTTGTTGTATCCCTTTCCTGCACACGTACACGCACACTTCAAAACAAGAGTTTTGCATTTCCTCCAAAAAAAAAGGCGCCTGGGTGTATTTAAGGAATTTCTGATTTAGCTTTTTCTATCAAAATATAGAATTCATTAATACTACATGGGTGGGCTTACAAGACAGAAATAAAATTACACATGTGTTTTTTTGCTGAATACAGTAGCTATAAGGACCACAGAGTTCAAAGTTCAGGTATTTCCAGATCCCCCCTTCCCCCCCACCCTTCCATTGTGTGCATGTGAGCGAGGTGGGGCATTAGTGTAGGATGGGGATCGCAAAGACCACAGGGAAACCCTCGAAGCTCTGATGATGAGTGTATCGCCTCAGGTCAGCAGGCAGCACGACGCACTCAAGCCACCTCATCGTCTGGCCACTCCCGTCCGCCCAACCCCACACGTACACACAAACCCACACACACTCGCCCTCATCGGGTCTGGCCACCGGGTGAAAAGTCATTTAAGCTAAAAACAAGATGTCTGTTAAAAGAGCGCGTCATTTAGGTAAAAACTCAGACATTTTTTGACTTAGAATTCATAGTCGTCCTCGGCCATGTCGAGGGCCCAGGCGAACTTCTCCCGCTGGGTCTTGTTGTAGATCTTCTCCACGGGGATGTCCCATTTCTTACACCTGAGGACACAGAAAACCACAAGGGGTCAGCCATTTCCACCCTGAGGAGTAGCCATTTTGGGTCCACAGCATTCATTGTGTTTTTTTTTTAGAGCTTTGAGCCGTCAGAGCTCTGGGACTCTGTACAGCCCACCATGCTGGAGGGGGTCATCTCAATGCTGTGGTGTAACGGGTCATACCAGGCCACAGAGATGCGAGGGTCCAGGTAGTTGAGCTTGGAGGTGCCCAGTGCAATCTGCTTGTTCTCCTCTCGGTCGGTCGCCTGCACCTCCATCCTCATCAGCTGCTCCTCTATCCTGGAAATGGCCTTCTTCCTGGTCTCCACCGTCCTGATAGAAGAGGAGGGCGGCGAGGTGAGCATGTGCGTTGCCTGAAGGAGGCGTGTCCTTTTTCTCCAATATCTGCTCTACACATCTTTCGGATACACTTACTTTTTGGACTTCTCGTCTCTCCGTACTTTAGCGTCCGCTTTGGAGCTCTTCAGCTCTCTCCGGGCGTCTGAAAGTTGGTCCTTCTTTGCGTCAATCTAAAATAATTAAAAGCAGGGACATTTTAAAACAACTGCACATCACTGCCCACATCAGGAAAATTCACGCTTTATATTATACAACGAAGAAATTAGACGCAATATAAGTGAATACGAATATTTCTAATATATCTGATCCATTCTGAAAGCTTATATCTTCTCATTTCAGAAACGAGGGAGTTAAAGGTTTGGGCAAAGCATTTCAATAAAAAAAAGCTTAACATCAACAATTTCTGCTTGAGTGGAAACACAGACCAGTCACTAGCGTTTTAGAACAAGATGTACTGATGGATGCTTACCTTCCCCTGGAGGGTCTGCATAGACTTCTCAAAGGTTTTGGGTGCTGCCCTCTGGTGGTTACACAGGATAGCCACAGCCCTGTTGGCCCGGTTGTAGGATAGGATCTTTGCTGGAATGTTTTCATCCGCTGGAAAAAGATCAAAAAGCCTCATAACTTTTATGCATGTCATTTAAAGACCCCCTGCAATGTGCAGCTTCCACAAATGAAAAGGCAGCTTTTGCCAGCCAGGTATAGGCTTGTAAAATTAAGGCCTCGCCAAAACGGGTTTTCCACCGAATTAGGCTTGGAGATAAGTCTCTGAACAGCTCTGAAAAGAGCTTCTCTTGGCTGCTGCCAGAGACGGTATTCATGGGTGGGTGCTTACGGCTAGTGAGCTCCTTCAGCTGCTGCTGCAGGGTGATGGAGGCGTTGTAGGTACGGAACACCTTGGCCGTGAGTCCGTCCATCAGCTCCTGCAGGTGCTTGTTCAAGATGGAAGTCTGGAGGAAGAGAACATGCTCTAAACACCACACAAGACATCATGCTTTATGAAGACCCCACTACATACTTAAAGCTGGGAACACAAATGTCCCTTCATGAGTTGGCTCTAAATTTGACCGTGATGGTGTGATGCACTGTACTCACGTTTAGCCGGTCAAACAGGTCATCCTCTGTGGCCTTGTTCTCCATGAACAGCTGAAGGTTCTTGAACGCCTGAGAGACAAAAGGACACATTTTAGACCGAAACTAAAGAAAAAAAGGGGGCGCATTGTTCCAGAGCGCTCATCCACCATCCTTACCCTCTTCTCCACAGGGACCTTGTTGTAGTAGCGGATGGAGTCTTTACCCAGGAAGTCAAACTCCACCACAAACTCCTGCCCGTCCTTCTCGGGGTACAGGTTGATGTGCTCCACTCGCAGCGAGCAGCAGCCCACCGTGTCCGCCGTCTCGCCCTCCTCCTTCTCGTTACCCGCTCTCAGAGCCAGCTGGTCACGGGCAAAACAGCAGGGCGTCAGTTAAACAGTCAGGACCGCATTCCTCCAGTAGATGGCCCATACAGTCAGTCCACCCCCCTGCACTGGGGTCTTGTTTCCACCATGACTCAGGACTTCACCTTGTCAATGAAGTAGAGCGCCACGGCCCTCTGGCGGATCCTCATCTCCTTGGACTTCCAGTCCTCGTGGTACTGGCTCCGGATGCGGTCCACACACTTCTTCAATCTACGCGCCGTCTCGTACTTCTGCCAGTCCTTCTCCCCCTAACAAAGCAGACAGACGCTTTATAATCACGACTCTGATTTAGAACCATTACAGTATCAAAAAGGGGTTTTAAAAAGGCCAACATGAGATTAACAAATGGAAGCAGTTGCACGCCAATGAGCCAAAGAGTGCCACATCACGGAAGGTTATGCAGAAAAAACAGGTCAGGAGATCCAATTTATATACAAAATGGTTGTTCATAGATAGCGCTATGTGGTGCAAGAGGCATTTGAGAAGGGCTGGAAGTTAAAGCCCTCACTGATATAAACCCTTTCCAGCATCAATTTAGACAAATAGATGTGTGTGTACCTTGATCCTGGAGCTGGGGTTCAGCATGATGTACTTGATGGACCCCTGGATGTTCTCCGTCCAGGACACCAGCCACGTGACCTTGTTGTCATGGCGAACCTCCTTCCACTTGGTCCCGGGGGGAGGCTTGGGGTGCTTTGAGTCTCTACGGGGAGCAGACGGGGGGGGGGGGGGGGGGGAGACGTCAAGTCAGAATATTGACACACCATGATAAGGCCTACATTTACTTAAGTCTTCATAATTAATTGATTTAAGTCAATCATTTGATTTAAAATGTTATTTTTTCTTCTTTGTACGCCTGCTTTATTTTCAACTCCAAACCGTTAAAATCTCAGCAATAAGCAGCCATAGGAATCACAAGCACTGCCGTAAAGAGCACTAGTATTGCGATGATGCTCGGCGTGAGGAGTGTCAATACTAGATGGAACACAAAACAATGTGACGCAATTTCAATTTTATGCAGATGTTTTCTCTGCCAATGTTAGATAATAACTGACATTCAATATTGTCTTTGAGCGAAGAAAGAACGGCTGGTCATCAAGGTGTCAGCTAATGGTTGGCAAATTGAATCGATAATCTGTTGGATAAATACTAATCTCAATATCAGGCCAATCAATAGCAGTCATGGTTTTTGCAGTGACCACGAAGCCCTCCATGTGCCACCCGTCCTCCCCTGTGAGGGAAGGGCACTCACTTGCTGCAGTTGATGATGATGTCCTCCGGACGGCTGCGGCGCTTCAGCATGCCCATCTTGGGGTGGTCCCCGCGGCCCCGGAAGAGGCCGGGGGGCTCGATGCGGAAGTTAGCGATGCGCTCCTTGTGGTTGTCCATGAGGCAGAAGCCGTACTCCTGCAGGATCCGCTCGTTCTCCTCTTTGATTTTCTACCACACAGAAGAACAAGTGGTTAACAGCAGAAGACGTTGGCCATAGATTTTATAACAACCACGAATATAATGCAACATTTAATGGGACGCATGGCTCACCAGTTTCTGTTCTTTAGACATGGCCTTCCTGATCTCAGACTGGGCCTTAAAGTAGTCGTTGATCTCGTTGAAGTCACACTTCTTCAGATCTGTGATTTTGCTTTTTTCCTCAGAATTCATTTCCTATGAGGACCAGCAGAAGACAGCATTCTTAAAATCTGATCTTGTATGATTCCCAAAATAAAACTCCTTTGAAAATATTTATTTAAAGACTACAATAGATGTGAATACTCTCTTCCTCACTCATTCCTACCTTTCTCCAGTCTTTGAAGAAGTTTTTCCGGAAGACTTCCTTCGTGGTGTAATCATGGTCGAGCATTTTACCAAAGAAGGTGGAGACCTCTTCAGCTGCTGGGGCGAGCTTCATGTGTTTACCTGGTGAACACATCAAAATATCCATCAGTAAGCTCTTTATATCTTAAACTACCAAGGCCAAACATCCCACACAATGGTATCCTAGCCAGGAGGTTATCCGTCTGAATCATAAACAAACAAATGAGAAGCAGCGGTTGGTCAATCTGGTTGATTAGGTTTTGCTCGAGCATGTGCTTGGGCCAGGTTTATTTTTTGAGCCAACAGCCCCGCATGTGAAATCATAGTGAACAGCCAACCACCAGACCGATTATCAGGTAATGGACACGCACAGGGAAGACTGTTGAGAAAAAAAGGGATTAAAAAGACAAACCGTCGTAGTAGAACTTGACGTGGTCGGGAAGAGCCTCGTAGGGGGGCGCGAACACGGGTCCTTTGTGCTCCAGGAACCGCCATTTAACACCGTCCGTGTAGCGCTCCTCCTCCCACCTGGGGGCGTCACAGCGCCACAGTTACCCTTCCACCCGCCGCAAAACAGCTGCACCACCATGTATGGAACGCAAAGCTCAAACGCACTACGGACACGCGAGTCCTTGAACTCACCACTTCCACTTCTCCTCCGGCTCCTTCTTGCCCTTTTTCTTGCCGTCGGCGACTTCTCCCTTTTTGTTGTTTTTAGTCTTTTTCGGCTTTACGTCCTGAAAACAAAGACACAGGAGGGCGTGAGCCTGCGTTCAACCCGGGCCGGAGTAGTGTGCAGTATCAACAGCAGGGCATCATGTGGAACATCCCGTTCTTAAAAAGAGGTTGCAGGAGCATTAATCAATGGGATCCAACCTAAAATGCATAATCACTCATGACCACAGTAAATGTCTCCTACTTCATTTTCTTGTTTCCTTTTTTTGCCCTTGGCCTTGTCGTTCTCAATTTTGATCTTCTTGGGCTTGAATTCTGACCTGAAAAGGAGGAAACTATCAGTTAGCCAGGGTGGCAACAACAAACCAACCTTCAACCCAGACATTTAACAAAATATTTGATAATATATTCAACTTTCTAAATAGCTCCCTCGGTTCAACTTCCATATCCAACATGACAAAACAAAACACCAATGCTAGTACAGCATTAAGGTGGACTGATTAAACTCACTCAAAGTCCTCTTCACGTTCCCTCTTAAGAGTCTTCTCCTGCTTGGGAGAGTGGTAAAAGTCATCCTCGGGCTCAGATTTCACATGGCCGGGGCTGGAAAAGAAGACATCCCAGAAAATCAATCCTCTCCCATTCTTTTAAAAGATGTGTGCCAATCGCTAGAGGCAGTGGACGGTGAAATGTCTCAAGCTTTACCTGGAGAAGCCGTTCTCCTTTTCTTTTTTGACCTTGCCGTCGGCAGACTTCACCTGAAAATGAGGATCAAAATTAAGGACGGAAATAGTCAAGAATTTATATATAAATAAAGGCTGGAACATTACTGCTTGAGCTCAGTCATTAATCACAGCAGGCACTCTTATTGGAAAACCAATTTTCATAGTACTCATTTTTTGTACATCTTGAATTAGCACACAGTCCATTTAGCTATATCCTCTAGTCCCGTTGCAGTCCCAAGAGCATGATTCACAGTGAGATGGGAAAATTATTATGGTGGTACCATGTAACTCAACTCACAATACAAACTAACCATGGTTTCGAGCCTTTCGGCTTTACACAGAGGGATGCGTATCGATTAGACTCTATTG
This sequence comes from Gadus chalcogrammus, assembly GCF_026213295.1. NCBI lineage: Eukaryota > Metazoa > Chordata > Actinopteri > Gadiformes > Gadidae > Gadus > Gadus chalcogrammus. The sequence goes on from NC_079424.1 coordinate 16,578,558, forward strand.
ACTCTGGGTTAAATTTGCAATAACAAGAGTACTTCAAGGACATTCCGACAAATAATGTCACCCATATTTGTTTAGAATGTGTCAACCCCTGCTTGAATCAGGACACCCATTACCCAATGAAAGAAATGCATCACGTTAGAAAGTAAATTACACATTAGCTTAAATACAATTAAGAAAAGGTTTCCTAATGTATTATACATATAACAGGTAGATGGAGCTTGAAAAAAAACAACCCTGCAAGTTAGCCAGGTCTAGAGAACGACGATGATTGCCACATTGAATTTGTATGATAATTACCTCCTTCCTCTTCTCCTTGTCCCGGTGTTTGTCCTTGTGTTTGTCTGCATTGCCTTCTTTGTGCTTCATCTTCTCCTTGTCCTTATGCTTCTTATCAGAAGGGTCCTTGTGGTCACTGGAGTTTTAGAGGCAAACAACATAAAAACACTCTTTAGGCAGAACTCAAACACCACGTCAATTTCGATTATTACGATTGCTTTGATAACAGAGTGGTTGGAATTCAATACCAATGACGCAACGACAAACTTGGTAATCAGAGGAGAGTCATGAGTATTCACAGGATATATCCTGCAGGTCCAGCAGACAAAAAACATTTGCTAGAACGCAACATAATCATGTAGTTGCCCAATAGGATATCAGCCCTACCTGATGGCATGTTTGGATTTCTCCCGTTCCTTGTCCTTCTTGTGGTCCTTGTTTTTATGTTCTTTGTGCTTCTCTTTATGTTTGTGAGGATCTTAGGATGAAGGAAATGGACGTCAGCTTTTCTTCATTACCACATTGCGTTATTTTTTGGGACAATACAGGAATAAGAGGAGGAGAGTCCTTTTTTCATACAAACTACTACTAATAAAACCACAGATGACAAACAAAATGTTCACAAATTCAAGTCCACTTTTTCCCCATTCAACAAAATTATTTGGTTAAATGCTTGTGCCACAAAGATCCATTTTTATGGAAAGACAGCATCCCCTAGTGTCACTACATTTGATGATGCTGATATGCAATGTAGGACAGGTTGTAACATGCAAACAAAGCCAACTATGCATTTTCTTAACTTAAAAAAAAAACTGTTGTTTAGCAGAGGTTAAGAAAACCCTCCTAACGGCAAGCAGGAAACAGTCATTGATTGCACAATTTCTCTGGTTTCAGATGTACAGAAATGGCCAAATAAGACTGACAACATGAGGAGCTTATCATGCCCCATCAATCTTAAACAGAAAACACATGCAGATGAATCTATACTCAATACTTCAGCTAAACATAACTACTAGCTAACTATTGCTGACAAAATAAGTTAGGTTTGGTAGGTAGCCGAAATGCCTTACCTAAAAGACTGATGAAATTAATGAAGTGGAATATTGAGATTAATGTGGAACTATAATAGGGACAGTTCATTTACTGGTATGTTGTGATCTATTCTAAAAGGTTACTATGAACAAAGAGGAACACATGCAGCGAACTCACTTCAAGTCAGAACATGATTATTTAGACTATGATAACAGCTGCTGGTTTAGCAGCACAACACACGCGACTAAGGAAAACCGTCCCCTTGATCCTTAAAGGGGGGGAACATATGAAAACAACCCTTTTCCTGGGATTTCGGGTTTTGTTTTGGGTCTCTGGTGCTCACATGCGCGTACAAACTTAGAAAAAAGTCTGTACATTTTTTGAGTGAGATATGCATTTCTGAAAGTACCTCGTTACCAAAACAGTGAGACAGTTTCGACATCCCCTCCTACATAGGAGGGGGGCACAGTTGAATATTACCTCCCACTTCCCCACTCGCCTCCAATCAGAACATAGCCGAGATAACCCCCACTACGAGTCTTTACTTGTTGTGAAAGTGCCAGAGACGTCAGACGCAGACTTTATGATTCATAATAACATCCAAGGCCAACATAGCTTTTGGCCGTGATATTAGATATAATATTATACAAATACCCATACATAATATTATCATATATAGATATAGAGCTCCAGGAGTCTGCAAACTTCTCCTCCATGCAGTTGTTCGGTCCGACAGCTCATTGGTCAATGGGCAGAGGCTCATTTGCATTAAAGCTACAGACACCAGAAACAGCGAATTCTGAAGGGACTGAACCAGAGGGGAATAGCGGTAGGCAAGATTTTCTTTTTCCTAAAAGCTATTTCCAGCAAACGGCTACAAAAACATGTTTTCTGGAACTCAAATACTATGTTTACTTGTTGTGAAACCACCATAATATGTCTCCTTTAAAATATATCAATTACAGTTATCCGTAGACAACCGTCTTGTAAATTCAGCATTCAATTAAACGACATACACTGTTTATGACAGTGTCCAAGAAGTCCATCATCTGAAGCCAGAACTAGTTTGCCCTATAACAGCTGTATTTATAGAATGCCCTGGGCAGTGATAGAACGTATAGAATAATGCACCGTCCACATTAAAACAATGGCACACAATAAATACATTTAAATCATTTCTAGAATACTTTTTTGTAAAGTTAATTGGGGCTTAATTTCTGATCAGGGACATCCCGTGGAAAAGCCTCCAACTATATATACACATAGACACATTATAAATATCTATATAGATGCTGTATTCAATGTGTGCCCTGTACAAAACTGTTTGCCCCACAAGGCAACTGTAGCCAGATTGGTTTCAATGGCTAATGCTACTAAAAACCATGGATAACTATTTTATATTTAAACGCCATCTCGGAAAGAACGTTTACTTGAAACAACGTGCAAGGCCTATCTAAACCTGCACGATGGAGAGTGGATCGAGTATTGTCCCTGCGCGTTTCGCTTCCAGACAGCCATCTGCACTTCATAGCCCATGTTCAGTGCTACAGTAGAGCCAGGCCGCTAGAGCGAAAAAAGAAAATGGCGTAGAGACTAAGTCCGCAAACCCCAAACCCTCACTTTCAGATAACAAATGTGGCATCTGAGAACACTAAAAAGAAAAACGGATCATGTTAACACATAAAATACGTCAGAATGTACTAAAACTATTGACCCATTAGAGTAAATAAATGGCCGAAATGCCTTTTGAAGCCCTTCTTTTTGAACAATAGGCGCTTTTGAGAGAGGGAGAGGACTTAGTCTCTGGTCGCCATTTCTGTCCTCTGCTGAGAACTAACGTTATGAAATTGTGTAGACGCGTCAAATTTTGAGTCATCATTTTGTATTGTCGACACAATATCGTGGACTCACCGTTGTTTCGAGGGCCACAGTCAATCTGAAAATGTAGAAAAAATAAGCATGTTTAGATAGCGTTAGCTTGAAAGCCGGCTAACTAACTTTAAACTTGGTGGACGGCAGGGAGGCAGTAGTTAGCTTGCTGGTTAGCCTGCTAGGGTTAGCATGCTACGCTGGCTGGTAACATGGCACTAAAGTGTGTCTAGCCTTTACTGCCGAGGCAAAGCTCACTTAATGAGCTATTCTTACATCGTTTTATACTGATGCAGTGATTGAGATATTTAGACATCATTGTTCTCTCATGGCCATCATTTTAATTAACAAATATAACTGAGTGTTGTTTAGCAAAGTCTTACAATCAAATGTGATGGCTACAAAACATGCCGAGCTAGCGCGAGTTAGCTCTGGTAACAGTTAGCCAACCTGTCAACCAAACCACATAATACACCATCAAATAAATTAATCGGATTTAACTGGAGTCAAACTTTAGAGAGGTGATAAGCCATGCTTTGTATTACCTGGTTGTTGTTATGGGAGTAATCCCCACTCATTTCCTATGCTTTGTCGGACTGAGAAGAAAAAAAAACTAAGTGAGAAATGTGCAGAGTTAAATCACCGGCGAGAAGCTGCTGGCAGAATGAAGAAAGAAATACACGAGCAGCAGACAAAGTCCCGTCTGTACACCGATGCGCATGCGCAAGTAATTTAAATACGGGACCTTTCACCCCTTCCTACAGGCTCAAAAACGGACCAACTTGCTCACCGCTGAAGTACTCCGAAACCAAATTACAACCACTTATTCATTTATTGCGTCAACTAGAGTATTTTTTTCAATTGTTCAGAGAAATATGGAAATTCTAAATCAGTATTTAAATTGTACTTGGACTATTTTACATTGCAATATTTGTTAATGCAATAGCTTACACTGCGGTACACGATACAGATCTGAACGTGAGTGTTGATACAATTTTACAAGACACAAGTTAAAATGCAGATTTTTGCATCTTGTTATATCAAAAATACAAACTGTGTGTGTGTGTGTGTGTGTGTGTGTGTGTGTGTGTGTGTGTGTGTGTGTGTGTGTGTGTGTGTGTGTGTGTGTGTGTGTGTGTGTGTGTGTGTGTGTGTGTGCTCTATCATCAATGGTAGTTCAGTATCAGTTCAGTTCAGTGAGAACGTATCTGCAATTTATTCTATATCACTGCAATGTATTCTATATCTCCATCTAAATCATCCATGACATAATAATTTAGATTTGATTGAGAATACATGTATTTTCGAAGTTTACACGTTTTTATCCCTTACATCTGATCTTTTCCTTTACCTCGATAGAGAAGAATAAGGTCAAGGAAAGATGTGAATTATAATTATTCAGGCTTTAGGAAAAAAAACACAGCGGTGCTAAAATATCCCAATGCATTTACACTAAGCTACGTCATTGTGCGACGGCGGATGTGTTGGACGTGGGTCCGCCATGATAAAATTACAACGTTCCGAAGATGGACAACTAAAACTGCAGCTTTTGCATGCTTTGCCCCTTGCGTTTATACTGTGTCGTTTCATGCAAAAAACAAAGGTAAAGACTCCCATACACAGAAGGGAAATTAAATAATTTTCACATTGATATGGTTACTCACGCTCAAACTCCTGTGCAGTCATATTTATGGAGATAGATCTCAATTAGTATGATTGTAGTAAAATAATTGTCATTGGTCATGTTGATCATTTGTTTATGTGAACGGCAGAATGATTAGTCGTTTTAGATGTTCCTGCTGCAAGCAATTGTGGGATGGCATTATCTCCAGTCCATTCGTAGAGGATTGTCCAGTGTACAAGTGGTTAAGAAAGGAAGCATTGGAGCCCCTTTCCATGGCATTTAGAGAAGTTGAACAGCTCTTACCATGGCTGCCCCTGATACTTCCGGGTCATTTCACTCACCGAGGAACCTTCCTCGCAGAGAAAAAGACTATGCCACAGTGGCCCTGGTTTCGGGCCCAGGTTCCGTGGCCTCTTCCCCAAATAGTTCAACTTTGTAGGACCAAAGATGAATAGGATTGCTGGATCCTGCCTGGATCATTTATCTTGGATCCAGCAGTCCTGCTATGTTATAGAAGAACTTCTGGGGGAAGCAGAAGACTGCACAGAGTCTGGCCCGGAAATCAATAACTCCCTTGTTTTCTGTTTTGTTACAGCGATAGTCTACCGAAGAAGGCTAATTTGCCCGAGTGGACGAAGCTTACACTAATGTATTTCTACAGTAGCCAAATGCACAGTGTTGATTTGAAACCTTTGCAGAGACTTTATACAGATAACTACTTCTGGGGGACACATAATCAAACTAGTCTAAAATTCTGCACTTAAACAGAAAATGACCATAATATGTCAGCAGCAATTAAAGAGAATCAAAATACTGGTATGTTCTCCTTTGAAATTGATGTGGGCACATTTGTTTTTTGTTTGGGCCATTTCAGTCTAAACAATCGGTCATGGAACCATGAGATATTCACAACTCAACAAATTAGCAGTTTATTGCAATATACTATTCAAACACACAGTGGCAGTAAAGGCAAGCACCCCAAATTGTGATGAAAGAATGTCATAACCCTTATCCTAACTTGATAAATACGATACAATAATAATAATATAAAGATTAATATGTGTATGAATACCAATATGAATAATACTAGGGATACTACTAGGAATAATAATAACAATGTTTATAATAATATGAATAATTTAAATAATAATATGAATATAAATAATGCTACTTGTCCCGATTTCCTCATGCTATTGTAATTAACACAGTACTATGCTGATCGACTATCAACGGGGACCTGGTGGACAACCTGTGGGTCCAGCTGATGCTGAGGTTGAGGTTTCAACCCCCTAAACGGGGAGGGCTACAGACAGCTAGACCAAACCTCTCCAGGGAGGTCCTGTTCATACAACTACACAGTTATACTACCATTACAACCAGTTGAAGTCACCACATTCACAATCCACAGCTCGGCTGGTCTTCAACCTACCTCACACCACACCACACCTCCTATCACACTACACCACTCCTCCGCACCCTACACTGGCTACCAGGGGCTGCTCCAATCCGAGTTAAGTCTCTGGCTTGCTGCCAATGGCTTTGAGCAATTCTACAGAAAATCCTCCAACAATATACCCCAGCCCGTAACCTATGACGGTCCAAAAGCTTGCTACCTCCTAATGGAGAGCCCAGCAGCCACTCTACAAAATATCGATCATTTAGGCCCAATCCCATTTCTACCCCTTACCCCTCCCCCTTGTTTTGAAGGGGTAAGGTAAAGGGGTAAAGGGTAGCAATGGGATTGGGACTAAGGCCCAATCCCATTTCTACCCCTTACCCCTTTACTTTAAAAACAAGAAGGAGGGGAAGGGGAAGGGGTAAGGGGTAGAAATGGGAATGGGCCTTACTGTCCTGGATTCACAATGGTGGAACGAGCTCACCACTGACATCAGGACCGCTGAAACCCTATCCATCTTCTGCAGCAGGCTGAAAAAATCTTTTCAGACTGCAAACTAATATTATAAAATAATTAAACTTTATTCTTGTTCTTTATTGTAGCACTTAAATCAGTTTGCTTATTAATGTATTTTATGTTCTCCTAGAAAAATAGTACTATCGAATTTCAAATGGCTTAGTGCTGTACCTCTGCAAACCCGCTAGGGGTCGCCGTCTCCCGGTTAACGATCGCAATATTACTGGTACTATGTATTCATCTTGGTTTAATCCTACATGTCCAAAATCCAAACTATAGCAAGATTATCATCCCCTACTCTGCATTGAACGAATCATTTTTATTATTATTATTATTATTATTATTATACAATATACTTTTCTCTCCTCTATTAGGCTACCCAATAGTACAACATGTAAATGTATCAAATGAGTGCATGGAAGTATACACAAAAAATAACTGTTTGCTTTGTTTATAATTATACTACGAATGCATCTCTAAACTTTTATTATAACTAAAAAGAGACTAACTGAAGGTATTTATTTTCTAAAGTCACTACTTCATTCCAGTCGCATTAAATAAAAATAAGTACAATATTGCACTGTTTAACGTTGAAGGATTCCAACATTTGTTCCATTTATTGAGAAGAAGACCTGATACCACACCAATATAGAATAATAACATCATAGATGTGACCTGCACGACCATCCCTCAAATTTTACATACATCTATAAGTCTCATACTCATACTTCATATACAGTTAAGAAAGATTCCCAGCACCACTCTTGGAACACCACTTTCAAAGTGGTGTTGTAGGTCATTGATCCTCATTTCCAACAAATAGCTTTTCTCAACAATACTCCAGAAGGCTACAGGGTTTTGTGTCCCACCTAATTGTCCCGTAGCCTTTCCCCGGTGGCCGTGGAGAATCACAAGGTTAGCGTCGTGGCTTTGTTTTGGGAACAGTCCGTCCCCTCGCAGCCTCCCCCCTCCTGTTGGCGCAGTGACAGCCGGCTCTCTTCACAGAGCGGCACGGACGCACTTTGGTACAGGAACATGTACGAGTCGCACAGCAACCTGCGCACGGGCTCGGCGGCACGGGAGGGGTCGACCGCGGCCACTTCCTCCTCCGACTGGGACAGAAAGTCGCCGAGCTGTGGGCAAGCCGTGACCTCTGGGATGTTGTAACCGCTTTGGTCGTCTCCTGATACAGAGGGAGGGAGGGCGGGGTTTAGATAAGACATCAGCCCACGTGGAGCTAATGACGTCTCTGTGTCAGCCAGCAATGTTATCTCTCAAATCGTCGCGGAGCATTCCCTGAGCACAAGACAAGCTTAAGTGCAGTGAGCAGAAGCGCCAAAACAAAATCAGCATTAGCATAAACAACAAAGTCGCCTTTTCTTAAGAGTCAAGGTGAGGCTTTAGGGAAAAGTCCCATTTTAATATTTTCTTTTTAGGTGAAGCGATGTTATGTGATGGGTAACAAAATACACTGACACGCACACAAAAAAATGAACTCTCTCTCACCACATCTATCGGCCATGCTGTCGAAGAACAGCCATGAGTGGGGGTCAGGGCCGTATTTGACAAAGGACACGTAGTGGCTGGTTTGAATACAGAGGACGGCAAACAGCTCCATTGCGTGTCTGGGAACGGTTGCACCGGTGGTCGGCTCTGCAGGCGCAGGTGCCAGGGCTCTGGGGCGGTGTCCCTGCCGCGAGGGATGAGTGTGCACCTGTTAGGGAGAGGGAGAAGACGGAGAGAGATTTAGAGGGGAACAAATAGCATCTGGTCCCATCTGTTTGGGCATGGCACATAAAAAAAACGTCAATAAAGAGTGCCATGCTCAGAATGTATGCACTCACAGCACTGTATGACACAACGAATGGCAATGTATAGATAATTATTCTAATTAATATCATCATCAACATCTTAAACTACATACGACATTGCAAGATAAAAAAGCTTTAATATTCGGCCTGGTACTCAGGTTGAATGGTAGAGTGTTCTGGTTACCTGTGTGCTGCAGACGGAGCAGTACTGCTTGATTTTCCCTGGCTGGAGCTTGCGGTCCTGCAGACACTGTACACACTCGTTGGTGGCTGGCTGCCCACAGATGAAGCATTCTCTGGGAGCTAAAGAGGTAAAAAGTGACGTTTTCGATGTTGTAAATGTTAATTAACATTTACATTTTTGTCCGTTAGCAGACACTCTGATCCAAAATGGATAGTGAATGCTGATAAGATAAGATAAAACTGTATCAATACATTTCATAAAGGAGCAAGTAGGGGTTAGGGCATCCTGCTCAGGAAAGTGCCGACAGCAAGACACAAACTAGAGACTTTGGGGATTAAACCCGGAGCCCTTTGACTGGGAGTCGAACACCTGAACCCCTAAACTATCCTGCTCCTAGAATGTGAATTCATAAGGTGGAACCCGGTCATCACCATTGTGAAGGAGATTGTTGAGGTCCAGATGGGTAGAGGGGATGATGTGTGGGAACATCTTGTACTTCTTTCCAAACCTCGGCATCTGCAATATGAGACACGATGGGGCCTGTGGGGCAACACACACAAACGGTTTATAGGCGTTTGATATCCATACATGAATGGCCACCTGCCGTCTACATCATCAGGTCTTGTTTACTTCGCAGAACGTCAACCCACCTCCTCAAACTTAAGGTTGCATGACAGGAAGGAAGCGTCCAGCAGCTGTTGAACGGTCGGCACCCTCCCGGCCTGCTCTTTGTCTAGGATGATCTGGTAGGTGTACGCGCCCTCACACTTCTCCATGTTGGACCTATGAGGAAACACTGGTTCCATCTCAGCAACTCAACACGAGTCAGTGAAACACTAACTCTACACTCGGGCTGGCTCTCATCCTGACCTGAGTTTAAGCAGCGGTGCTATGCAGAGAACTCGCTGAAGCAGAATTGAGATGAACTCCTCAGGATCTGAAAGAGGGCCAGGGACATCAGGACAGAATTAGGACCAAAAGACTGGTGCAAAATCCAATTTATGCAAAGACATGACCCTTTCTTATTAGATCATTAATAAAAAAGTTAGACAGATATAACAACTGATAGTAATAACATGACATTGATAATCATAAGAAGAAGCAGTGGCTACCTTTTTCCTCTGTTCGGAAAGTGTGGCAGCCAAGCTGTTTGCGTAGGCTCATCACACTCTCTGCATGAACAAAGCCTTTTCTGAAGAGAACAGAGTAGGTGACGGTCAGTGAACAGTGAGCACTATCATTGTCCAATCAGGATTAAGATACTGATAAAAATAAAACGTTGTTATATTTGAGGGTTTATCGAATGGATTCATTTATCTATTCATTTATCACATTAAGTTATGTACAAAAGCTTCTAGTTTCTGAGAACTCCCTGATAGCACCAAAACAAAACAGCCAGCTTTCTAATGACAACAAAAAGTAAGCAAACCTGCGTAAGCGGTTGACAATCTTTTTTCTCAGTATTTGACAGGTGGCCTCTTCTTTCCAATCCGGCTTTTGCCAGGAGCTATCCAGGACGGTGGAAGAGCAGAATAAACTGCAACAGGAGAAAGAAAAACCTGCTTTTAAATATATATTAATGAAGGGTGTATTTTGTAGATATAAGGAGGATGTACTGGGAATCACATGATGCGCACCCACTAGCTTTACCTGAAGAGCGTGGCATCGAGGTAACAAGAATTGAAATGCCCCTGAATCCCTCTCATCCTCCCCACTAACAGAGACGCGGCCTGGGATTCAGAGATAGGTGGCGTGTCCTCTTCAGAATCGTCTGACTCGATGTCTGAACACAAACAAACATGGATCATTAACATCCAATCTGATTTGGGATCTACCAATAAATAGTACGGTGGGGGCGGGGGGGGGGGGCGTCAGGGTCCCACCAGGGGGGATGTCGACGCTCTTGAGGGTCTTCTTCCTGTTGAAGGAGCCGTGGAACCTCTGGTCAGGACTGCACATCGTCATGGGAACAAACAAAGCCCGGCCCGTTGGGCAAGTGAAATATCTCTGGCCTCCACAAATCCCATCTGAGCAGCCCTTCAGGTCATAGTCCTGGGAAGACGGAGAGGGGACAGATGAAGGCCCCGCGCCACATTAAAAACCTACTCGGAACACATTCTGATGGACTTACTGCAATATCCACCATACATGTTCATGCTGGCAATGTCATTTCCAGCGATTGCTGCTGAAATTCTTTTGCATTTGACCCTAAACCACGTCTTGAATCTCACCAGTTCGATACCCGCCCACTCCACAGTCTTGCCCACAGGTACACCCTTCCAGCGGATGACCCCGTACACAGTGGCCCCCGTGTTGGACGTGACCTCCACCATGGAGCCCACGTCCAGGGGGGCTTCGTCCGCTGCGGGGCCACGGCTCGCTGTGATTCGCTGGTCCGTGCGTGTCTCGCTCGGCCTCAAACGCGTCCTCATGTTGGGCAGGGAGTTGATGCGTGACACCACCTTCCTGTCGACACCTGGTGACACGTGGGGCGGTTCAACATTATCACATGGTGTGGTTCAAGAGGTTATGTCACAAGCACTGACACCGATCGATATGGCCCGCCAGTCATTCCACAATACAGGTCTACATCCCAGGTATGCGACACAACTCGTGAGCATGCAATGTGCACAAGTGCCAGGCCATGTGATATGCGCCGCCGGGCATTCTACAGCATGACAATCTCAGGTTTTTCCGGTTCACTTTTGTCTGCTCACGTAAAATGTTGTTGATCTGATCTTAATCAGATCCCATGTTTCTGCTTTTACTGTGCGCATGTATGTTGGTAGCAGTTGCTTTACTCACAATCTCTATGTATTGGAAAACCGAACAGAAGATGCGGTTCATAGACAGGTTTTCCATTTACCAATAACAATAAACAGTTTTGTAACTGTTCGGGTTCCATTAGCGAATATAAACTGTGTTTTACTGGTATTTTCCATAAAGCCTGGTAATGGAATGTTAAAAAGCTATTTCCAGAGTATAAGCTGATGGTTTGTCTTTCTTTTGCAAATTATTGTAACGTAGCTAATGTTTGTTTGCAGTGACATCCTAACATCAATTACTCCGAGACTATAATTTGAATGCATAAATAATTGAAGGAATTTCCCCTCTTGTATTGGACAGAAATGTTGGGAGGCTAGCTCTAGATACCTATCTAGATAATATTAATAATAATTATACTAATAATTATGATCATTATTCCCATCCTGTACTTCTGCTGTGGTACACTCATTTAACGTCTGACCCTTATGAAGAACATGGTACCTGGTACCATGCAGTACCTACCGCCGGGGTGTCCATCGGCCCAGTGAGGCCTAAAGGGGACCGTGTAGCCAGGGACCACCTGGACAATGTCTGCTGCGTTGAACAGAGGGAGAGGAGCTGGCTTCTTGGTCCCAGCACTCTTCTCCTGGTCCTATAAGAGAGAAAGCGAGAGAGAACAAATAACAAATAAAAACCGCTAGTTAGAGGGTAATCTCGGATACAGCAGTCCTACTATGCTATCTGCACTTCCTGAGGGGAAGTGGATGAAAAAGGGGATTTTAATACGTTTATTTGTAAAATGGACTCTACATGGTGTGAGATTTGAAACCTTTGTAGCACTTCTTTTTTAAGTTAACGACTGCTGGCCGTGTGGGTGTTCACCAATTACACGCTAACATAACCCCGCCTTGGTCAAAACAAATATGAAGCTAAGAAAGTGAAACGCCTTGTTCACCGAGATTTGAGCTTGTCAGCCTATAGACTAAAGACTTAAGTCTGATTTGTGGGAGAGGTTGAAGTAAAAAGTAACTGAATAACAAAAACATATCTTCCAGGGCTGCTTATAAAACTGAAGTAATCAGAACATAACTTATTAAACACTGTTCTATTTTGAATAGAAGATACATATTAACAAAATAATATCTTGGCTGGAACCAACCCATACTCCAACATTAACCACCAAAGCCGGAGTAAAAGCAAGTAGGCTGTGACATTACTCTCAAGTTGTCAGAACATGTCCTATAGGTTGTTATGTTATGGCATTGACATTTATTTGTACGGTGGCAACCAGTTATGTAGTTACTGGTTATAGTTAGAGAAAATAAAAAAAGACTAAATATGCTAGGATAAGTTCCTCGCCCACTGGACTGAATGATGAAAGGAAACACATAAGGGACCTTTTCCATACCAAAAACTCCACTTCGAACCCAAGCATATGGAGGTCCTCTGCATTCTCCTTTCTTCCAATCTTCATCAGGTTTTTAACCAGCGCTGGCAAGTGCCCTTTCTTGTACTTCACCATCACTATATCATGCTGGGACAGCTCACAGATGGCAGAGAACAGCTGGGGGTCGCAGATCAGCTCAACACGCTTGCTTGCAATGGGCACAAAGAGCAGCAGCTGGGCCTGGTGACGGGTAAGGGGGTACGTGTCTTCCTTCTTCACGGTGCCCCCACTGTTGGGGCCGCCTGTGTTGCTGGTGCCAGTGTACATCAGCCCCAACACCTCTCCATCCTGCCTCTCTTCCTCCACACGACCAATGCATCCCCGGGAGAATCCTTTCCATGACTTCCCCCGAGTGACTATAAAGAATTTCTCTTTTCCAACAGCTTTGTTTTCCATTTTGTTGAATTTTAAAATAAAGTATATAGGTTGTAGGATGTATCTTTGATTGTTTCTGGATCACCTGGCAGGCTGCTTAGCAGAAGGGATGTTGAAGACAGAGAAATTCAACCTGGGAAAAGGTGCAAATCCTTTTTAATTCCTATGGAAGAGCAAAAGTTCGCAGAACTAGCCGTGGATAATCTAATGTGCAAGGCAAATAAGTAAACACCTGCATATGTAACCATCTCCAGGTATGAAACTCTCACAGATCCTGCTTACTTTGCTTTTAAACTATGCTCACGAGGAACCGCCCACGAGAATCGTGAAGTGAATAATTACAATGTTCAAAGAAAACATTGACATGGACCTTGTTAAGGACAATAATAAACCTAATTTAAAAAAATTGCCTGCCAAAGATCCATTGACGTTGAACGTTACTTTACACGATCTTATGCCCCCCCCCCCGATGAGAACACCTGACCCCAGCCTGAACCCCTTGCAATGGTCTAGAAATCCACTGAGTCTATGCTACATGTGACAAAGTGTAGTACCTACCCCGTCTAAAGGCCATTTCAACTTCATCAGTTCGTTGTTGAAACACTGTAGCGTTAACGTCTTAGCCTCCTCTTCATTAGTTTTGAACAAGGAAGTTTCGACGAGCAGCTGATATTAACGTGAAACCGACCACGCCTCCACTCGTTCTCCTACCTGCTACCCACTTACTTCCACGGAATAGACACGTCAGACATTTACGGATATCCTGCCAATGAATCTAAAAGGAAGATGCAAACCCAAAGGAGATTAACTGATAGTAAAAGTTGCCTAATTTATAGGGAGACAAGTTTCCCAGAAGGAAACCAGAATGCAGAGGTGCGAGTGTGTGCAGCTTTCGTTTCCACCTGAACTTCCGTCTTCCATACTCCTCTGGCTCTTCAGACGTTACGTGGCTCCTTTGAGGGACATGTTTTCATAATTAGATATACATCATACGTAGGCTGGTGGGTCAAATTCTTATGTGTCATGTTTACAGTAAAGGCCAAGTTCGTGATAAATGCATAAATGTTTTTTTGGTTTGTTTGGATCCGATGACTCCAAAGTTATTTTATCGCAGGAGTGCCCTCTATTGGACGGTACACGTAACACTATCGATTGGCAAGGTAGCCCTCTTCCGGCCACATCACTTCCCAAATAAGAGACTAAACAAAGCCTTTTTATAGCCAAGACTTTAGGTATTTTGCCATCATTGAGTGAGTGAGGTTCTTCCATATACTTCTTAGTAGACAACAAAGTTAAACCTAATTTGGGATTAAGAGGTCCTTTTCATGTAGAGTCACAACTTTCAAATAATGTAGTCCTGAAGGTGGTGGGTTTACCTGTATGTCCAGGTGGGGGCCCATTGGGGGTATGACATGAGACAGGAGCCTCTGAACTCAGAACAAGTTTTTCAAACTAGAAAAGTTGCATTAATTGAAACAGAATTCTCAAATGTGAAGCCTTGACCTTGTGTCTAACCATTGAAAGTATTCACTAATTTTGTAAAATTCCTTCCTGGCATTGCAGCAAACTCAGTATGGAGTTGTTTTCTTTTTGACACTGAACCCAAAGTGATAGATAAATGCTATATATAAACCGAAGGAAAGTCAAGTTTTCCAGTAGCAGCAGTAGACAACAGAAGACAAGATACAATAAAATAGATAAGATAAGGAAAGTAGTAGTCTTGTACCATACCATAAATGGTATGATACAAGAAGATAAAAGATTTACAATGAAATGGTATATGGCACCTAAACATATACATGTTCATATACACCCATACACCCCCACAAATCACGTCAGAAACGTGCATAAATATATATCCATAGAAACACACAAAGATACACATGATACACATACGAATACACTCAAAAGAACGCCAATAAATACATACACCAGTACACACACACACACACACACACACACACACAAACACACACACACACACATATGCGTATATACATAAATACTGTACAGCCATCCATCTGTAAATACTCACACACAAGCACACATAACAAACCACAATTGTTAATATCAGCTTAAACAAATAATCGTCAAAACAAATCAATTACATAGTCTTAACACATTGTCATGACATTCAGTGTGATGAATGTCACATGATTCACAAAAATTGGTTTGCTAGGTGCGAAGAAACACCAAGCACTTTAGTATTCAATTAGTAGAAGACCTGAGGGGCTTCATAATTATACTTCTTAATGGCCTTCTTAAGCAAAGGAATGCAGTCAATGCTACTAGCATAGCATACATTCTGGCGTTGATTCATTGGGTTGCCGAATAATAGATTGTTATTATGGCATTATGGCAGAGCACTAATAATATCCACACTATTTGTGGCATTATCTACAAAAAGTGAACACATGACAGAATGAAAGTTCCTTTAAATCCACTCAAATATCTCTCATCAACTCATTCAATATTATTTATTATTTACTGAACCAGTTGAATTTCATCTACTTCTGCTATACCATAGTATCGTTGTGGGCAAGTAGGTTTTGAAATGATCATTAAATGATGGAGGACATTCTCTCGAGTCAGTTCATGTTTATTGTTTTTTGAAAGTTGTTACACATTCCGTAACTGCATGCTAGAAAATCACATGGTAGGTATGTCACTCATTCAGCTTCACTTGAAATGCAGAAGGCTTTGACGAAACAACGCAGCTCATCCCACGAGACGTCAAACTTCATACGATTTTAGTTGCTGAATTGCTTTGATAATATTTTGCTGTGGAGACAGGGTTCACATGGATCGATTTGTCTGGAGCTGCACAAAGAAAGGATATAAATGAGGTGGATTCATGACTTTATTATCTCAGCCTAGCTTCTCGTGTGGCGTTCCGACGCTGATCCGAGCGCTCGGTCCTTGTGTCCACCTGCTCAGTGGGTGTGGCTGCGGCAGCCCGGCTGCTGCAGGTAGGCGCCGCGGTGTGTGTGGGACCTGTGGCTCTCGCTCTGCTGGCGGGCGCAGTTCTGCCGCTGGAGACTGCTCCGCGTCAGCTGGCGGCGCTTCTCCCCGGCCTGAGCCCTCTGGACCCGAGAGGCGTGTGTGACCTTGGCCAGCGCAGCGGCCCGGGACGCCACGTTCTGGAGGACCCCCGCGATCAGAGCGCTGCGGTCCAGCAGAAACTCCGGCTCTGACGGCCTAGGAGGAAACATACCCAGGTGAGGTGAACAGGAAATCACATCTCTAAATCAGGTCGGAAATGCATTCAAAAACATCTCTTGGTTTGCACACTCAAAGCCAGAGTTTAGAATAAAGTGTCTAGGAGCTGGACACTGTATCCTCAACCGTCTGTGTTCTGAAACTTTAGGCACTCAGGAGGCACCTCGACTCTAGGTGTGTCAAGATATGAAACAACCTTTTTGTGGAGATTTTCATTCCCCTCTTACCCGCTGCCATCTCCTGGGTTAGGGTCAGGGTGTTCACTCAGAGCAGGCGTCAACACAGCACCTTGAATCTGGTCCTCCTCTCCTGAACACCCCTCGCTGACAGCTTCTGTGGAGACATGAGGCATAACATCACCGCGGCTGTTAGGGTACTATCATTCATATAGAATGAACACATCGACTATGACAGGGTGAACATTTTAATATCAACCATTAATGTTTGAAAAACTAAAAACTGCACTCTGGTAAGCTGCCTGTTGTGACATACTTCGTTCGTACAACTGACAACAGGAATGGACGCTATAAGCGACGTAATAATACAAAAACAAATAACCTCTATGGTTCAGCAGAAGCCAGCCTTCGTCAACCACTTCCCCGCTGGGCTGGGCATCGTCGGCAGTCTTCTCCTCTCCACCAAAAAGCAGGCGGGCGATTGCAGTGAACATGTCTGTATCTCTGCTGACTCCCACCAGCCAGGACGTTGTCCCTTGCTGTTCTTCTAGAGGTCAGGTGGTGCGATGAAGGGCTTCTCCCAGCTTGATGGTCTGCTGCTGTTGTGCATAGAGAGAAAAGAAGGATGAGTTAAGTCTATATTGGATACAGTGGCCCAGCCTTTGAACAGAAACTTCACACACTGATTTATTGTTATACTATTTGATAATATGGTATATACAATTTTAGAAATCCCCAATTTTTACATATCGAATCTCTTTTACATATCACCTCGTATTTTATATATCATCAAACAACAAAGGTCCTCTCCTCTTTCAAAGTAGGTCATCATTACTTTGAAACCCGTTATTATTTTGTCCTAATTAAATTCAGGCAACCTCGTCAGCTGACTACAGCGACCAATAAGGTTTCATGTAATACATTTAAACAATCCACACCACTCTATGGGCCATATGTTGTCAGAACAAGGAGGAGGGGGCTGCATCTCCTGCGGAGTTGAATGCTTCATTTTACCAGAACAGTTGTCGTCGAGGTTTAGGGTCTAATACTGTACGGTGCAGTGTATACATAATGCATACGCTTTGCATTCATTGCCATGGATGTGGATTGAAAAAGGGCAGAAGACTTGATAGTGAATAGGCAATAGCAACAGTAATCCAAAAGTCTAGAGAGGATGGTTGACATGCCAATGATTTTAACTTAAAGGTAAAGGCATTGCGAATTGTTGGTTTTTGATTTTATAGTTGATGTACTGGACAGATGCTTGCCTAAAAGCTTTCAAATATTGGTTAGATGAAGGACCCATTACTATTTCGTCATTATAGCGATATGTCGCACTCGCTTTGTAAATGATTACAATCCAGAGTTATCCATCATTTATTGAAGTGAACAAGTGTCATTAACAACGTAAGAAAACAGTGTGACGATAATCATAACAACCATTTATTTGTGTTTTACTTACCCGCGAATGATGAACCTCAAATATATTCGGAAATCGTGTTGCAGTTCTCGAAAGGAAAATTGCAGACCAGCAGCATATATCTTTATTTATTTGTTAAGAAGATTTATGATATGCTACAATATTGCTCTCTTTGTGTTCTTGTTTGCCACCGAATTTGAAATCGACCACTGCTGACAGGGCCAACGAAGCCCCTCCCTTCCACCGATTCGACCAATCAGACACCACCACGCTGTCCCTTTAAAAAAGTAGGTTTGCTTGACGAGAAATATGTTATTATTTTGCGTGAGATGTTATTTTATATTATTAACTCATTAAAGTTAATATGGATGCTGTTTGGAACCTTAATAAATGGTTTTAGGTGACTGAGGCATGTAGCGCTATGCCTTTAATATAAATCTGGGATCAATTTCCAATTTTTTGCTCTCAGGTTTGAAAAAGTTGAACAGAAAGTTCTTAGTTACACAGAAAAAAAATACAAACTAATTAATAATGCAAGCGTCTCATGAAGATGTGTTTTCCAAATCCCCTTAATAAGATATATCGTAGTGATTTATTGTCCAAAATTCGGAGACGTTACCAAATACATCCTGAAGGTGGAGCAGTTGCTCTTCTGATAAGTTCATGAAGCCCAGAGTTGTTACCTTGCGCCTGTTCCACTGCTCTTCAGCGGTGCGTCTACCATAGGAGGTACGCAAGGGTACTGCAGGTGGTAGAATTGAACATTTATATACTATCTAAATTGTTCACTAAATTAAATAGGAATATGGTTCATCATTAAAGAAATAGGCTAGTGATATTTTGTACATTCCATTATATCTTTCCCATTGGAATATCTGCTGATTTAATATGAGGTAGTACACGAAAGGCCTTGATGACGATTGAGAAACATAATTTAAGTCAAATGTTGGGAACGAATAATGTATTTTTTTGTTACTTGCAAATATATTCAACAACTTAGAACAGGGATCGGGATATTTTTTTCTAAATAATTCTGAAAAACATTTCCCCCACCCCCAATAATGATAATTATACTAGTTATATACATTTTGGCCCTTCTGCCAAAATATATTGTTTTGGCAGCAGGGCCTTCTCTGCTAGGCCCAAGCTGGGTCATAAGATGCCGCAGGCACCACCTGACCCAATGCGATGTTACAGCCATCAGGAGACTGCAACCTTCAATAATCACGCATCCTTCAATCACAGTTATGTCACACGGATATCTAACAATAGGGATTCGATTAATCCCACTTAATTATCTTTCTCTTTAAATAGGTCGCAGTAGCCCTCTTTTGAAATTGGCTCAGAGGATATCCTTCTAGGATATGGTAGGTCTGGTTGCGAATGTATATTGCATCACAAACAGTTAAGCATCCAGTGTGATGCCAGTGTCCATGTCAGAGAAGATAGTACGTTTTCAATTGCTGTGTAACTTTGTGAAGTGACTGCACCCACGTGGATTGTATGGTCGCGAATGAGGCGAGCCTGCATACTAGCCCGATGGGCAACTTTAATCAAAGACTATTTATACAGATGACTGGCATGAGTGGCATCTGACAGTATATTTGAGGGGCGATGCACTTATAGTGCACAATTATCGCTTGGAAACACGAATTGATGTTGTAGAATGTCTGTGCGTAAAGTAGTACTTCTTGCGCACATTTCGCCTCCTAACTAGCGGAGGACTGGAGGAGGGGTGTGCCCTCGGGGCGAGCACACCCCTGTTGCTTATGTCAGAGTGTTTCTACAGAGGCGAACATTTAGTTATCTTGGGACCGCCGCACTCACAGTCTAGTTTTAAAAGTAGAAGAAAGGACCACATTTGGATGTTTTTTTTTTCCTTCTTACTTTTTTAAGAATCCAAGGGATATATTAATTGGATAATTCTGCGTCGCGGTTGCGGGATACTTTTCCATTCACATTAATTTAACACCAAAACATAAAAAATGCCTCGATCATTTTTGGTAAAGAAATATTTTGCCAAACAAAAGCCGAATTACAGTGAATTGGAATGTTACAATGGTGAGTACAACAAACAAAAAAAAAGTGAATACTTAATGCTGAAAATTATAAATGCTTTCGTACACAACTGGATACAATTATAGCTTATAATAGCCTATAAAATGCAACCACCTGTTTTCTTAAATAGCCTATGTCTGATCGTAAGTGGGTTTTTCTAATGTCGCAATATAGACCTACTCTATCGAGAGACAACCAATCGCGTAAACTTTGTTATTGTGCATGCCTTCAAAACCAGAAAATCCCCGATCAAGTTGGGGCCCGTTAGATGCACTTTTCCCCCTTTCTGCAGACAGAGCTCCATTCATGTTACAACCCCTTGTGAATACGTGGGAGGAAACGGCAGATGAAACTTCATGGCTCTAACTTCTTCACTCTCTAAATGACAGGAAGAGGGTGTAAAGATAGAACCCAAACACAAAATCAATTCGACTACGTCATCGAAAAAAAGGGGTTAACAACAAAAGTTACTCCTATTGGATCTACTTTAAAACCTAAACCACAGCGGTTGATGAATCACCCTCATCTCCTTATCATTACTTATTTGAAACTTGTGACTGCTCCTTCAACCCCCTGTCTCCCTCCCTCAGAACTCTCTTTGGAGCGGTACCCTCTGGCGGAGCTCGCACCCGGGGACAACATGGCCACCTGCTTCACCGCCAGCCTAGTGTGGGACCTGAGCGTGCTGCCGGCCCTCTACCTGCCCGCCTCCTCCCTGGAGCCCTCACCCGCCGTGGGGCCCCTGGACCTCAGCTCCCCCTCTAGCCTCAGCAGCAGCGCCAGTAGCAGCGGAGAAGAGGACGAGGGGAGAACCTCCGACCCCCCCAGCCCCGAGCCCGCGCACACGCACAAACACACGTACGGCCCCCGGCAGCGCATGAAGTGCACGGGAGTCAAGAGCCTGGCCGTCTCGTCTCCCCGAGAGGAAGAGGTGGAGGAGGAGCGGGAGGCTGCGGCGTCACCCCTGGCGACCAGACCGGCCTTCCTCTGCAAACATTGCCCCAAAGAGTACACCAGCCTGGGGGCCCTGAAGATGCACATCCGCTCGCACACCCTGCCCTGCGTGTGCACCACGTGTGGCAAGGCCTTCTCCAGGCCCTGGCTGCTTCGCGGCCACATCCGCACGCACACAGGTGAGACCGTGGCCGCCGGGCACTGCAGGGTCACCTCTACTGAGCCTTTGCCAACAGACGTTGGTGATGGGACTGTCATTGGCTGGTGCCTTTTTAAGAAAAAAAAGATTTTTGAGTCGAGTTGATTGATATAATCACACTGGCAGGCCCTGTATGGATCTTTTAATCATTGATCCCTTGTTTCCCTGAATGTTCATGCAACATAGAGGGGGAGTGTTTATCTTATAGACGCTCTGGAGGAGTACAGGATAGGGGTTAGAGTTTCTCTGACAAAGGGTACAAAGAACATCTAGGATTCCCCCCTCCTCTGCAATCATTGAGCATTTACTTCCATACTACTGCATACTTGTCACTGCGCTAATCTCATTTGCCTTTGATTGAATCATGATAAATCAGGCTGTGGGTGCCTGTGACCATGTGCCTGCTCATTATCTTCAGAATGTGTTGGGAGCCCAGGTCCTCAGAGGTGTTAACGGTCCACTCCTGTGAAGCCGGAGACGCCTGACTGGCTCTTTGTGTTGGTGGGGGGTGGGGGGTGGGGGGGCAATCATTAGCACCACCTGCCAAAAGGCCATCCACCAGTAGGGACAAAAGGAGTCGTAGGCAACGAGTCATATGATGTGTGTCTGACCCTTTGTTTTCCTTCCCCTTCTCCCCCCTCCTCCTCCTCATTCCCTGTGCTCTAGGTGAGCGCCCGTTCTCCTGCCCACACTGCAACCGAGCGTTCGCCGACCGCTCCAACCTGCGCGCCCACCTGCAGACGCACGCCGAAGTGAAGAAGTACCAGTGCGGCGTGTGCTCTCGCACCTTCAGCCGCATGTCCCTGCTGCAGAAACACAGCTCCTCCGGCTGCTGCTCCAGCTCCGCCACGGGCTGAGGGCCGGGGGGGGGGGGGGAGAGGCCCTCTCCCCTGGAGGGGGGAATGGAGGGACCTGTGTGAAGGCCTTCAGGCCTAGTGGAAGGCTGAACGCAGCCCGGAGGACCACCAGCAGGGTCGTCAGAGCATGACTCGCGGTGCTCAGGGTTCATTTGGAGAGGACGGCCAACGTACCGTGACAAGCCAAAGGCTGCGGCCGGGATTTGGATCGCGGAAAAAAAGGAACAGATACAATATCTTGTTTATGAACTTTGGACTTCTTTCATTTTTTTTTTTTCTTCATACTTTATGGGCTGCTGGATCAGTGCTGAGTTGAGAGATTCTGCTCAGGTGCGGGCCCTCTTTGACGGGCCACTTCTTAAACAGACCAAATAAGTTAAAGCATCAGAAGGGCTAGGTGGCAGGCCAGCTCAGGACCAGGATCTAGTCCGACCTGCCCAGAGTGACGGGGGGGAGTGCGTGGGTGGGGTAAATCTCTCAACACACACACACACACACACACACACACACACACACACACACACACACACACACACACACACCACACACACACACACACACACACACACACACACACACACACACACACACACACACACACACACACACACTCTCTCTCACCCATAAGTGACACAGCTGTCGCTGGTACTATAGTGCAGAGAGACGAGGGGCCAACAGGTGCAACAGCCATGACCTTCGCTGCTAGTGTCAGCAGGTGACTTCCACTGCCCGGGTGAGCTCATGAAAAAGAAGGAAGTGTGTCCACACAGAAGAATGGCATCAGTTAGTCCCTTCGTGATTTTATTCTTTGTTTTCATTTTTTTCTCCTCCAGTGTAGATGGCTTGTAAGCCCATGTTTTGATGACACCCAGATCCGAGTCTAATCAGATGAACTTGAGCAAATAGCAAAGCCATTGTCGCCTGCCCTCCAAATGATGAGGAAGACGATGCAATTTATGCACTCCAGGTTACCACAGTGTTGGCCATGCCTACTAAAGCCATTTTGTTTTTTAGGAGTTCTATTGTTTCTCTGCCTTGAAATCGTGTTACAACCAAAAACGTGCCTTTTAATTTACCTCATTTGGTAAGTTTTGTTCTTTTACAAGTGTCAGTTGCAGTATTAGTAGAAATTAGCACCAGATAGTTGGAAAAAAAGTCGGTTTGGACCAAAGAACGTGCCTTTTTTTATTGTTTACTCCATGGAGACGTGGACACCTGATATGTGACCAGGACCGCTAAATGGCCTGTATGGAGACGGATTTTAAACTTTCCTTACAATGTTATGGCTTTTTTGTTGTGCAATTTTAAGATGTCTTATTTCAATTTTATACCATGCTTGTGTGTTATGTTTTTTGTCATATTTCATAACTGATGAATTCTCATTCAATAAAGTAATTTATGTTTATTAAAACTCATGATTTCCAATCCTCTGATCCAGATTTCCAATTCCCAATGGAAGAATAGCAACAACTCAAACAACCAATCCCAACCACTATGAAAAAAATCCCCCAGTAAAAAAGCAGCATACCAATGGAATTGTCATATTGTGCCGTTGGTTATCCTGTTAACCATTAACTGGTTGACTTAGGCTCAACAGGAGGGGTCTTTTGATTTCTAGTGTTATAAGTCAATAGACCATTGTACTGGAGGTGAACCGAACGATGTACAGGAACAACTGATTTGCACCTGCTCCTGGTGTCCACCTGCCACACGTTCTCAGACGCACTAGACAAACACTAAAGGGTAACGCAATCCAGCTTCTGGCTTCTGCTGTTCCCTTTTTTGTCTTATTGCCTAATTGCTTGTCTGCTGTGTGTATGTGTGTGCACTTTCGGTATGTGTGTTTGTTTGTGTGTGCGTACGTGCCTGCAAGTTCTTGTGTGTGTATGTAGATTGGATTGTGTGTTTGGAAAGATCCAAAACCTGGTTCTGCATACGGAACCGTCCTAGAAGGTCAGTAGGTTTGAACACATTTTTTACTGGTTTCTAATGAAACAAGACGTGCTGTCATCCTGGTGTTGTAAGGTGTTGCGCCTCAACCTCTGGTTTATCGTAGTGCTCTCCTCCATTTCCTTTGCATAGACCGTGAGTCACCACACAGTGCTCAGACTGCGGCTGAACTCAGCTAAGTCAACCAGCCCGGTCCCTGTCTGCCTGTCCGCCTGTCTGCGTGTCTGTGAGGGAGGTGCGTGGGTGTAGGAACGGGGCCAGAAGAAAGTGAGGTAAGCTCTTCCAAGCTCTTCTTCTTCTCTCTCTCTCTCTCTCTCTCTCTCTCTCTCTCTCTCTCTCTCTCTCTCTCTCTCTCTCTCTCTCTATTCCCCAATGAGTCAGGGAAATCTGTGCTGTTCGACCTCAGCCAGCGTTGAAGACAGTCCTAGCGTGAATAAGTGATTCACCGCGTTTCCCGGTCACACGAAGGAGACTTGGAATCTGAGTCGTGCTATGCTCACACATCTGTGAGCAGGCGTGAACCGGCTCCAATCTGACGCTTTAGTTGTGGCCTCATTTTGGTAAGAAGTTATATATATCTATAGATATCTATGAACATAGATATATTTATCTTTTACACTTGTGAGGCCACAAAACAAATGTGGTTTATATTTATATATATATATATATAAATATATACATAGGCCTATCTGATTATGTTTTTTGTTGATGGGAAACAGTGAGTGTGTGTGTGTGTATGTGTGTGTGTGTGTGTTGGTGTGTGTGTGTGTGTGCGAGTGCGTTGTCAGATATGTGTCTGGCTGATGTAATCTGATGGTGACATGTTGTCCTTAGGTGAAGGCTTGAGCAACACAGCATCAAGTCTACATCCCCTCCGTCGCACACATCTCACTCGCCGCCCCCCTTGGTTTTTGTGATGACTTTCAAACTTTGACCAAGTCAACACGCTCCATTTATTTTCCATTTTCTCCCACGCAGTGCTTCGTACGATGCGACAACAGCGATCTGTACTCCCTACTGTAAGGGGCTCTTTGCTACATCATAAAGTACTGTTTTAACTGTTTTTTCCCTCTCTTTTTTTTTATAGAGAAATTAAAATACATCATGGCTCCTCTGCGTGCTCCTCCGGGGGAGATGGGAGGTCGGTGGAGTCTGAAATCGGAGAGCTCTTTCCTGCAGTGCTGCTAACACTGCCAGAACACTCACTGTAATTTACCAAAAGTGCCTGCTATTTATTCCATAAAGCATGTGTTTAACATTCCTCAAGCCCACTGTGTTTGTGTAGTGCTCGCTCTCTCGCTCTCTCGCTCTCTCTCCTGCTCTCTCCCTCTCTCTCTCTCTTTGCCGTTCACTTTGCCTGCCTCTACAGCTGCATTTCTATTTATGTATCAGCGTTCCTGTGTCTGTGTGTGTGTGTAAGTATACGTTGAGGTGTGTGTGTGTGTGTGTGTGTGTGTGTGTGTGTGTGTGTGTGTGTGCGTGTGTGTGTGCGTGTGTGTGTGTGTATTCGCCGCCGGGTCCCTGTCGAGAAGCAGCCATTGCTTCCCCAGAAGGATCGTCTCTCCCCCCTCCGAGACAAGGCCGACAGGAAGAGGGAGTTTATGCTGTCCTACTTTGCAAAAAAGGAAAGAAAGGAAAAAGAGTCCAGAGATCCAGCCCCCAGTGCTGTGTATGTTTCTGCTGCTGCAGCCGCTAAGCCCTCCTCCTTTGCTCCTCTCCCTCCTTCCTCTCCCAGCCAGCGATGCCTCCCCTCCCCCCACTGGACGTCCCACCCAAGCAGCCTCGCAGGCTCCTTTCCTCAGGGCGGGGTGGCCGGCTGACGGCGGATGGTAGTTGTCGGTGGGGGTTGAGGTGGTGGGGGAGGTTTAGGGTATGAGATGCTGCAGAGGGGCCGGGACCCCGGAGCTAATAGCAACAGAGAGAGAGAGAGAGAGCACACATCGCCATATTGTCCAGCTGAGCGGCGGGCAGCTCTCACTCCCGGTGCAGCCGTGCTAAGACTGCACGATAGACGGGAAGTACACAGACTCAGGGCTGAGCTCGTGCAGAGCCATCCCGTGGCCGTGCAGGGGCCATTTTGTTCTTTGTTATTGTTGCTGTTTTTGTTTCAAAGCAAATAGCTAATCAGCAGAGGATACCACGTAGGTCCTCGGTCTCTCTTTTGCAGCCCAGGGAGTGGCCGTCCTGCAGCTCCCCTGGTCGGACAGGAAGTAGCTGTCAGCATCCTATAAACATGACTCTCGCTATAACACGTGCAACCTAGGATGTTTTCCCCCAGGAAATCTCCTCTGTCTAGACCAAACTAAAGACCCCTTTTTAATGGCAAGCATATAGATAGTGTGCGTACCCTTGATAGTTCAAATGCATATTCTCAACCTGAAAAACAATTTTCCGGAAAATTAGGCCAATGCGAATTTTCGATGCTTCCAGTTGGTTTGTGGCCCTCCTTCACCCCCCTCCCCGGACCTCCCCTCACCTCATCACATTAATTCATCACCCCTGGTCCGCCATCATTAAAAACTCAGCAAGTACAATCATTTCTCGATGCACAATGCCACCATTAGGTCCCATTTCTAGAGAGCCCTTCAGCAAACGCCCCCATGGGATATCTTCCTGCTTTATCATTGCTGCCTCCATCTTGCGGCATATTAGCTGACTTAGCACCAACTTCCGCTGAAAGTGAGGATCTCACTCTTTTTCAGCTGAAGGAATAACCGACCTACCAAGGGCGATGACGCACCACATCTGGGGGATAGAGAGGGGGAGAGAGATAGAGAGAGAGAGAGTGAGAGAGAGAGAGAGAGAGAGAGAGAGAGAGAGAGAGAGAGAGAGAGAGAGGACAGCGGTGCCGACACCACAAGTATGTCTAATGATGGATTCAACCCGGCCAGGGCATGGCTGGGAGGGCTAGGATTGAAGAGGTGGTGGTCGTGGTTGGTAAGGAAAAGGATGGGGTTGTGTGTGTGTGTGTGTGTGTGTGTGTGTGTGTGTGTGTGTGTGTTGTGTGTGTGTGTGGTGTGTCTGTGTGTGTGTGGTGTGGGTGGTGGTGTGGTGTGTGTGTGTGTGTGGGTGTGTGTGTGTGTGGGTGTGTGTGTGTTGGTGTGGGTGGTGTGTGTGTGTGTTTGTGTGTGTGTGTGTGTGTGTATGTGTGAGGAGGGGGGGAGGGGGGGGATGGCGGGGGGGTGGTGCATATTAAAGAGTAATGAATCACACACTCAGTCACAGGGTCGCCGGCTATGAATGTGCTCTCTGTTGGTTTTCCTGGAGCCTGGAGTTTACTAACTGATGACGCAGGCTGGAGTTGATCAGAGACATGTGTTTCTGTAGACTCCATGCCAGTGAGAAGCACACAGTGCGAGAGAAAGAGAGAGAGTGAGAGAGAGAGAGAGAGAGAGAGAGAGAGAGAGAGAGAGAGAGAGAGAGAGAGAGAGAGAGAGAGAGAGAGAGAGAGAGAGAGAGAGGAGAGAGAGAGAGAGAGGAGAGAGAGAGAGAGAGAGAGAGAGAGAGAGAGAGCGAGGGAGAGGTGGGAGAACTTAAGGGAACGGATGGCGCCTGAGCTTTATGCTTTTCCTCTGTCCCCCTTTCTTTCTTTTCTCTCTCTCTCTCTCTCTCTCTCTCTCTCTCTCTCTCTCTCTCTCCCTCTCTCTCGCTCTCTCTCTTTTCCCTTCCAGGAGTTGCCTCACTATGGGCCGGATTGGATTGGAGCAGAACTGGGAGGAGTAAGGAGAAAATAAACTCAAGTCAGAATCAGAGACAGGAAACAAGAGATTCTCAGAGAGTAGCTTGACCCAAACTCCTTGACTAACGTTACTCCCAAATTCCTGTGTGGCATCTCAGCACAGGATGTGCACAGGATGCTTGCTCAATAATCCTATTCACATAGAAAAACATGAACAACTACTAAGAAAATATCTTTCTTGAAAAGCTTCTAACAAAAGGAGGATCCTAAAAGCGGACCCCAAACACACAGTGTATCATTGAGGGGTCTATCCTAGGTCAAAGAGTCCTGGCTTGGGTGCTTGAGGGGAAACAAAGAGCACAATGTAGAGCGTGGCTTGTTGCTCATTGCCTGTTTACCGGTTCTCTTCTCCACCTGACACACCAGGACAGACGGCACCTGTTTGTCATCGTACGGTGTAATGCACCTGAACTTATTTTCCCAGGACAGAGAAGGAGCGGAGCTGCGTTGAGATCCTCGCCAGAGGCCATGGCAGGGAGAGAAAGAAAAAAGAAAAAATGAAACAGAGCCGGTGTAAACGATTCTGCAGTCGTGTCAGGACCTGCAGCCTGTGTGTGTGAGCTACATCAGTTCGGGCTGGTGCGATGGGAAACTGATTTGGCTCCGCGTCGGCCCTTGACGCTGAGACTTTCAAGGGAGTTCCTTGTTGGATAACGATTAAAAAAGCTTGTTGTTTGCGAGGAAGAGGAGGAGAAAGAGGCAGAGGGAGACGTGTTGGATCACGCGCTGGCACTGTTATGCTGACTTTGAAGAACAAAAAGAAAGACCCACAACGGAGTGGTTATTGATTCATGTCGCTCTTTTTTTCTTGAGTCTGACAAAAGGTGCCCTGGCAGACTCTCGGTTGGTGAGATGTGTGAAGGAGACTGACGAGTCGACGGTGGGAAAAAGAGCCAGATCGGTTTGTCACTGCTAAGGCTGAGGTGACCGTGCCCATTTGTCACCAGGAAGGGGGGAGGGGGGGATCAAAGAGAATGGAGGCCCAGGAAACAGCTGAGACGCTGATCCAGGAGCAGATGCGGCGCCTCAAAACACCCGACGACGGAGGGGGAGACAGTCCAACTCATTCAAACACTAACAATCCCACCATACTCACACACTCACTCTTACAGTATGAACAGCTGTCATATTGACTCAGTCATTCACCCGCCCACACTCTTCACACACACACTCACATACACACATACACACACACACACAAACACACACATACACTCAAACACACAAACACACACACACACACACACACACACACACACACACACACACACACACACACACACACACACACACACACACACACACACACACACACACTAACATACTCTCACACACACACACTCACATAGACGCACAAAAACTCTCATGCATCAAACACACCACTGCAACATAGCATGTCTGAAAAGCAAGTCGTTCCTTCTAAGTGTGGGAGTCCGAGGCAGCAGCCGTTTACGATGGAAAGTACCCTTAGTGTCCCCCCACCCGCCCCCCCCCCCCCCGCCCCCCTCCCAGATCATCCAAGTCGCAGTGGCGGGCCAGGGGGTCCGGCGGCCCTCCGTTAAACTGAGTCAAGGCCCCTGACAGTCCCTGGCAGGGTGCAGCGTATTCATCAGCGCTGGAGCTTCTCATGCAGTGCTCCCCAAGTGCCGGGGCTTTTTCACCGCCTGTGTTGTGCAAACAATGGACCCAGGGAGAGGCACACTTACACACTCGCACACTCAAACACACAACGGCCAAGCACGCACAAGAGTGCACGTGCAAACACACACACACACACATGTGAACGCTGACACACACACACACACACACAAACACACACACACACATGTGAACGCTGACACGCACACAGACGCACACAGACACACACACACACACACACACACACACACACACACAATCACACACACACACACACACACACACACACACACACACACACACACACACACACACACACACACACACACACACTCACACATGCACACAGATAGACAAACACCACCCTGCACATGCTGAAGCTATTATCCTGTTGCTTGTTAAGTCATTACTCCGTTGCTTGTTATTTTCCCCAACAAGAGAAAGAACTCTGAGAGAGCGCTGAGAGATCTGCCATCCGAGGCCCAAGGATATGGGAAGTTAGCCTGAAATGTGAGGAATGTGGAGAGGCATGAAACCTAAAGAACAGCAGTAGAAAGGCAGCACAGAGAACCGCTGGGACTGCTTTGATTCTAGAAGGGCGGACTTCCATGATTCTCTCCGGGAACGGTTCTGGAGACGCCGTCCATCCATCAGAGGAGAGGCAAGGTGGTAGAGGGGCCGAGGCACGTCCCCGATGACAGCACGCAGAACAGCCCGGCTTCCACCAAGGAGGGCCGAGGAGGAGCGTACAGGGTCTCAGGGCTATGACATGTTCATGCTGGATCTCAGACATCTGGTCTCCATTTCCCCCCCTCCTCTAGCAGGATAGGCCCTGTTGGCAGCAGCTCTCCTCAATGAAACCCGTCTATTGGACTTCCTCCCCTTATCGGGTCGGCATCGACACACACACACACACACACACACACACACACACACACACACACACACACACACACACACACACACACACACACACACACACACACACACACACACACACACACACACACTTCCCACCCCACACACACACACACACACACACACACAAAAACACACAAAAACACACGAAAACACACTGCCACTGTTATATTGAATCCAGTCAACGTGAACAAAACACACACACACAGACACACACACAGACACACACACACACAAGCACAAAGGTGAGCTGAGGTATAGGAGGTGACTTTTGTGTCAGACCACACTGTGGCCGAAGACCCAATGCCTTCACGCCTTTAACACGGCTGAGCAGCGCTAGAGGGCGGGAAGTGCAATAATATGGCTGAGCTTTATCTTCACAGCCACTTCCACGCCACTGTGTCCCAAACAAAGAGGCGACAGAGAGGTGTTTGGTGGGGGCAGTCTGGGGGGGTTGGTGGGGGTGGGGGTCCAGCGGCTACTCCTCCGGCACTCTCACCACGCCGCTAATGAACAACACATGTCCCTCGAGCTGTGACACTCACACCTAAGATCAAAGCCCCCTGCAGAGAAGGGCTGCTGGGATGGGGGGGGGGGGGGGGTGGTTTGTACTACATTATGCCGTCCCCTTCATCCCTCAATACTGGCACAGAGCCCCCCCCCGTCCACCCCATCCTCAACCCACCAACCACCTCCAGTTTGACACCCAGGCGACACGTCTGCGGGGGCGACAAATGGGAAGGCACCTGTCTCCCCACTCCTCTCCCCTGCGCTCTAACGCCAGTGGCGGGTGAGAGTGTTTGTGTGTGCAGAGGTCACGGGCCGCCGTGCATGTGTGTTCACAGGCGACAGGGGGGGTTTGGGGAAGGGGGGATGGGGGGATGGGAGGGGGGCTGATGTGTATTCCAGCTGTAGTTGATCACATATCAGATATCGCCATCCTAAGCGAAAAGCAGGGAATGCCAAGAGGACAACCGAGAGTGGAGGAGACACGTGTTGATGTGGCGATCCGTTCTAAACTATTCATGGGCTCAAAAGTGGAGGGTGGAGGTTCGAGGGGGGGGGAAGTAATTGAAGTATGCAAAACGGCCCGGCAAAAGGTCTAGCTCAGAACCTCAAGGTCTGGAGACTGTATTACACGTGCAGTTCTTTTAAGGTTCTATTTGAAGCCCGGACTGTTGCTATACGTCTCTGCTCTGGAAACTATTGTCAACTAAAGAGCCACGTATGGGCCGGGCCCGATCAGAGGGGGAGGGGGGCAGTCAGGGCAAAGGCAGGAAATCCCAAAGCAGCATGAACTATTTTTTTTCCTCCATGGTTCTCCGGCAGAACGAGCCTTTGTACCAGTCTCACGCCCCCTCCATCCTGCCCCCAGACCCTCGCTGCAAACCAGTACTCTTCCCATAGAAGCCAGACTTTGCCCAGCAACAAACGTACTGCCCCCCCCCAACCATCGACCCCCCACCTTCCCATCCACGAAGGATTCTGATCCAGATGTTTGCTTTTGTTGTTAATTCGTTGTTTCATTCTCACAATATTTTTTCCCGACAGCCTGTCTTTCTCTCTGTCTGTTTTCCGTCTTTCTTTATTTATTTCCGTCTGCGTGACTGTTCTTTCTTTGTTATGCATATACACACACACACACACACACACACACACACACACACACACACACACACACACACACACACACACACACACACACACACACACACACACACACACACACACACACACACATACTAACAGAGACACACAAACTCACACCCGCAGAACCCCCAACAATCCATTACTCAGCAGTGAGGTTGGATTTGGGGGAGAGGGGATCAAACGCATTGGGTTCCCCAGATCCTTGGAGCTGGGTCCCACTGCGGTCAGGCCTTAGACAGTGAGGCACCTCTCGCACAGAGTGCTGCCACACCAGACAAAATCGTGCATATCATAGGAAAAGCCCATTCAAATGGATGAAGGTGCACATACTGATGCACACACAAAGACACGCACACACATGCAGACACATACACAAGCACTCACTCACACACACGCACACACTCACACACTTCCTGTCCTCTGCTCCAGAAATTTCTTTCAGGGGGAAAGTTATTCATGGCACATTGAGGACTTTCTCTCTCTCTCTCTCTCCCTCTCTCTCTCGCTCTATCTCTCTTGCGCTCTCTCTCTTTTTCTCTGTCTATCTCTCTCTCTCCCTCTCTCTGGTTCTCTCATCCCTTCCACCAATGGCGTATCTGAATGCCCTCCCCAGTATCTCTGGATCACCGAGGGCACTCATCATGCTCTTCATGTGACTCCAATCGAGGGGCCGGAGATAGAGAGAGGCTCACAAACAACAAGCAGAGCGAAAAATGATAAATCGAATCAGTGTGCTCTGTGATTCCATATTAGCGAAACACATTCCATACGATCAGGGGTGAATGGTTTGGGGAATGTGGGTCACTCTCACTACTAGTGTAACTGTACTGAGCACAATGACAACAACAACAACAACAACCATAAACCCCATGACACTGACGGCACACTCACAGTAATGTATGTTTTAATATACAGCAGCAGTCCATCCACACACACACGCACACACACACACACACACACACACACACACACACACACACACACACACACACACACACACACACACACACACACACACAAAACACCACACACACACACACACACACACACACACACACACACACACACACACACACACACACACACACACACACACACACACACACACACACACATACGTAGTTCTTAACTGTGTAGCAACTGCAGTAGCTGCTATCATTGGTGTAACACGGGGAATTGGTTAGCCTAGCGATTGTTGTACTTGCACTTGGTTCTATGAACATCCTTGCTGTACCGACAGTGATTTTTGATGCACTTCTAATGACAAATGTACTTATTCTACGTCGCTTTGGATAAAAGCGTCTGCTAAATGCCCTAAATGTAAATGTAACATACACACACACACACTCTCTTGCAAACAAGCACACCTGCACAGACAGACATACACACATGCACACACAGTCACACAACAACACTTTACGGGAGGTCTGTTACAGTGAAGGAATGGGATTTGGATTCAGTTAGTCAAGACCAGAGAGAGACCCCATGCAAGGCTTCCAGAGCCCCGGGCGGCCTACTGGTGTTTTCCATGGACGACCCCGGGGGGGCTCCGGAGAAGGCAAGTGTGAGTGTGTGTGGTGGGTGGGACCAAGTGAGGCACCTTGCAACAGCTGGTTTAAATTATCCGCGGGGTCTGAGGGAGGGGGGGGGGGCTCGGAGACTTCTGGCGCCAGGATCGGGCCAGCAGGTCAGGGAGGATGACGATTACCAAAATACAAGCAGGCAGCCATGGCTCATGCAGATGGGAGGGGGGGGGGGGGGGGTTCCTGCCTCAAACTGTTCTCAGAAACACGCTACAGGATGGCCAGCCAAGGGCTGTAGGCGGAGCCTCATGTGTATGTGTGTGTGTCTGTGTGTGTGCCTGTGTGTTTGTTTGTGTGTGTGTGTGTGTGTGTGTGTGTGTGTGTGTGTGTGTGTGTGTGTGTGTGTGTGTGTGTGTGTGTGTGTGTGTGTGTTGTGTGTGTGTGTGTGTGTGTGTGTGTGTGTGTGTGTGTGTGTGTGTGTGTGTGACACGCTCTTACTTCCATTTCCTTTCTGATAGCCCTTTTCCTGTCAGTGAGAAACTCCTATTTAAATACCCATTTGTTTCCGTTTTTTTATTTTAACTACCTTTACTTTGAGACCTGAGGAGCAGACCAAAAAATATATTTTTCAGGTTCATCCACATTCGTCCAAATATGTAATGTGTAACGGTTAAATACAAATATTACCTGTTTTAGTCACGGATGTATTCGGTTTTAGGCATGTGGTTTGAGTTTGTCAATTATGAACAACTTCGTTTTATTGCACAGACGTGACCAACATTACAGACAAAACTGACTAAATGGCGACCTGGCGCCCTCTCCTGGTCAGACTGTACCAATGAGGGACATAGTTGATAAAGAAAAAGGAAAAGTGGTGAGGGCACTAAAATTGTTTGAAAATCGGTTATATGAATAGGCAACACTACAAATAAAAGTTTACCTAACAATTATGGATATGTTATACATATTATTATTATTATTATAGAAACACATCATATGGTATAGGCCTAATAAATGTGTGAACTAAATATTAGATATCTATAAATAAATATATCGACATATTGATGCATTGTTTAAATATTGATGTAGTTAGAATAGGCCATAATGGCAGCAATGATGAAAATATCACAGATTAAGTAATCATAACCTTGTTATGCAATGGGATAACATGGTACTTCTTCAAATGCTCAAAAAGTTGTGCCGTAAACTTACATTGATTTGAACATGGTGCGACCTCAAGTCAGCCCCCCTATGTGATAATGGAATGGATGCTGAGCAGCCAGTAGGACACATAATTAATGCATGTGGCTAACAAGATTGCTACGGTGCTAAATACTGTCGGGTTACCATGTCATTATTGAGATGAAAGTAGATGTGATGTCATGCATTGTCATGGAGTCATTGACGTTAATGGCTCGAGTTGCTTTTGAGGAATTGTTAACTTGTAATTTCCCTTGCTTTTGAAATAGTCCGCCAAAAATGAAAGTAAAGTATGACATATTTAAGAGTAGTCACAGTTTTCGTTGTAATCGGTTATAAAAGTAAAGCTTAGGGTTTGGACGGTTAAGTCCAAGAAAAAACTAGAATATTGATGTGAAGGACCCGGGGTGTGACCTGTGATGCCCACTCTATGACGATAGGGGGCAGCCTTGCTCAGTATCAGTGGCATGTAGACCCTTCCAACCAATTGAATGCAACATTTTTCATAAATTTTCCATCGTGTTGACAAACGGGTGATATCTAATACAACATATAATAGTCGTATAGAGAATAAGTCAGTGTAACTAGATCGCTTCACACAAATTCCTAAACAATTGGTCAGCTCTTTTGACGTGTGTCCCGAATGCTGATGGTACTTCCTCCTCGCAGGTAGAGGCCTAGAGAGGAAACTCTGATGTGAGACATCTTCCCCTGTTCACACTATTCTGCAACTGCCATTTGGGAGACAACAGGAGACCACGAACACACTCGTAGTATTTAATGCTAAATGTAGTGTGAGCGAGAGAATTGAGACGCACATTGCGACAGCTGTCTGGCTTTCTGGCTCGCTGCCGGGAAGTAGCACTTCGCTGGATGCGGGCTGGATGCCGACTTGATCCTTACCTCCCAGCGAGCCGGAGGGGTGGGGGGAGGGTAAATGAGTGGGACACCCCAGGACTTTCTTCGCCAGCCTCCTGGCCCCCAAGCATCACTCCGCGTCATGAGGAAACGCATTGAGCTCATTGGCTTGGTGGGGGGTGGTTCAAGGATCTCCCAGAGGCCATCGAGTTAATAAGAATATTACTGGTGATGCGATGCACTTATACTCATGTAATTTAACTCTCATTGTTGTTGCATATTGCACGAACGTGTATGAGTCATGCATAGGCCTTTAGAAAGACAGACAGGATGCCCTCTGTTGGCCACACATTCCAAATATTTTTATATTTTGTACCTTTCAAAACAGGTTTGCCAATGTCCTTGTTCATTCATCATAATGTGCGAATTCTCTACACAATATGATTAATTATAGAGGTTGTATTAATAATATTAGGTTAGAAAAACGGGGTAAATGAATGGAGTTAAGCAAGTGATTAACTTAATAAACAACTATCTCTGACTACATTGATCTGTAAAGCTAAATTCTCCAAAGGACCATCCTAGTCCTGGGAACCTCCCTTGGGAAGACAGGAATCTCAGACGGTGGATTCCGCTTCTCTTGGCTGGTCTCAGCAGGTCTAAACTTACCAAGCTCGAATTGAGCGTTTGTCTTAAACAGTCATAACAATAACCTCCCACCTCTGGGGGTCGGGGGGCGAAAGAGATCACATCCAGCTGCTTCTCTTCTCATTCTATGCCTCTATGTTGTCCAGACTGCTGTCCCAGGTCTCATGGAGGCCAGGAGTGGAAGGAACATCTGCACTGGTCAGAGAAACAGAACAGACAAACAACCAAACGCCAGTGACACCTCCAGAGCTACGGTGGTTATCTGTTCTACTTTCAGGTTATGCTCCCCAGCGACATACACCCTCGGTCAAGGGCTATTCTCCACCCAATAACAGGTTGCTGGTTGGTATCAATTATTTTTTTCACCTCCTGTGAGCTATAAATAGACAGTTCATAAACTTCATGATCTGTGAAAATGCAAAAGATGTCAATATAAACATTGTGTTAATTCAGGTTTCAACTAATGTTATGATGATCGGATTGTTTTTGGGAAAAATTCCCTGTGTCATGCTCTGAGGGCATCTCTGCTGCTACGACACAAAGGTGTGGCCATCCATCTCGGTCAATGATGCCCTCCATTCCTGGGTCAACGGCGCACAACATTATTCCACCCGGCAGGTTTACCCGAGCTGAGTTCTTCCACAGCGGGTCGCCTCGCTTCATTAATGGTGTGGTAATCTTTTCCATGATTGTCACATAGTAAGCGACCAATGTGGTCAAAAATAGACTTAGTAAGGCCGACAGCTGTGCCACTCAGCTGTTTGGACGGCATCGCAAATGCTGGGTCTTTTAGATGGAGCCAGCGGAGGCCCTGCATGGCTCTCCGGTGTGCCCAGCTGCACCTCTTCTCTAGGGCGGAGGAGGGCGGAGCCACTGCCTGGCTCCCCGGTCATCCTCTCCATTAAGACGGGAGATTGCCTTTTCACCAAGTCCGCTCCTCTTGGGATCGCTGCAGTCCAGAGTTGACATGTTTCAGATGCCTTCATGAATACGTTTCATGTTGAGGAGACTGTATTTGATCATGTTAATACGTTTTGATAAACGAGTTTCTTATCAGCTTCTGGCCTATTGACCACGGTTTAAAACGTTCAAGCTCGCTAAATGTAGGTTTGTCGTCGGAAATAGAGGCACTTTTATCTTGAGTCCCCTTTTAGGTGTGTGCTTTACCAGTCACTGGCTCTGGGTAACACGATAAGATAGTCCTGTATTAATCCCACACAAAGAATTCAGGAATAGGAGGTTTTGATTCTCGGGAACTGCACTATTTCTTCATACCGAGATATGAGAATATCTGATTAAAAAAGATGTATAATTAACTTTAATGCTGTGGTTTTTTGCTTCTTGTAAGTTAAAATTGCCTTCCAGCAGAAATACATCCATTTATGGGAGCATCCAGGAACATGATTGAGGGAAAAGATATGCCTCTTATGTACAAACCCTATGTTGTACCAGAGGTGAATGTTTTTCAGA
This sequence comes from Gadus chalcogrammus, assembly GCF_026213295.1. Classification (NCBI taxonomy): domain Eukaryota; kingdom Metazoa; phylum Chordata; class Actinopteri; order Gadiformes; family Gadidae; genus Gadus; species Gadus chalcogrammus. The sequence goes on from NC_079424.1 coordinate 16,616,331, forward strand.
TTTTCCAGGCCATGATTTGGCCTGGTCCAATCTTGGAGGGAATCAGAACTGAACTGAACAGACTTATCGAAACAATTGAACACACACTTTTAATTTAGTACTAGACACAATACTGCAATGCACAACACACAGATCTGCTCTTTGTATTTCAATGGTAGATGGAGAAAACATTTGTGTTTTAGATGTGGGGAAGATTTAATAAATGTGTTTTTTTGAGCTGTTTCTTCAATCACATAGTAACCAGTAAAAACACATAAATTCAGTTAAAATCGTTCTCTTTTCTCCTTTTCTCCCCCACTTTTGGCTGACACTCCTACGGGGAAAACTGTTGAAACTATTTGGATATCAGTTACTCTGCAGGCTAAAATGGAGTATTGTTAGCGAAAAATATCTTGAGTGCCAAAATCTGATTTGAGAGCCAAATCAAACACAAATCATTCAGACGCATTGAAGGGGACTTGGAAGAAAAAATGCCCCCCTTTATCCTTGATTAACTGTCCTCCAAAAGATCCCTGCATGGGCCTGGATCACTATGGTTGCTGTAAACCTAATATGGCAAATTATTTAAATTCTTGTGTGTGCGTTTGTGCGTGTGTATGTATGTGTGTGTTTAGCAGTACGTATATACAAAGCCAGTTGGCAACTTGTGTGATTGCATTTGAGCAGTTGCTTTAGGCAGACAGGTGGTGTTGTTGTCCTATGAGTTTGAGGTGGTGTGTGTGTGTGTGTGTGTGTGTGTGTGTGTGTGTGTGTGTGTGTGTGTGTGTGTGTGTGTGTGTGTGTGTGTGTGTGTGTGTGTGTGTGTGTGTGTGTGTGTGTGTGTGTGTGTGTGTAAGTGTGTGTGTCTTGTGTCGCACAGACTTGAATATTTGTGTGTCTGCACATGCACTAGTTGGCTTTGCCAGCTTATATGATTGTCTCAATGCATGCCTATATGTGCATGGAATGAATAGGCTGCATTGGTGTGTTTGTGTGTGTGTGTGTGTGTGTGTGTGTGTGTGTGTGTGTGTGTGTGTGTGTGTGTGTGTGTGTGTGTGTGTGTGTGTGTGTGTGTGTGTGTGTGTGTGTGTGTGTGTGAAATGTATAGGCACAAGCATATGACAAGCAGAAGAAGAATGAAGCAGAGCAGGATGAAGTCTGGGGCTTGTGCGAGCTGTGCCCAATGCAACATGTCTCCCAGGCCCAGCGTGGGGCCGGCACTGGGTCTACAGTCCTCTGCTCAGAGGCCCCTTGCAGCTACCTGTATCTCCAGACGCCCTTTTGAAAGTCGCAAGGGGGATGGAATTCAAATTAGGTGTGGGGTATGTCGACCATGACAGTTTGGGTGCCATGGCTGTTTCTCACAAACGTTACTGTCAATAGATGGATAGGCTTCCCTGTCTTTTTCTTTTTAGGGCTTATTCACGTCACACACACACACCCACACACACACACCCACTAACACACACACGCAGAGAGAAACCAAATCCGTACGGCACCACCGATTCCTCCCGGCCTCAACGCCACATAACGGCACGAGCACGTACACACGTCGAGAAACATGCTGACAATGCTGTACAGCTGGGGCTGTGAACCCCCACGCCCGCCCCAACCCCGCCAGAATACACAAATAAAATGTAAAAAAGATGCCAAAGACCTGTCCCCAGTTACATAAAATCACGAAACACGCCACCATCAAGCCTCTCTCTGTAGCTGGCGTCCATTCCTTTTCACATAACTGGAATAACCTTCTCCATGGGTCTGAAGGGGTGGTGGTGGTGCCTGTGTGACCCGCTGTCTCCCGCACTGAGAGCGCGGGGGGGGGGGGGGGGGGGACCAGAGCTTAACGGGGAGGGGGGTGGGGGGCGCAGAGTGGGATCCTGGAGTCCGTCAGATTGTCTGGGGGGGGGGGGGGGGGGGGGGGGGGCGGTGGTGTTTGGATAAGGCAGCATGCCCATTGTCTCTGCTGGGCCGGCAAGGCCCAGTTATGCGCCGAAGCTCCAGGAATAGAAGGACAGCTGAGCCCCCGTGCTGCCGTGCATTGCTCAGGCTTGGGCCCACCACACCACCACCACCATACCCCCCCCACGCCACCACCACCATACCCCCCCACACCACCACCACCAGAGTTAGCACAATGAGAGATGGGACATTGTTTGGGGCCAAGTGCATAATAGCGGAGGTATCCCGTCCTCAAAGCGAGCCGCTAAGAGACTGATTAAGTCCACTCGCGTGTGGGTGTAGCTCGCTACGTGAAGCGCAGGGGAGAGGCGCGAGGGGGGGGGGGGGGGGGGGGGGGGGGGGGGGGAGATCTTGACGGGGGGTGATGGGGGCTTTGTGGTGTGTTGGTGCCACGCGCCCGCCTGTCTCCACTCTGATGAATTGGAGAGGGGGGGTTAAAGACCTGTGCCGGCCCAGTTGCTGTGAGGTTTTGTCGGGAGGCAGTGGGTCGCTGACTCAAATGTTCACCGGTGATGAATGTGTGGAAGGCTGCCTCACTGCCCCCAGTACTGCATTAGTGTCCAATACCTTACAAATATAAACCACTGCAATGTACTGCTAGAATACATACTACTACAGCAGCACTGCAGTATAGAACTTTATATACTGCTACAATATATAGTACTACTACTATCTTAGTATTACTACAATATATGCTACGACAACACTAATGCAGTATGCAACTTGATATACTGCTAGAATATATACTACAACTACTAAAGTATATACTATTACGTAAACTTATATACTACTACAATATATACTACTACAGTACAACTGCAGTAAACTACTTTAAATACTGCTACAAAATATACAACTGCAGTATATACTACTATAGCATATACTAATAAAATATGTTCTAGAGTATATGGTACTATGGTATATACTCCTACCATACTACTGCAGTATACTTCTACATATATACTACTGCAGTACTTCTATAGCCAATACCACCACGATATATACTGCTGAACTGAAATATCTAGGTAGAAATTATAACATACAGGCCTTTATAGTTTCATTGCATTACCTGTAGGGGACTCACTAGTTCAGAGTAAGGGTCAAAAGTAAGGACTATAAAGTAATTACATTTTAAGAACAATTTATGAGACCGAATGTACTATATCAATTTTGAGCTGTCTCAAAGTAAAGTACAATTAAAAAGCTTTTTGAAATTGAATGTAATTGAGAAACTGCAATTACAAATAAAGCATATTACATCTGCTGCACATATAAATATAAAGTCAATATTATTTATAACTGGAAATCAATGTAACTATTGATTCCTTATTGCAATTTCTATCTACAAAACATAAATTGTAAAAATGGTTAAGGTTAATGAGTAAGAGTCTGACAAAGAAAAATGTAAGAACATTTTAAAATAATTTTCAATCAATGGAAAACGATCTATCAATGACAATTACTGTAAATAGGGGTAACTCCATGGTAAAGGTTAAAACCAATACCTTTCCAAAGTAAGACGTTTTAAAATATATTTTATTTTGTATGGTGAATTGAGCTTATTGCATTCGCATTTACATAATAACGATCTATATTATAGATATATTGTATAAAAATCTAAATTGCAGCCATATCACTGTTGATATTTATGTTGCATTTGTAATTGCCATTTCCATCAATAATAAAAGATCATGTAAAAGTCAAAACAACAAGTAGATTTACATTTTTATTTATGAAGCAACTAAGTTCATTAAATGTAAGATTTAAAAATAAAAGCAGAATTCAAATTTCATGTTATTTATATTTGAATGTCATTAAAAATATAGAAGATGAATATTTTTTTCTAAAGAAAGACGACTTTGAATACTTTTTAATTGATGATTTCTAATTAGTTCACATTTATTGTATTCAGTGTCTAAAGAAAAAAATAAACTATAAAATTGCCCTGCTAAATTATAAACAGCCTTATTTGATAACAGTAAAAAGCAATTTCATTATTTTTTTAAAATATATAATTACTGTAACTGGGTTAGATATAGATAGACAGACGGACGGACGGACGGACGGACGGACGGACGGACGGACGGACGGACGGACGGACGGACGGACGGACGGACGGACGGACGGACGGACGGACGGACGGACGGACGGACGGACAGACAGACAGACAGACAGACAGACAGACAGACAGACAGACAGACAGACAGACAGACAGACAGACAGACAGACAGACAGACAGACAGACAGACACACAGACAGACAGACAGACAGACAGACAGATAGATAGATAGATAGATAGATAGATAGATAGATAGATATACTAGAGAGATAGTAAAGATGGATGGACAGGCGCACATACAGATCGATAGAAAGATAGATAAGACGATAGACAGACAGACCAACAGCTAAAGAGATGAAGTGAAAGATATACGGACAGACAGGAAGGCAGACAGATCGATTAATAAATAGACAGATGGAAAGACAATTACAGGTGGATAGATCAACAGAAAAGACGGCCAGACCTGCACACAGATAGATCAAGTTAGATAGATATAGACTGTGCTCAATGCTTGTGGATATGACTGCAGCCATGATTCCCGATCTGTCCGTATCTATTCATCTAGGTCCGCTGGCATCCCCGGCATGAACATCTAAAACAACTGCCCGACCACCTCCCAGATCGTACCGGCTCCTCTCCCTCTCTCTCCCCCCTCTCTCTCCCCCCTCTCCCCCCTCTCCCCCCTCACACCCGCGCCGGCAGGCCTGGCCCTTTGGAGCGCTCCGTCCCTGCAGGCGCCACAGGTGAGGCGGCAGACACGTGTCAGCAGGAGGCCGCCCTGGCTCAGCCCTCAGAGAACCAGAACAGGGATCGTGGTCGGGGGGGGGGGGGCTCGTGGTGGTGGAGGGGAGAGCGGAGGGGGGAACGCAGGGAGAACATTTGACGAAGAAGAGGAAGAACGTGGTGGGTCACTAAATGATTTTGAGGGCGAGCGCGGGGACGTAAGCAGAGCTGGTGGGGCCGCAGACTCAGCTGTCGTCCTGGGAGAGGGGCGGTGTAGCCCTGCAGAGAGATGTGCTGGGAGACCCTGCTAGCACACACACACACACACACACACACACACACACTAGGACACACACCATGTTCATGTATGAGTATGCGTGTGCAATACCATGCTAGCACACAAACATACATACACACACCAGGACACACACCACGTCCATGTATGAGTGTGCATGTGCACGTGTGTCAGCTTGAACACTCGTGTATACGTGCATGTTTGTCATGCGCGCTTCTGGGAATGTGTTTGTGTGTGTGTGTGTGTGTGTGTGTGAGTGTGTTTGAGTGTGTGTGAGGCTGTGAATAAATGTGTGTCTGTAAGTGTGAGTGTGTTTGTTTGATTGTATGTTTGTTAATGTGTATGTTAGTGTGAACGTGTGTGTGTGAGCATGGGTGTGTGTATCTGTGTGTGTGTGTGTGTGTGCGTACGTAGCGTACATGTATCTCTACATGTATGATCGGTGTGTGTGTGTGTGTGTGTGTGTGTGTGTGTGTGTGTGTGTGTGTGTGTGTGTGTGTGTGTGTGTGTGTGTGTGTGTGTGTGTGTGTGTGTGTGTGTGTGTGTGTGTGTGTGTGTGTTCGTGAGAACTTATTTAAAGCCCGCAGCTCTGGGGACTTTTGGAGCCCTCTCTCTCCTCATGTGTTATCAGCATGCCAGCCTTAACAGTGCAGCGAGTGACATAGTACATAAAGCAGCCTCCTGCGCCTGCTGTGAAGAGCCCCTTGTCCCAGAATAGCACGGATAGCCCTCTCTATCTCACTGATGCCCCGGGAAAGCTTCAGCCATCAAGGCAACACCTCCATGCCGCCCAGGCACCCGATAGACCACAGACACAGACATGGCTCCCTGGCGTCTCTTCAAACAGTCGTGGTTTGGTTTGGTTCGCCGGGGAATTAAATATATTCATCAAGGCACCTTGGTGGGGTCGCCGGTCACAAAAAAGTCGCCGGTGGTCGAACCATTAGGAGGAGAAAGAAAGACGATTCTGGAAGAGTCATTCACTCCCAGTCCTTTTCACGTGCTTTTACATACTGACGACATGCTACAACGCACACACAGTGGCACTGTAGCGTGTTTGACAAAAGAGTTTGTGAACAGTCTATCTAGCCGTCTAGATTGCTCGACTCTGGCTTTTGTCTATTCTGAGAAACCATAATAACTCTGTCCCTCTCTCTCTCCCTTCTACCCTGCTCTCATTCCAGGCACCAACTTCTCCCCTTGTACTGAAGGTCAGCTCTGGTGGGGCCACAACGTGAGAGGCTCAGTCCTCACATTCTGTGCATTATAATCGATAGTCCCCCTCGATCCAAAGCAACAAGGCCCCTCACCGATGAGGCACGCTGCCCGTTACAGCGGGGGGGGGGCAACGTGCTTCGTCCATGGTTCCAATTGTGGCCGTCGTTAGGCTTTATGAAACTAGTAAGGTTCAAGCTTCGACAAGGCACCGTGTTGTTTGAAAAACACAACCCTTATTCTATGGGATATCTTAAATCGATGGATTGACGAAGAACCCAGAATGAGCTGCGTGGCCGTACCCTATCTTGTGGACGGAGTGCAGTCGGCCATTTTCTATAGCGAGACGTTTGTCTCTATAAATATTATGGGATTTATTTATAGGAGCATGTTTAATACATGCACGGCCCCTGAAATAATCGCTTCTTGAGTTGCATCCTCTGTGGCCACACACAATAGCAAAGTTCCCTGTTGACACATCAAGAAGACAAGACACCAAACACTTACTCATCAGATCCCTGCCAGTCAAAGTCACAGTCGGTACTTCGAAATAGATAGGGCTCTTATAAATACCATCCATTACACGTCACTATGTACTTCAGTTTAAACTTATTAGTGAGTTTGCTATTAATTATTATTGTCTATATTATGAAACAATACTGGTATTTAAGTCCTGCATTTTCAATGTTTTCAATCAATAAAATAGACAAATTACTCATGTTCACTGATAAGTGCTCAACAAAAGACAGAATTTAAAAAACGCTCATTCATGGATGCTTGTGTGGAGCCCTCCCTCGCGGTGTGTGTAGTGCATAAATAACAGGGCTGTAAAAATAGCCGGCATGGGTTTAGCGCAATGATAAAAACGTAGCTTTCCTTTTGTGTCAATTGAGACACGCGGTCACCACCAATAGGCGTTGGAGGAGGTGGCATATGCTAATGAGAGACACTTTTCCACTGATCTTGACCTTGACGAACACAATAAATAGGGAGCACGCCTCACTTAGTTGTTTATTTCGTTGTGGGCGCCCCGAGGTCAGTTCTCAACTTTGGATTTGTGTTTTAGGTCGCGCTGTACGCATTGCGCGCGTGTTGGGTGACATGTCAGCTGTTTTTACGAGGTCCATTTTTTATTTGCAGTCGAACTCTGCCCACTGGTGCCATTTAATGCAATCTATTTCTCCCTGGAAACAGTGGATTTAAATCTCAAAAGTACTGTAGACTATTTAGTGAGCCCCTCTAGGCTTTATTTCAATCATGCCTGCTGCTGAACTAAATTTTCCTTTTACTGGAGAAGCAGAAGAAGACATTAACACATTACGCAAAATGTGATCTAACTCAAATGTCTATTCTCTTAGCAAAGGAGTTCCTGAAGCTAACTGTCCCATTGGAGACCACCATGTCTCGCTTTGACACCAACATGTTTGGGGAGGCTGGACCGTTTTTGCGTAAAACGGATTTGGAGTTGATGGCTGCGCAGGGCATAGCTTTTGACGGTAATCATTGAATATTCAAACTGCTCTGTGACCTTTACGGTGTGTGTTTGCATGTTTGTGTATGTGGTTTGTGGATAATTTAATAGACTATTTGTTGTATTGCAATGAATCACTTTAATCTGATTCTAACAATTGTTCACAGAATAGATCATCTCCCAACCAATCGTTTGTGGGGGATATAGCCTGAAGTGTCATAATGTACTAACCCGTCCAATGCGCCGTTAGGTAAGAAGCGCGCGTGGATCCCGGATGAGAAGGAGGCCTACGTCGAGGCGGAGATCAAAGGACTGGACGGCGACAAGCTCATCGTCGAGACCAAAGACGGCAGGGTAAGAAGAACTTTCTACCTCTCAAATTGATTATTTTTTCCTCGTTATTTATTTAATTTAATTTAAGGTGTTCATAATTATTTGTTGAATTCAAAAAAATTTAAACGAATGATCATATCATTTAAAACTCAATGACACACATATAGGCTTATTTTCTTTATTTGATTGGATACGATATGAAAAAAGCACAGTATCTGAAACTACGTTAAACCCGCTCCTCCAGACCCTGTCAGTGAGAGACGGGGACATCCAGCAGATGAACCCTCCTAAGTACGACATGATGGAGGACATGGCCATGCTGACCCACCTCAACGAGGCTTCGGTCCTCTTCAACCTGCGCCGCCGCTACGCCTCCTGGATGATCTACGTCAGTACCTCAGACTCCTGCTCCGCCCAACATGGATTAATGTCCACATTCATTCAAATTCACAATGCTGAATTAATCCTTAGATATTCAATTTGGTCATAATTGCTCTTCTCAAAATAATAGAAATAGAGAATATGAGGTCAAATATAGGTGATATTATGTGAGAATATAGCCTATATGAGATATTATAAGTAAAAAACATGAACACTTGCAACATAGTCTTACTAGCAATAGTCTAATAGTATATCTCAGTATATCTTTATTTTGAGTTTTTTTTTTTTACTTGGGCAACTCTTTGCTAATTTTTTAATGAAACAGTTGCACAGTGTCTTAAGCTCACTGCGCAGTGTTTCAAAGTGTGACTTGTGTTCCTCCAGACCTACTCGGGGCTCTTCTGCGTGACGGTGAACCCCTACAAATGGCTGCCGGTCTACACGCCGCCGGTGGTGGCCGCCTACAAGGGCAAACGCCGCTCTGAGGTCCCGCCCCACATCTACTCCATCGCCGATAACGCCTACAACGACATGCTGCGCAGTGAGTGCACACAATTACACGCACACATTAGGGTTGAAATGCTTTTTAACATTTGAATTTTTGCACCCCTTGAAAAAGTTTTCGGGGGCCTTTTGGATTTTTTCCCAGGCTGATTTTACCAAAAGAGGGGAAAACCCTTATTTATTCTATATCGCATGACCAATATTCAGTAACTCCAAATACAACAAAAATCTGGACACAGATACAGAGTAAAAACCCTAACACACATACACACACGCACGACACACAAACACACACACACACACACAGACGATCACATACACACAAATAAAACCATGTGTTTAATTCTTTTTTCAGATCGGGAGAATCAATCCATGCTCATCACGTAAGTTCACAACGCAGTAACGACTCGACACATTCTGATGTCAGTTTTTTTTTTTAAAACATGAATCCGGTGTCTACTCATTTTTTCTTTTACTTCTTCCTCCTTTTTGTCTTGTAACGAGAGACAGTGTAAAGCTCCGGTTTTACACTTGGCAACGTTATAACGTATCCACGCTTTTAATGTTATTTTTTTACACTGAACTATAGCGGAGAATCTGGTGCTGGCAAAACTGTCAACACGAAACGTGTCATTCAGTATTTTGCCAATGTGGCCGCGCTGGGCGATGGGCCGGCTAAGAAAGGAGTAAGGCCCTGGAGGCACTTCCTGTGTTACCCACCCCGCCCCAACCCCTTCCTCTGGCTGCTTTTTGCCAACGTTTTTTAAATGGTGTTCTCCCTCTCTCTGGTCCCAGGAACCCCCTGCGTGAATTCCCTTTGAATCTTTGCCCGTACCTTTTCATCATGGAATGACAAAATGGCGGATGGTCGCCGCTCATTACCCCCGCATAGTCCTCACGGAGCTCCTCCATCCCAACGGTTGATCTATTCACCCTCCCTTCATCTTCTCCTTCATCGCTCTGCTGTTCTCGACCCTCCTTAACAATGACCTCCCAGAATTTTCCATCTTCACATTTTTGAGTTTTGATTTTTTCTTTGTTCCCCTCTATTTTTCTGCCTGATTTTTCCTGTCCCTTTTTACCTTTCATATATAATGAAATGTATGTACTTTTGGTATTTTTTTTTAATTTTTATACCAAAAAGGATCCGTTCATGGTATTAAATTAGGTGGTAAGCTAAGTTATAGCGCTGTTGGTGCTAAGCTAATTTAAATGTATTTTTATTGGAATTTTCACAATTATAATATATTATATATTATATGCACAATGCAATTCAAACAGAAAATAATTGTTTTACTGTATTTTTCCTCTTAGCTGAGCAACGCCACCAAAGCAGGGGTGAGTTGAATATTCAGTGTGAATAAACCTTTAACGTCAACACTTTAGCCTACGACATGAACCATGTATTAGAGGGGATTCCTGCCACGTGTAATAACATGTGTGTGTTTGTTTGAACCCAGGGCACACTGGAGGACCAGATCATTGAGGCCAACCCAGCCATGGAGGCCTTCGGCAACGCCAAGACATTGCGCAACGACAACTCGTCCCGCTTTGTGAGTACACCTTCTGGATATTTATACATATAAGTACACATTTGTATAATCTTCCTTTAAATCTGAATAATGGGGCTTTTGGTCAGTGAGGCAAACTAAGGTTTTCCCAACATTTGTAAAATTGCCCTGAAAACTTTCCAAAATGCAGCTGAAGCATAATAATAGCAGAGCAAATAACACCCTTCTTAAAATAAAGTGTCCTACTTTTATGCATGTATATAACATAATATAGCTTTACACATATGATCTGATCATTACAATTAATCTGTAATCTGCATTGCTTCACACAGGGCAAGTTTATCAGGATCCACTTCGGACAAACTGGCAAACTGGCCTCCTCTGACATCGACATATGTGAGTTAATATAATTTGTGTTTGAAATTGTAATTATACTTGAAGAAAATACATTCGTTTTTTCTTCATCACACGTTAATACTTTGTAATAACGTGTGAATAACAAAGTTTTCACACGGTTTGTCGTGCTCTTCTCCACGCATCCTGACGCACACAATCCTCTTGTCTATCACACCACAGATCTTCTGGAAAAATCCAGAGTGATATTCCAGCAGCCGGGCGAGCGCAGCTTCCACATCTACTACCAGATCATGTCTCAGAGGAAACCCGAACTTCTCGGTGAGTTGGCCTGATTCCAACCGCCACGGACACCACGACATGCAGTCGCCTTGGAAACTAAAACTAGAACCGTTGTGGCGGTCCTGCACACAGACATGCTGCTGGTCTCGACCAACCCCTACGACTACCACTTCTGCTCCCAGGGAGTGACCACCGTAGAGAGCATGGACGATGGGCAGGAGCTGATGGGCACCGACGTAAGGCTCTACCTTCTTCCCTCGCTTTATTGTTAAAAGAAAGAGGAGATAACCAAAGGTGAGGCGGGTGTTTCAGCAGCAGAGCGCTGATCTCAGGTTCCGGCCTCCCTTCCTGTCACTCTCTCCCCTGCAGCACGCCATGGACATCCTGGGCTTCCTGCCCGAGGAGAAGTACGGCTGCTACAAGATAGTGGGCGCCATCATGCACTTTGGCAACATGAAGTTCAAACAGAAGCAGCGTGAGGAGCAGGCCGAAGCGGACGGCACTGAGAGTAAGCACCGTTGGCCGTGGATAGGATAGCTTAGTGGACAGGGTATGTGACTCTCGGCTGAAAGGAACTGGGTTCGATCCATTAACGTCCACTACCTAGCTGTAAGGATACCAGAGCAAGAGCCCCTAACCTTCTCTCTGCTCCATAATAACTTGGGCCGTAATCACAGAAAGCCGCTTGGCATAATGACAATTCAAAGATAGTATTGAGATTGTCAGTAACCCTTGGAAGTTAAAGTGAGCTGACCTACTCGTTTTGTTTCCCCCAGTTGCCGACAAGGCCTCCTACCTGATGGGCGTCAGCTCAGCGGATCTCCTCAAGGGGCTGCTGCACCCCAGGGTGAAGGTGGGCCACGAGTACGTGGTGAAGGGGCAGAACGTTGAACAGGTGGGGCGACAGAACAGAGCTGAATATACTTACAGCTCTCTCACCCGTCTTACCCTCTGTAGTGTTGTACTTATTATCCCAAAGACAATGGATTCTCTTTATGGAGACACAGAAGGATACCCTCACACCTTATGATTACTAAATTAAATTAGAATTTAAACTGTTCATGTATTTGTGTTATAACCATTGCATAGATTCAAATATTTAGTTTCAAAATATTTAGAGGGCTTGTGTGTCAGTGTTATCCAGAACAATGAGACACTCATTATATATCATACGGGCTGTCTGAAGTGATGACATTGTCTGAATAATTCCGTTGTCCATTCTGTTTTAACATGGAAAACAAATTAAACATGAAGTAAAGCAAAGATAAAAGGCCTCAATACAAACAATGCAGAAAACCCATGAACTATTCCCATTGACACATTCGCCGTGCAGATGAGGGATTTCAATTTGATGCAGACAAAGGAATCAGTGGGCATTTGCAGAGCTTCCGTCTCTCCACCCCGCGATAATCGCCCCGTGACAATGGCCTCGCTCCTTAAAACCCCAACAGCGTTACCTCACTCACCTCTCCCATAAACACTCTTGTATGCGGTTACCAGGCAACAGAGGCCATCCATGTGAATAACGGCCATGTCCTTCGTGTGCACACACGTGTGTGTGTGTGTGTGTGTGTGTGTGTGTGTGTGTGTGTGTGTGTGTGGGGGGGTGTGTGGGGGTGTGTGGGGGTGTTGTAGGTGAACTACTCCGTTGGCGCTCTGGCCAAAGCCACGTACGACCGAATGTTCAAATGGCTGGTGGGCCGCATCAACCGAACCCTCTACACCTCTCTGCCACGCCAGTACTTCATCGGAGTGCTGGACATCGCTGGCTTCGAGATCTTCGATGTAAGTCGCTTTTTATACTTAAATGTGTCTTTACAATTGACTTGATTTCTTAATAATGTACCGCATAGGAGAAAATGGAGGGTAGTTCTGGCACAAAAACACATCTTCAGCATTCAGTTTTTCGTATCCACAAGTCTTCTGTTGGCGCCCCGTTTTTCCTCTTTTGTTTGGTGAATTTTAGTATTCTGACGAGACAACAGGCCTCGTTGGTGTCCTTGTTTTCAGTCCTGAAATCCTATTTCTTTCCCCTGTCACAGCTGAACAGCTTTGAGCAGCTGTGCATCAACTTCACCAATGAGAAACTGCAACAGTTTTTCAACCACCACATGTTCGTCCTGGAGCAGGAGGAGTACAAGCGAGAAGGCATCGAATGGACCTTCATCGACTTTGGCCTCGACCTGCAGGCTTGCATCGACCTAATCGAAAAAGTACTAAAATGCATCGTTACTCTCAGTCGACAGGCTTTACTACCTGGCCGCTTGGCTCGTCTGCGGTCACCAGTCACTCTTTCAAATATTACAATTTTTTGGGTTTATTTGTTGTGTTCAGCCACTGGGCATCATGTCCATCATGGAAGAGGAGTGCATGTTCCCCAAGGCCACCGAAAGCAGCTTCAAGGCCAAGATGTACGACAATCACATCGGCAAGTCGCCCAACTTCCAGAAGCCTCGGCTGGACAAGAAGCGCAAATACGAGTCCCACTTTGAGCTGATGCACTATGCCGGGCAGGTGAGTGTGGCCCCGCACACACGTCCACTTCATTCATAACAACCAAGACGGTTGTCATGGTGAGACTAACGGAGCTCCACGTGTGGCTACGCAGGTACCCTACAACATCATGGGCTGGCTGGAGAAAAACAAGGACCCTCTGAATGAGACCGTGGTCCTCTGCTTCCAGAAGTCCTCCAACAAGCTGCTGGCCAGTCTGTATGAGACCTTCATCGGCTCAGACTCAGGTACAGGGAAAGGGGCAACGCACACTCTGGGCCTTGCATCACAAAAATAGTAAGATGATTGTTTTAGTCCATGCACCTCACTTCATCTGTTGGATGTTCAGTTGCAGTGGATCCCAAGCCAGGAGTGAAAGAGAAGAGGAAGAAGGGGGCGTCTTTCCAGACGGTCTCCCAGCTTCACAAGGTAATACATGCTAATATATTGAATCCTACTTTAATTACCACTACTGTATACCTATGACTAAGTACACCGATCATCAAGTATCTAACATAGTATGGGAAAAGTAGATCTATGAATATGGATGGATGTATTATACTGTAAGGAGGATGGTAATTCCTACGGTCCCTACCAACAATCTCGGAGGGAGGCAGTTAAGACTTGCAGTGATGTTTAGGGCATTGATCACATGAACATCACTTTAAGTCTGTGCTGGCTCCCCTCTCCATCTACACCATGGCAACCGTGTGAGGTAAAGACAGTGTCTGGAAAACTGCATCACATCTCATGTTAAGAGAGAGTGATAGGACAAGGTTATGTCGGTGTGTTACAATGTTGGTGAGTCATAGTCAGGTGACGGGTGGATGAATGATCTGTTCATTTCTCATTGGTGTCGTTGCGTTGTCGGTCCACAGGAGAACCTGAACAAGCTGATGACCAACCTCCGCAGCACCCAGCCCCACTTTGTGCGTTGCATAATCCCCAACGAGTCCAAGACTCCAGGTACGACTCCCATCACTACTGCAGGTTTCAGTTCACAGCAGGCTATGGGGGTTGCGGTACTGCACCTTTTGAACTAGTTGACAAAGTTATCGGCAGTAACCAGTCAGAACCACCAGGACCTATTCGAATACACCCGCCAACCAATGAACCAATTAGAACAGAAAGCCAAAGAACTGTGTTCACAGTAAACCTAGCTGGCGTAGGGCTGATGTGAGAGACCCTGTTCCTGCAGGGATCATGGACTCCTTCCTGGTCCTGCACCAGTTGCGCTGCAACGGCGTCCTGGAGGGCATCAGGATCTGCAGGAAGGGCTTCCCCAACCGCATCATCTACGCTGACTTCAAACAACGGTGAGACGGGCCCCCCAGCTCCCCCACGTCCTCTGGTCTGAACCGACCAGCACCTCCTCATGCTGTGTGAACGCAGTGACGCCTTCAGTCGCGTCATGTAAAGGACGTTCTCTCCGTAACAGATACCGCATCCTGAACCCACACGCCATCCCAGATGACACGTTTGTGGACAGCAGGAAAGCCTCTGAGAAGCTCCTGGCCAGCCTGGATGTGGACCACAACCAGTATAGATTTGGCCACACCAAGGTATGTAGCCTCGACGTTCGTTTGATACAGTGGGTGGCATCGTTATTCAGCTCCACTGGGTGGTATTACGGCAGGTACCTGCTCGATAACGGTTTGAAGTTGATCCGGGCTAATTAAAGAGGCCTATTGACTGGTGAATGAGGAAGACCTTGTTTTAAACGCCAAACTTCATTTTTAACTCTCCCACATGACCTTGACCCTCGGGCTTACTTCATCGCCACATTGGTTAAAGGTTAAGTTGGTCGATTTTTGAGCCTAAATATAAACAGATTCCTGCATACCTGCAATACCCGAGCTGTAAATAAAAGTGACCTCTGAGCCATGTGATGGCTAAAGGCAACATTTTCACATGCGTACTTCACTTAGTATAACGTGGTATAATTAGAGGGAACAGGGTGTGTTCCAATGAGTCTTGAAGGGAGTCCAAAGTGTATTTGTAGCTTTTGATATTATTTTACAGTCCAAAACAACAATGTCAAGCCTCTCTTTCTCGCTGAGTAAGGGGTCACCCGCCGTTGAAAATGTTAACCAATAAATAGATAGGCTCATTCAGTCACTTTGAACACTGTCTGGATATAATCATGTGCCGAGAGGACCCATGTCAAAAAAGTCATTCAAAGCTTTATCTGATTGCTATACTGCTTATTCCATCCAGCAGAGGCCTTTATCCTAATCACCTTACAGTGAATTCTATTAAATCAATAAATAATATATTAAATTCAGGTAAAGGATCAGGTCAAGAGTCCCCATCCTGCTGAAGACCTGTGCTTTAGAGTTTAACCGCGGACAATGGATCATGTGAACCCACAACCGTATCATGGTCTGAAACCCTGTCCGTTCACTGATCTGGGGCGTCCCTCCCGTGTCCCCCTCCAGGTGTTCTTCAAGGCCGGGCTGCTGGGCGTCCTGGAGGAGCTGAGGGACGAGCGTCTGGCCAAGGTCCTCACCCTGCTGCAGGCCGCCAGCCGCCGCAGGGTCATGATGACGGAGCTGCTGAGGATGATGGAGAAGAGGTGAGGGAACACACTCTTATTAAGACGGGCGTCTAAAATGGTGGATCAGGGCTTTGAACACTGAGCCTCCGGTGTTCTGTTCCCCGCTGCGGTCGCCCCCCTGTGGGACTCACACACACGCGCTGCGGATCAAAGCGCCGCAGCAGATACATTGTACGACACCGAAGCGCCCCGGTTGTAAACCCGACGGCGGGGGGGGGGGGGGTGGCCTGCTCGGTAATCCCCTGCCGCATGGGATCGCCATAGATCCCATACGGCTCGGGGGGGGGGGGTAAGGAGCAGAAACACGCCAGCAATGCAAATGAACTGCCCCCCCCCCCCCCCCCTCCCCCCCCCCCCCCCCGCTGGTGGCTGTCTCGCGACAGGTTCAATAGCAACACGATCGGCCGCCCGTCACACAACACACACCTTCCCGCCCCCGCTCCCCCGGCAGCGGAATGCGCGGCATGCGATGGGCCGTGTTGTAGGAGTGTGTGTGGCGTGCGCTCTGCCTTTTATGGTTCCGCCGTGGCCTGCGTGTGGCCCCTTTGGTCATAAGGCCGGCGGTGCCTTGTCCCCCCCCTCCTCACCCTCACCCTCACCTCTCTCCCATCGCTCGCCCACCGGGCAAAAACAATGCCGGCGGTGTCCTCAGAGCCAGGTGCCGACATGTGTCAGGAGGCGGCAGCTGCCGGCGGCCTAAAAATATGCGGCGGCGGCCGCCCTGGCCCCTTTGTCCTGGCGCCTGCGCCTCCGAGGGAGCGCATTGGTGGGATGTATGGCGCGCAACAAAGGATTAGACCCCGGGGCGGCCTGACAGGTGGCGCTCGGGTCCCAAATAAACACTGAGGCGCTCACCTTTGGAGAGGCCCCGTCGACCCCTGGTCATGTCAGAAACGCCATGCGATTCTGACCTGACCCCCCCCCCCCCACACCCAACACACCCCCCACCCCGTGTCCCAACCCAGATTTAGAATCCCCCGGACTGCCTCTACGCCATGCGGGTTGCTCCGTCCCCTTCGTGTACTTGTACATGCACACACACTGGTAGCGCTGGCGTGGATGATCCACTGTGGTTTCCATACACCAATAAGTCCCACTAGTAGCCCGACGATGAGACCCAATGATGAACTATGAGCCTGGCAGCACCGGGTGTGTCATATAAGATCTCCAAAGAGGCATATTTGGTGGCATGGATATAGGGACAAGATCAGGCTGATGTCCAAAGAAACACATGTCAAAAGAAAATAAGGTCAGGTTGTTAAGCTCCTCGATACTTTTTGTTGTTTTAGCAATACCCTATTGCACATCAGCCTCAATGGTTAAGTGAATCTTAGGTGAGGGCGTTTTTTGTAAAGCACTGTAAGCACTCACAGTGGTAAGAAATCAGGATCAAATCGAATGCGTACAACATAAAGTAAATCTCCAGTATATAAACCCCGTTGTAAAGACATGCATTCGAAATAAAGTCAGCGCCGATGGTAAAGGCTTTCTCTGCTCTGATGATCCATCCTCCTCCTCCTCCTCCTCTTCCTCCAGGGATGCCCTGGGGATAATCCAGTGGAACATCCGATCGTTCAACGCGGTGAAGAACTGGCCCTGGATGAAGCTCTTCTTCAAGATCAAGCCCCTGCTGAGGAGTGCCGCCAGCGAGAAGGAGCTGGCCGCCCTGAAGGAGGAGATGAGCCGGCTCAGAGAGGCCCTGGACCAATCAGAGGTCAAGCGGCGAGACGTGGAGGAGAGGCAGGTCAGCCTGACCCAGGACAAGAACGACCTGTCTCTGCAGCTGCAGGCGGTAAGAGGAGCTCTCTCAGGCATTTAGACACCTCTTCACCTCCGGAGCCCCAAGGTGGCCCCTTAGAGTAACAATCCAATAGATTGATGACATGGGGTCGGCTTGCAAGCCTTCTTTTGGCCCCTGCTGCCTCGCAAAGCAAAACCCTCAACAACTCTTACTTGCACTAAACATCCAACATTTATACTACTCGTATTGATTTCATGGATGTATTGTACCCTATCAAATGCTGTTTAATGTTTTTCCATCCCATATTTGTGTATTTATCACCGTCCAGTTCTTTCAGCTTTGACTATTTAACATCAGGGATTAATAAAGTTCATTTATTATTGTAACATCTTTAACCCAGTCAATCCGCAACATCAAGCCACCAATCAAAAGCAGTTCTCATGAGTTTCCCCCCCTCCTCTGATTGGTCCAGGAGCAGGACAACCTGGCGGACGCGGAGGACCGCTGCGACCTGCTGATCAAGACCAAGACCCAGCTGGAGGCGCGGCTGGAGGGGCTGCTGGAGCGGCTGGAGGAGGAGGAGGAGTCGGGCGCCAGCGTGCTGGCCAAGAAGAGGCAGCTGGAGGACGAGGGCGCCGAGCTGAAGAAGGACCTGGATGACCTGGAGCTCACCCTGGCTAAGGTGGAGCGGGAGAAGCACGCCACGGAGAACAAGGTGAGGGGCTTCATTGGTCACAGGCAGGAGGGTCACAGCAGGTCCCAAAGGTTCTGGGTTTGTACCCCGATGTCTGCGCTATCACCCTTTGTAGGCATCCCTTGAGCGAGATAACCTAGCGCCTACCTGCTCCTTAATAACCTGGACTAAAGTCACATCGGATCAAGGAGTCTGCTGAATGACAAAACAGTACACAGGACTGAACAGTGATAGTGATCACTGAACTAGCTTCCGCGGTCTCCTAACCCTCTCACTGCGTGTTCCCCAGGTGAAGAACCTCACGGAGGAGATGGCTGTCCTGGACGAGACCATTGTGAGGCTGACCAGGGAGAAGAAGGCCCTGCAGGAGGCCCAGCAGCAGACCCTGGATGACCTGCAGGCCGAGGAGGACAAGGTCAACTCCCTGACCAAGACCAAGGCCAAGCTGGAGCAGCTGGTGGAAGACGTGAGTCGACTGACCTCAAGTCCACACTCCGGTCACCTCCAACGGGTTTCCATTGCACAGCAATAGATCAATCAGATACAATCACATTGTGAGATATATTTTCAAGCCCAGATTCAAATGATAATATGAGCCGTCTTTCGACGATTCAAAAGTGGAAGGAGAAGATATAAAATACAAGTTGATAAATAAGTAATACACTTTTCCATGGCATCCATCGCGCAGAATGCTGATGCTGTAATACGTTTTGATGACAGTGAGGTTTCTTTCATTGGTAACTTTGTTACCCTCATATCTGATGCATCGGTTGGATGTCTCGACAATACAGCTGGAGGGCTCCCTGGAACAGGAGAAGAAGTCTCGCATGGAACTGGAGCGCTTTAAACGCAAGCTGGAGGGAGACCTGAAGCTGTCCCTGGAGTCCGTCATGGACCTGGAGAACGACAGGCAGCAGCTCCAAGAGCGGCTGAAGAAGTAAGAGTACTCTGCATGAAGAAGAAGATCACAGGAGACAGAAGGGTGGCTTTGGAAAGCACTTCTAAAATACACTGCTGCTTCACCGAAGGGTACTCCCCTCTTCTTTCTGTGTGCATTAGAAACGACTTTGAAATGAATGGGATGAGCACAAAGCTTGAGGATGAGCTGGCCTCGATCATCCAGCTCCAAAAGAAGATCAAAGAGCAACAGGTATGACAGAGATTGACTTCAGTTTGCCCTGTGAACCCTTAAACAGATCAAGTGCATCCACTCACTCACTCATTACCGTATTGCAGTTACACTTCTGACCGACGTTCAGTCCCAGCCCTTATCTCCATCCCCACCCCTCAACACCCCCATCAGTGCCTCTCATCTACGTTCTCCACCTCCGTCCCCGCCCGCAGGCTCGGGGGGAGGTGCTGGAGGAGGAGCTGGAGGAGGAGCGGGCGTGCCGGGCCAAGGTGGAGAAGCTGCGCGCGGACCTGGCGCGGGAGCTGGAGGAGCTCAGCGAGCGCCTGGAGGAGGCGGGCGGCGCCACCTCGGCGCAGGTGGAGGTGAACAAGAGGCGCGAGGCCGACTTCCAGAGGCTGCGGCGGGACCTGGAGGAGGCGCTGCTGCACCACGAGGCCACGGCGGCCGCGCTGCGCAAGAAGCACGCGGATGGCACGGCGGAGCTGGCGGAGCAGGTGGACAGCCTGCAGCGCGTCAGGCAGAGGCTGGAGAAGGAGAGGGCCGAGGCCAAGATGGAGGCAGACGACCTCCACGCCACCGTGGAGCACCTGTCCATGGGCAAGGTAGAGAGAGAGAGAGAGAGAGAGAGAGAGAGAGAGAGAGAAAGAAAAAGAGAGAAAAGAGAGAGAGAGAGAGAGAGAGAGAGAGAGAGAGAGAGAGAGAGAGAGAGAGAGAGAGAGAGAGAGAGAGAGAGAGAGAGAGAGAGAGAGAGAGAGAGAGAGAGAGAGAGAGGGAGGGAGGCATGAATAGAAAATATTACCCTTGCAGTTATAAAAGTATATATAAAAGTTATTCTGTCGTTTGTTCACACAAGCAGCAAAAGATTGCTGATGGTATGAGGGATAATAGAAGGGATAATCATATCACAACACACCCATTAGAGCAAGGGATATACCCCCATTATATTTTTCAGTCCATACTCACTTGCTCACTCCCCTCCCCAGATCACCTCAGAGAAGACATGCCGTCAGTTTGAGGACCAGATGAATGAAGCCAAGGCCAAAGCAGACGAGCTGCAGAGACAGCTCAACAACTCCACCAGCCAGAGGGCCAGAGCTCAAGCAGAGAGTGGTAAGGGACGGTGCAGTAGCTGCACAGCAGCTGTGTCTATGTTAAGGCAGGTTGATGCTCGATGCTTCTATGAAATAATTGCTAGACCCAACCTGGCTTGGATGCACTCAAAATTATAAACAAACTGAAACACAATCAGTTTGCTTTTGCTTATGAGTTATATATGTCATAACTGTGCACATGCACAACAATAGCAATTTCAAATTATATGAAAGCTGAGGCTCCACTTATTCCAACAGTCCATACCATATCCCTCTGTGAGTAAAACTTGTTTGTTCGTAGTTGTTGACCATCAATGTATACTAGCTAGAGAGGATTTCAGAGGAATAGGTAAGTTGTCTTCAATCAGAACTCATGTTCCTCATTGCCATCTGGTGCCCATATGATGCAATTGCAAATGTTTGGCTTGGTTTCATTCAATTATCTTCACCTTGGCCTTTCAAAATTGTACAATGACCTCTCAGGATTTCTACCTGTTTGAGTCTCATAAAGTTTGTATTTTCATTTGCATCTATTTCCCCTAAAACCTCTCTATCTTTGCTCTTCTTCACTTTATTGCCATCAAATATCGATGCCAGCTACTCATCAGATCATGTGCTATGGTCCTATAGGGCTAGAGGGCTACCAACCGATAATGCACTAGGTGGAATTAAATCCAATACATGGCATATTTCAGGCGTAAATTAAATCTTCCACTAATATACTGTGTCTTGCCCTTGCAGTACCATAGCATACTCTTAATCAAATAGCAGTAGTGTGTATTTAGTTTCAGACCGTCCCTCCTTGACACATGTGTTTTCACTGTGTTTAGGTGAGCTTGGCAGGAAGCTGGAGGATCAGGAGTCTGTGGTCACTCAGCTACAGCGCACCAAGAACTCCTTCAGCCAGAACTCAGAGGAGCTCAAGAAGCAGCTTGAGGAGGAGTACAAGGTGAGCCTCAACCAGACCCACTCTGACCCCTTTCTGAGGAGCCCTCACCGGGAATGTGTTTGCTTCTATTTGCTGCATTAACAACCGTTCGCTGCTGTCCTTATTGATCTCCCTTTAGGCTAAGAACGCACTGTCCCACGCGCTCCAGTCCTCCATACACGACTGCGGACTCCTCCGGGAGCAGTATGAGGAGGAGCAGGAGGCCAAGGCGGAGCTCCAGAGGGCGCTGTCCAAGAGCAACGGCGAGGTGGCCCAGTGGAGAACCAAGTACGAAACCGACGCCATTCAGAGGACCGAGGAACTGGAGGAGGCCAAGTGAGTCTGCACCACGTTGGTCTACCCTTTGGCCCTAATGGGGGCAAACAGTGTGGGAGAGTGGACGATGACGTGGTTCTGTTCTGCTTCTCCGTCAGGAAAAAGCTTGTGGTGCGCCTCCAGGAGGCTGAGGAGATGGTGGAGGTGTCCAACGCCAAGTCCTCCTCTCTGGAGAAGACCAAGCACCGGCTGCAGTCTGAGATCGAGGACCTCGCCATTGATGTGGAACGAGCCAATGCTGCAGCCGTTGCCCTGGACAAAAAGCAGCGTAACTTTGACAAGGTGGCTGACCTTCTCTCGAGGATTACATATTTTGGATAAAACATATATTTCCTCTTACTCGTACAACGCTTTTAAATTTATAACAAAAGCTTGCTTGTGTCACGTCTTCCAGGTGCTGTCGGAGTGGAAGCAAAAGTATGAGGAGTGCCAAGCTGACCTGGAGGGTGCCCAGAAAGAGTCCCGCGGTCTGAGCACAGACCTCTTCAAGCTCAAGAACTCCTACGAAGAAGCCCTGGATCACCTGGAGACCATGAAGCGGGAGAACAAGAACCTCCAGGGTACCTGGATAGCTCCACTTTCTTGCCTACCCTGAGAATACCTGCCTGTCATCAGTAGCACATGCTGTATAATAGCACTTGAACTTAAAGTCTATAGCCTTCACATTATTTTGATCTCAATCAACATCCCATAAGTAAAGTATTGATTCTTGATCTCCAATCTCCATAATAGCCCAAACTCTTTTGTTTAACAATAACAATCAATGTCCCGATGCTACAAATATTTCCAGCTGTTAACAAACCACTGTTTTTTATCTCATCCCATAGAGGAAATAACTGACCTGTCAGATCAAATCTGCCAAGGAGGGAAAACCATCCACGAGTTGGAGAAGATTAAGAAGGAGCTGGACATCGAGAAATCAGAGGTCCAGGCTGCGTTGGAGGAGGCTGAAGTAAGCCTCTGATTAGATCCTCACGGTGTTCTTCCCTTCTGGTTCAACATTGGTCAGTAGTTTGCTAGTTTTAAGTTGAGCACCGAGGAGGCTTATCAGGCTGTGTCTCTGGAAGGGCACCCTGGAGCACGAGGAGAGCAGGACCCTGCGCATCCAGCTGGAGCTCAACCAGCTGAAGGCCGATATCGACCGCAAGCTGGCCGAGAAGGACGAGGAACTCGACAACCTTCGGTGAGGTCACACGACCAGTTCCTCATCACACACCCATTCAAGATTCTCCTAGACACCATTTAGCAACATTTCCTTTTATGTTTCACCATCCAATTATCAGTTTTGTATTCGTCCATCACCTTATGCCTCCGTTTCCCCACCATCCAGTCGAAACCACCAGAGGTCCCTGGAGACCATTCAGGCCAGCCTGGAGGCTGAAACGAGGTCTCGCAACGAGGCGCTGCGCCTGAAGAAGAAGATGGAGGGAGACCTGAACGAGATGGAGCTGCAGCTCAGCCAGGCCAACAGGCATGCAGCTGAATCCCAGAAACTGCTGAGGAACCTGCAGGTCCAGATAAAGGTGAGGTTATTCGGAGGCCAAACCAGATACCTGGATGGATCAGAACCTGGGTGTAGATACGTCAAGGTTATGATTTGTTATGATCCCTCAGTGTACGGTATGTTGAGAAGGGAGGAAGTATCAGCAGTCCATATCTTGAACCTGACGCATACACGGTTGAAACACAAGCATTAATCACGAGTCTGTGATGCGATCTCCAGGACGTTCAGCTTGAGCTGGACGAAACCCTCCACCAGAACGAGGAGCTGAAGGAGCAGACGGCCGTGACGGAGCGACGCAACGGCCTGCTGTTGGCCGAGGTGGAGGAGCTGCGGGCCCTGCTGGAGCAGAGCGAACGCGCCCGCAAGCTCGCCGAGCAGGAGCTCCATGACTGCAGCGAGAGGGTCAACCTCCTGCACGCCCAGGTACGTCAGGGACAGGCGGGACGATGTGGAGAGAGAGGGGGGGGGTGGAGACAGGGTCACAGAGGCTCACAGTAAGAGTTTAGTAGAGACTGAGGGGGGTACAAACAGCTGGTCTGTCTTGTTTCCACCAGAACACCGGGCTGATCAACCAGAAGAAGAGGCTGGAGAGCGATCTGACCCTGCTGTCTGGGGAGGTGGACGTCGCCGTGCAGGAGGGCCAGAACACGGAGGAGAAGGCCAAGAAGGCCATCGCCGATGTAAGCAGCACCCTACGAAGCAAAGCGAAATCAACTTCGGGCTAGTGGCATGATTTGCCACTGTTATTACTTGAGTAAATCTTCCCCTTGCATGTTAACATATTGAACCGGTTCATCTTTCAGGCGGCGATGATGGCGGAAGAACTGAAAAAGGAGCAGGACACAAGCTCTCACCTGGAGAGGATGAAGAAGAACCTGGAGCAGACCATCAAGGACCTTCAGATGCGTCTGGACGAGGCGGAGCAGATCGCCCTCAAGGGGGGCAAGAAGCAGATCCAAAAGCTAGAGAAAAGGGTAAGGGCTTTGTTCACCACTATGACTTTGACCTCTATTTGCTCTGCTGATAAAGCTGATTGATCATGTATTGCCTGATTCTTATAGGTCAAGGAGGTTGAGGCGGAAGTGGAATCTGAGCAAAAAAAGAGCACTGACTTACAGAAGGAAGTCCGCAAGTCTGAGAGGAGAATCAAAGAGCTCAGCTACCAGGTAAACTACAAAGTTACTTCACTGCAGCCAGGAATCTAACATAGGATAACATACTGTTTAAATGATCTGCGGACAAGAATCCATGTGTGATGATGTTTTTCCCTCTGCTGTGGATCCAGACCGAGGAGGACAAGAAGAACCTGGTTCGTCTGCAGGACCTCATAGACAAGCTGCAGGGCAAAGTGAAGAGCTATAAAAGGCAGACTGAGGAAGCGGTAAATCCACCTCAAGATAATATACTGCTATTACACAACAATTTCCTTGATCACTTTTATGAATGAGCTGTACACTACCCAAGATATATACAAGACAGGTAGGGTATTGAAGTTGGTTTACAGTGTCCCTAATCAAACTCTAGTCTCTTGTCTTGTGAATGAATAAATAGTGAAAGGAATGTTGGAATAATAGTAGTCAAGGTCACCAGTAGAAACAATGTAAAGCCATTTTTCAAGCCCCTCCAAACGGTGAATGGACTGCATTGATTTAGCACTCTTCTATCCTGTGGCCCCTCAAAGCGCTTCACAATTCACAGACACGTTGCTCTACTGTGGGAACAGCTACCCTCCCGGACTTCATATTATTCACTGTTGTTTCTCTCTCTGACCCCCCCCCCCCCACCCAACATGAAGGAGGCACAGGCCAACGCCAACCTCGTCAAGTCCAGGAAGCTCCAGCACGACCTGGGCGACGCGGAGGAGCGCGCCGCCGCGGCCGAGGCGCAGGTCAACACGCTGCGCGTGCGCACCCGGGACCAGGCGGCGAGCAAGGTCGGCACGCCATCACCGCCCTGGAACGCATGTGATGCTGCGTCACCCTGCAGGACTGCATGACCTTTGGTGGAATTATGGGTTAAAATTAGCCCCATGGGTTCCAGGACTAGAATACCCCGATAAATTTAGCACGGGCCAGATGTAATCCCCGAGTTAAAACGAGTTCCACGCGGCGAGGCTTGTCGTGTGATGTCAGGGGCGTGGCTGCGGGCGCCTAAGCCCCAGTATGTGGTTGCTAATAAACAGCTCCGCCTCATGTGTTGCAGCACGCCGAGTGATGTGCCGAGGATGACCGCAGTCGCCAAACATATCGCCGGGACCCGGCCGGAGGCAACAGCTGTGAAGATGAATCCAAATAAATGACTTCAGATCCTTTAAACACACCCAACTGTTTGATTTTTTTTTTTTTAAACATCTCTTTTAGTGTCCTTTCTTATTTTTTTTGTTTACAGGATTAAAATTACAAGACAGGAAGGAGATTAAGAATTATTATTTTTTATTTTTTTTGTATTTCACGAACAAGTTGTTAAACAAAAGGAAAATTAAATATTCAATATCAGCATGTGGAGGATAGAAAAGCAGTAGGCAGGTGCTGGGTGAGATAATGGTAGATAAAAATACAAATAAAAACTGCTGTCCTTTGTGCTAGTGTGTTATCAAAAGTACGGATGTGTCAGAAGGAGCTATCGTGATGGCGTACCAGTGTTCCAAAATGCTAAGTGAACACCTTTTGAAAGTCAACCATGAGCTTCCACCGATTACTTCAAGCAAAAGGCAAATGCTACAAAAAAACCATTAATTTATGCTACAGCATGAAAATGTCTCGTCACCACCACCACAGTAGAACTACCGCAGTTCTTTTGGGTTTAATATACAACACCAGGATGTCAACAAGGACAGTATCTTATCATACAATATGACATTAATGCAGGCCCAGCTTAAAAACACCATCAAAACTGCTAAAAAACCCTGCTGCTATATATTGCTACTTGACAGAATTCAAGCCATCAAAAAGCACCCACGATGCAGCATGTTAGGCCACAGGTTTGAGTGTCAAGTGAGACCATATACGCTCAACGGGTGAAATAAATAAAAGGCCATTTGGCATTAAAAGCAACTCGAGATGCAGTTCTGACGTAGCATGTCAAGGGATCCAACCAAACTGTATTCTGAGCCTAGGCAAAGCAACAGTAGTTACGTACGGCCTCTCCCTGACAAGCGGTGTAGCTGCTAGAAGCAGCCGGTACCCATAACATTCCCCCGCCTCGGCCAACGGCTCCATTGTTATTTTTGGCCAGGGACACAACTCTATAACTCAGAAAAATGACTGCTTAACCATACACTAAAATGACATGAACAGCATACAAGAACGGCATTTGGTTGAAAGGGAGAAAAATATGAACCGGTCTAGAAATCTCCAAAAGCACCCAGATGGAGACTACTCCAAACAATAATGAACACGTGCGCACTCAGAGAAAGAGCTGTAGGTCATGCTCAATGGTTAACCGGACTATAGTTGACACTACTGGGGGTGCTTTTGTACGGTGAGAACGCCTTGGTACAATCATAGTGGAGTCAGCGGAGCAGCGCTGATGAACTGAATGGGGGTGGTGTGTGCATAAGTCGGCTGTAGTGGTTGGAATGAGGTAGGTCATCTCAATCGCTTGCTGTTGCCGGGATTGGAGTCCTTAATAAATCGATAAGACGCAAAGGCGCCGTTGCCCATTACAGTTAAAATGTGCACAAGTTTAAAAGGCTGAAGGGGTCCTAGGCAGTCAGCCAGGCCTGTTTACTCCTTTTAAATCAAGGTTAAAAAGATATGCAGTTTCATGCAGAGGCATACAAAGATTGTCAAAGTCTAGGATTGTTGTCACAGAGGTGTCGTCACAATCCAACCATGAAGCGACCTATGCTGTTGGGACTAGTGGTTCGTTCTTTATGCTCCAGGAGAAACATCGGGACTTCAACAAGAAGAACACTAGAGCCTGCATAGTTTATTCCCCGTAGCAAACCATCTCTCACAACATGGATGCAAAATTTGATCAAGAAAACATGGATTTTTTTGACTTTTCCTTTTTTAAACAAAAGCGTTTGAGCTACAGTTAAAACAGTTTATTCTGTGCAAGGTTTTATTCTACAATGCATCAAGCTAAAAATGTTTTTTTCTCAAAATGAATTCACGCACTCACACACACACGCAGGCAACCACACACACACACACACACACACACACACACACACACACACACACACACACACACACACACACACACACACACACACACACACACACACACACACACACACACACACACACACACACACACACCTGAAAAATAAAGTCCCTGGATAAAGCATGTGAAGCCACAACAGAGGCGGATGTCGTTTGTGAATTAGTGTAACCATCTCCATGACGATCAGTGAGCTACCTAGAGGGGCACAGCGTGGCCACAGAGCCTCCAGTCAGTCGCCACCAACGAGAATTAACCGTCAAAGGAAAACACGGGCGCCCAGAGGCCCGGACCACCCTAGAGACCACGTGGGGGGGGGGGGGGGGGGAGTGATGCGGTCTAGGGCTAACAACGGGGAGAGCTGGATCATCTGATAGACGAGCCTGTGGCACACAATCAGCCCTTGGCGGGCTCGCTCCAAAAGTCCTCGTAAGACATGAAGTACCCCCCCTCCCCACCCATCATATAATATGTTTAGTGTACGCTTTCATAGTTGTATTTTTTTTTTACAGAAATCTTTCGTAAAAGCTGACATTTCGTTTATATCCAACGTCCCCCCCCCCCCCCCTAAAGCACACAGCCTTCACGGGGGCGTGGCCCGAGGTCCATTAAGAAGTCTTTGCGGGGGCGGGGGGGGGGGGGGTGACCGCCAAGAGCCTGCAGGGTGAGGATACGATGGCCAGGTGGGTGCTCTTCGGTCACCCCGGGGGGGGGGGGGGGGGGGGGTCATGAGAAGGATGCGCGGCAGCATCCTCGGCCCTCCCGTCCAGACGGTGGCGCCGTCCCGTGGGACACAGTACAACCCGTGGTCTGCGCTCGGCCCAGGCGCCCTCGCCACATTAAGGAGTCCGATGGGCGCCATCTGTCCACACGCCCACCGCCTCCAACATGAGAACTTTGACAGTGTGGGGGGGAGGGGGGAGTGGGGGGTGGGGGATGGGGGCAGGGGGAGGGGCTATGCTGGTCACTCCTCCAGGGGGTCCGTGTCCAGGTCCATGTAGGGCTCGTCGATGTAGCTGGCGATGGCGGACGAGGAGGTCCTGTCCACGCCCAGCAGGACGGACACCGTCTCCTTCCAGTAGCTGAAGGGGATGCAGGAGCTCTGTGTGTGTGGAGGGGGAAACATGCAAACACACACAAGGAAACGCATGAGGGCAAGGCCGAGGGATGCATACTTGTTGGCAAAGGATCTGTCCTAAAAGAAAACTGGACACTTTACTTTACTTTCAATAATCTCTACCTCAAATGTCTATTCTACCGCCTTTTTTTATTTTTAAGGTCATCTTTATTAAATTCGAACTATTGCCCTGTACTTCCTGCAGTGGCGCCAAAATGTCCTATCGGAAATTAATCTGATCAACAATTTCCATAAAATTGTTTTGAGAACCAAAAAGGAAGAAAAACCACGATAGTGGCATGGCTACATTCACATACAACAACTATTGGTAACGCTAATGGACAACCACAACCAGAGACAGTAAAAGCTGCGGTAGGGAGGGAGGCCCGGACTCACGTTCTCCAGGCAGGTGCTGTCCTTGTCCTTGTTGAGGTAGTGGCGCTGCCAGAAGCGCAGCAGGTTGTGGAAGTTGTTGAGCAGGCAGCCGGGGTACTTCTCGGCGTACTCCTTCTCGCGCAGGGCGTCCAGGTAGAAGGGCAGCTTGGACCTCCGCCTGGCCAGCATCAGGATGACCAGGCTGGTGTTGAGACAGCTCACGTTCTCCTACAGGGGGGAGGTGGGCCGGGCGGATGGCGCGCACCATGAGTGGTAGGAACACACGGGGGCAGGGAAAGGGAGGCGTTTCAGTGCACAGTTTACGGCAACCATTGCTTCAAAAGGATTTTAAAACTACAAGTACGTGAACTACGACTCAATCACACAACTTCTTTTTATAGCAATCAAATATTGCTGGAACCAGGATTGCCATCCCTCCGAGAGTGCTAGGGATCTGCCCTGACTGTAGTGTGAGAGGGGGTACAGACCTGTGTGAGCGTCTGGACGTTGATGATGTTGACCAGTCTGAAGAGGAAGGTGAGCCTGTTCTCCACCCGGGCCATGTAGGACAGCAGGCAGCACTCAGACAGGACCTCCACCACTGGACAACACACACACACACACACACACACACACGGTAAAAAACACAGGCACTTCAAAAAGCCAGAGACTCTAGTAGGATCAGGGCTGCGTGCTTCATCGCACTATCAATGTTTGTAGCTAAACTTAGTGCAACATTGTGCTGTGGTATACGTTGAGCTTGCGTTATTGCTCCGTTTGTGGGGCAGTGTTGTGCGTTGGCCCCTCACAGAGCCCACAGCAGCCATGAGTGGGCAGCTTTCTGAAAGCAGATGGTGCCTGTTTCCGCCCTGCTGAGGAGAGCAGTCTGTTCACCGCTTTATCATGACACAATCTTTGCCTTTCCCATTTGGAGGCTTAGGACGCCTGTACCAAGAAGGGAACATGGGGAAGCAGGGAATTTGTAATTCAAATATAGGTGCTCCATTCCAAGGTTTAGCATGGCCAAAGGGTTTTGAACCAAGATTAATCTTTAGGTCAAAGCCGTAAAATATAATACATTTATTTTCTAAAGACGTTTTTTTACGCTCTAGCTGTTTGAAACATATTCCACAGTTTGAGACATGATATGATGAGACCACGCCACACCAAATGGCCCCCATTTGTTGTTAAAATGCATTGCCCTGTTCCTATGGAGACACGCACAGCATTCTGTTACAGATACAGATTACTTTATTGATCCCAGAGAAAAAGTGTAAGTTGATCCACTCAAGCCAGAAACATCAAAGTAAATAGAGTAAACTACTAATATAGACATAACATTCATTGACAATGCAGAGGGGCGATGACCCGCTCACTGCGTGCAGCGTGACGTATTAAAGAGATGGACGTGCTGTCACGTGTCGGCAGATTACCTTTGACGTCTTCCGTCTGGTTCTCGAAGCGGTCCAGGGAGAGGACGATACAGCGCACCAGCATGTTGGAGTCCACCAGGGAGCTGTTGATCTGGGTCAGGAAGGTCTGGAACTGGGGGACAAGAGGGACAGGGAGATGGTGATGCTCTGTAGTGGACCGGGGACGTCTGACGGGGCCCGTGCAGCCACGGAGACACACCTTCTCCTCCGTGTTGACGTATTTGTTGAAGCGGTTGAAGGCGTCGATGTTGAACTTCATGAGCTCCCCGAGCAGGTCGAAGTAGCTCTGCAGAACGTCTCTGGAGGTGCAGCCGCTGTCGATGATGGAGAACAAGA
This sequence comes from Gadus chalcogrammus, assembly GCF_026213295.1. Classification (NCBI taxonomy): domain Eukaryota; kingdom Metazoa; phylum Chordata; class Actinopteri; order Gadiformes; family Gadidae; genus Gadus; species Gadus chalcogrammus. The sequence goes on from NC_079424.1 coordinate 16,647,304, forward strand.
TGTGCTGCGTGTTTGTGAGTGAGTGAGTGAGTGAGTGAGTGAGTGAGTGAGTGAGTGAGTGAGTGAGTGAGTGAGTGAGTGAGTGAGTGAGTGAGTGAGTGAGTGAGTGAGTGAGTGAGTGAGAAGGAGGGGTAGGGGGAAGACAAAGCACAAGCCTAAGAAATGTGACAGAACTGGTCAAAAAGGAAGGACGGGCTCTGCGCTCTAGAAAGCCTTTTAATCGTGTGTGAGGATGGTTTAACGACGGTTTACCTCCAGCAGTCCTCTCTTCAAGAGGAACATCTGGTCTGCGTAGGATGTGGCCCCACGCAGAAAGCTCTCCACAGCCCTCGCCTGCCAGAATCTACACACAGCAAACACCAGGAGTTGGAGATTGAAGGGAGCCAGCAGCAGGAGAAATGCAAAATAAAAATAGAAAGGGGGAGGAAGCATTTCCTAGAACTTTCATTGTCTTCTGAGTACCAGCTCATTTTCCCCTTGAGCATTTGTTTACAGCGGCAGTGAAGATTGTTGTTGCGTTTATGAGAAAATTGCTGTTTTTGAGAGGCAATATTTTAAGCCCAGTAAGACACCCAAACCATGTCACTTAATGTGACATAAGGAGGACTTTATTACATTTGAGTGCTTTCAAGTTCTTTAGGAGCCATTCAATTACAACTAAGGTATTTATACACTGCCAAGCCAGTTCGGCACGGCACGCCAGGCAATTTCCCTATCTTGCCTGTGTAAAACCGAGGGGGTAAAATCCCCTGTCGTCACGGAGCCGGCTTTCTAGGTTCACTGGAGATGGCGGGATTACACACGGAGAATAGACCTCTTTAGAATAGTTTGCATACTACGAATGTTTACATTTTTTTATGGTTCAAGGGACTTGCATGCAAGAATGCGTATACATCCGAGTGTAGGCTACAAACACGATTAACTATTTACTATTTAAGTGCAAAAATGCCAACATATTCTTCATTTTGGTGACCACTTGGTTTTAATCCCAACAAAAGCTTTGCAAGGGAAAGTCCCTCTGATTCTTTCTCGTAGATCGCACCATCTTTCCCCGTCTTCGTTTAATAAGACTGCTTCACTTTTTCTCTCATGATCAGCAGCTCGTGGATTTCAGTCTCTCCAGTTAGAACTACTCATGTTGATATCGCTGCCTTGTCTCTGTTGTAGAGACAACGCAGCAACACCTCTACCCTAGTCCCGTCCCTGGCACCGCGGAGCGGTCTAATCGCATTTACATTGAAATGAAACCGCCAATGTGTGTTGGGTGTTTGGCAGGGTAAATAGGGGTTCTTACTCAGTTTACCTCTGTCAGTGTAAACGTGCGGACTGTGCCGGGAAAAAGTCGTGCATAAGACGGGCATATTTGGCAGTGTAAAAACGTTTAGTCTTGCTAAAATGTTGCACAAATTAGATAATATAGGAAACGTACGAAAGCAACGCACTTCCAATATAGACCCAAGAGGCCTCTAGGCCTCCTAGCCAGGGTTGAGGTGGAGAGCAGAGTGGAGCCTCACCTGAAGGAGGAGTCTGGGGGCTCCCTCTTCATGACGGTGAGCAGCCTGGTGAGCAGGCCCTTCTTGCCGTCACACACCAGGCTGCGGTCCGTGTTGACCAGGGCCTCTACCTCGGGGATGTTGGCCTTCATGGAGATGGCACTGAGCTCGTTCAGCTCCTGGCTGTTCAGCAGCAGGTACTTGTTCCTGGGGGCGGGGGGGGGGCGAGGGGGACAGACAGGGAAACAGAGGGAGGGGTTTTGGATAAATACATGCTTCATGGGTCACCACCAATGGGACAGATGGGACATTGTGCGGTGGTCACTTACTCGTGGTGATCGCTGAAACTCTGCAGCAACCGCAGGAACTGGATTTTAAACGATATTTCCTGTTGAGAAATAAAATAAATACTTATTATACTAACTACAATATCAACATTAGGAAGCAGTTTTCATAATTTTTTTCATAGAGCAATGCTGTATATACCTTTATATTTCTAATTCATGTTATTTAAAAAAACACTTGTTTGACCACATTATGAAGTTAATTTTATGCTAACTATTTTAACTTGATGGCGTGCATATTTTCCTGCGATCAGGACTTGGTCCCCAACAACAATGACGTGCCTCAGTGAGAGCCCTCCTGGTTCTGTATTAGTATTGCATTGAACAGTATTAAATGGGTATAGCTGCATACCGGGCTGCAGTCACAGTTCTCGTTCTGGCCGTGCACCACGTGGTTGGAGGCGGTGTACTTCCTCCAGATGAGCTTGTCAAACAAGTTGTTGAGTCCCGGAATGAGACGGAACTCAGCGAGCATCTTGTGTACCTGATAACAGAGGGATGGGGGTGAGGAGGAAGTTCTGCTTCTTTACACAAACAACAACAACGAAGATGACGATTATTACAGGGGCTGCCTGTCCCGGCTCTTTTTCCATCGTCCTTATTGTTTACATGGTTTGAGGGTTGGGAACATGAATGCCTTTGATAAAAAATATATGCTAATGGGGATCCGTTTTTACAACCATGGGAGGGGAGTGGACAGTACTTTTCTATATCTAGATGATATAAAAAGTAAAAGCACTCTTGCACTGAAGAACGCAAAGCTAAAGCTACAAATGCCTTTTGTAATGCATCGTCCTGAGGATGGATGCACACTGCACACACTCTCTAAATGTTCTGCCGCAGCTTGACCTCCCACACTGCTCCAGATAAGGACCTGAAGCATCATACCTGGTTCCTCTGGCGGCCCATGAGCAGCACACACAGCACGTAGAGCACCTCCACCTTGTACATGATCTCATGGACGATCTTCATGGACTGGGGCAGGTGGTGGCGGAGAGGGCTGGTGGCGAGGGAGCTCTCGTCTGAGGACTCTGGAGGAAAGAGAAGGCAATGTTGAAATGTGCTACCAAGACGCCACCTGTATGAGCTGTGTGTAATCCTCATCCTTTGTTGGGTTAAAGAAATTATTATCCTCACAAAACCATGCAAAAAGGCACTCAAGCACTTAGTTTATGTTTCCCACACCAAATTGATAGAGTGGTTTCAATCCCCAAAGTCTGTCGTCGACCCATAGCCAGCCATGAGCAAGAAGCCATACTCCTACCAGCTCATTAGTAACATGCACATAAAATAGAAGGTTGTAAAAAGTGTGTTTGAGTTCAAACAAAGGCAGCTGGGAAAAGGTTGCCGCGGCACAGCTTTGATGCCCCATTATATCCACCGTCATCTCTACTCACTCACCTGTACTGCTCTGCTCGGTCTCCTCTGAGGCCATCTGCATGAGGGCGTCAAGCACCAGGGCGTTGTCCAGCCACGTGTACCAGTCCTCCAGCTCCTGCAGGAAGCTGGAGGCCCCCGTGGCCTCCGACACCTTCCTGGTGGCCAGCTTACACAGGCGCTCGATGAAGCCTGGGATGTTCAGCAGCGCCACTAGGGGGAGGGGACGGAGGGACCATGAGGACTTGGGTTCGATGGGATGGTTGTGATGCATGCAGAACATACATTCATGTGTGGCTTTGCGTTCCGAGAGGCGACTGGTCCCTACATTAGAGCGGCACTGTCTACATTTACCCAACAACGGGATAATAGTAATATTATTAATATTATAACAGCATTTCCCACCATTCAACCCAGAAACGTAGAATATGGATAAAATAAATACCAACCAAATAATAATCTGGTCAATAGATGACCAGATTTTATTTTCAGTATAATTATATAACTGTATAACGTAAGCCTACATTCAGTACATGTCATTATTGAATAATGTCCGGTCAAAAACTCCTGAACAACCTTAAAGCTGCTTAAAACCTACCCTGGTTGACCTCGGCGCGTGAGGGGGTGTTGTTCTTCTTCTGCTGGGCGTTCTTGGCCAGCAGGGTGTGCTTGTCATCGTTGCCCACGTCGGGCTCCGAGATGGTGACGGACAGGATGCGGCAGAAGTTGGCCAGCTGCTGCTGGTCGAAACTCTGGACCAGGCCGGACAGGTTGGGGATGCCCTCCAGCTGGATCATCTCCTGAGCACAGCGTAGGGGGATGGCCATCATTACTAGGTGTGTCATGCGTTTTCAAATGGACAGGACAGTGTGTGGACGGACAGGACAACAGGTTGGACGAGAGTGGTCATGACACAGAGCAGAGGACTGCAGGCCAGGACCAAGAATGCAGCACTAGTTGCCACAAGGCGTTTTGCCACCATACATAATTTGTTATTTTTACAGGAATTTTGGGTGGATGCCCGGATTATTTTGACACTTAAAGCTTAAACAATGAAGGGACAAATACGTATTGAATAGATATTAAAGGGTCGGCCCTGTTATGATTCCGAACACGAGACCTCACCTTTCAAATTTCACAACGTCATTGAGAGCCACAAATAAAGTGTGACGCTGCAGTGAAACTTTGTCTCCGACCTTTTTGGCCCCCAGGATGTCTTCGATGAGGGTGGCGGTCTGCAGGAAGGTCTTCTTGTTGTTCATCAGGGTGAAGAGGAACAGCACAAAGTCATCCCGGGCCGCCAGGCTCCTGGTAACCCCCTCCGTCTGGGGAGACAGAGGATCCCCACCGTCAGGGGACTACGTTTACTCCCCCTTTCACATGAGTCACAGTCAGGTTCATCAATGGGGTGGCCGTGATGAGTTTATAGCTTATACATATAGCTTATATCACGGAAAGACTACATTAACACTTAAAAGGTTGATGTATACTTACACACATACAGCAGTTGTAAAGCACACTAAGGCAGTCCTTCACCAAGTCATCATTCACTAGGAAGACCAAAAACACAGTCAATCATGAGCCTGTGTGTGTGTGCGTGTGCGTGTGTCTGGTGTGTGTGTAGTCTACATGGATGTATGTCATAGTATGGCTGTGCGATATGGGAAAAAATTAATATACTGATACATTTTCTCCCTTTCATGACATTAATAGGCTTATAAACATTAAGGCTGAATCATCTAAAAATATTTGACACAAATAACTCTATATAATATTAATATAAAGAACTCTATATTATAATATTATAAACTCATTTTGATACAATGAGTTCGATACTTTTGAGCCCATTGAATTCATTTAGGAATTGTAGGTGTGCTGCCCTCTACCCCCAGCGCCTTGCCGGGGTACTCTTTATGGTTGCTTGAAGTAGGGTAAAACAAGGATGTTTTCCGAGGCCAACTTATAGCTAGAAAAGTAGCATAAGACGAGGGAGCACCTTGTATTCCGATTGTGTGTGTAACTGTTACGGAGTGTGCAGCTGGTAACCATGACGACATCAGATAAGACAAGAAGACGTTACAAGCATTGGCGTGTTTTGCTCCACGGCCTCCTCTCGATATCCAAAAAACTGCCAGATCACTGATCCCTTATTAGTTATTTTAGGAACCAGCAATTTGTCCGCTTCCATGTTTCAATTGTCAATTGTATTGGTTATGATACACTATGCTACACTGAGCCGGCCTGCGCTGCAAACCGTAAGAAACTTGAAAATTAGTTCCCTCCCTTCCGCACCTAGATGTCACGTGGGATTGGTTGGTGAATGTGTGACGCGAGTGGTTTTTTTTGCCCCTCACTCACGTTACTGCGTGAGGGAGAGGGAGAAAGCCACCGGAGAATGTTTTGAACATGAAACCAAGGCAAGTCTCAGCTGCCGTTGAAAAAACACAGATGACCGTAAAATACTCTATACTTACGAAATAATAATTGTATGTATCGCACACAGCTATTTCGGAGATATATCGAGTATATTCGATATATCGCACTGCCCTATGTCATAGCATGCTTGACATCACTCCTACTTACTTTGGTTTTTACTATTATGCATAGTGACGGTGGGCCTCATCAAGATTTCCACGAGCAGCTGGAAGGCAAGGCATACAAGTTAGTATGCATTAAGCAGTTAAAAAGTCAACATAGTTTGGATACAAGAGAGAAAATACATCTATAATACAGTTGTAATAACAAAATCATTGCAGGTCCAATACCAAGAGCTGAGTTAATCCCCAACGTCCATTACAGGGAAATGTTGACATTATGAGGCTCAATTAAACACAATGATTGCCTAATACGGCAAATCACATCATAGCACATTTAGCATACGGCTATGGGTTAAAATGACTCCTTGCTGTGCTGAACTTACGTCCACGCCCCCAAACAGTTCAAAGGTGTACGTATTGGGGAAGGTGGATTCCTGAGCTGTCTTTCTGTCCTCCGTGACGAAAGACATGGCCTCCATGGAGAGTTGGGACAACAATACCTGATTAAAAGACAATGAATGGGGTTGGAGTTATTTGCATTATGAAAAACATAAAAAACTAAAAGATTTATTCAACGTTAATTGTTCGCCTTAAATAACCTTTTCTTATTGAAGCCAGCGCTAATTGAGCACTTGCTAGCCTGGGTACCCTTGAGCCTTTTTGTTTACCTTGAGTAGGCTGTGGGCATGGGAGAGGTCGCTGTTTGGATGACTGCTGTCATGAAGTTTCTGCAGCATGGTAGGGATGCCATGCCACTTGACTCGCCTGTCCCTTTCCTCCAGCAGGATTCCAGGGAGCTACAGCACAGGAATATGAATAAGTGGATTCAAGGAAGGAAAAAGAAAGGGCCTTAAAAAAGGCTGTTGGTTTTCCATATCTACAGCTTTCCAATTATTTGGAAAGCCAGTAGTGTGGAGTTTAAATGTATTGTTTTGTGTTTGTTTGACTGTGTTTCCCATTGTTATGTTGGCAACCTTTCTCTTAGGAAAGTGTCAACTTCACAACCAAAATAAAAAAAGATTAAGCTTGTTTATTATGATGGATTACAATAACACTTAGCCTTGAAACCATTGTTGGCTTGTGTTTAAAAAAGGAAAGCAACTTATAATTAAAAACATGCAAAATAAAACAAGCTGCACTTCAAAAGGCAATTCACAGCAGGCCTAACTTGGAGAATATATTTTGCGCATTACTACTGAACACATCACGTCCTTAATCATGTTACTGCATTGATCCAAATCCCAAATAAGACGTGGGCCCCAACTGTAATATGATCGTTGTCAGAGCATCTTACAGCATGTCGTAGGGTCCCTTGAAGGGCACACATAGTTATTGTTATTAACGTGGTGACGTAACCACCTGAGCTGCTCATCTGGCTTAGCACACTGACGACATGGTGGCTAACATGGTAGCCAATATTCACATCTCTAGTACCACCAGCAACCTTATTAACCCAGGTACTGAGTCCCCGCTGGCTTAAAAATGAATAGGATTCAAATGAGCACCAAATGCATGAGCGGAAGCCTGGGGGATCCACGCATCGTACCGTTAGCGGGTACTGCTTGGCACAGAATGCTAATGAAACGATAAGCTAACAACAAAGATCCCCTTTCGATCGAGATAGTTCCTCTTTTGACGGGTGCTGGACTTATTTTCGGTGATAACCGTTCACCAAGTTTGTTCGTTTCATAAATATGCTCTACTGTTGGTAAGTAGAGCCAGACCAAGCAGCGACTTCGCCCCCACGTCCACCTAGTGAACGACGTCTCAGAAGCCCCTAAGTCCCTGGTTGTTGGAGCACAGACGCTAGTATCGTAACCGTCTACTTCAGGCCAGGGCTCCGCTCGATCTCTTACCTGAGTGCCTCGGTTGAACCCGTGGCCTGTAATTTGACAAGCTGTGATTTTCGTGACGATATTGCCATTGCATTTTCTCCGTTTTCCTCCAGTCCAAGGGGACTGGGACCCTTGAAGCGTCGCCATTATTTTTTTCTTCCTGTACTGAACTGTTCTAGGCAGGAAGTCCAACGCTTTGATACAACGCTTGTGTTTCTATGTAGTTGAGCGACATCTAGTGGTTATTCGATGAATAATGTTTTGGTTTTGTTGGCATTGTTCAGGCAAGGCAATTTCAAGCATTTATTCCTTTATTTAATCGATAAAGTATTACACCCTGCTTGCAACGAGATAGGTAGGATGGTATACTCTATGCATTATGAATAACTTTCAAATCAAATTGGATACCAATGACATTGCATAACAACCCAATACCACATCTCCATTTGGATTCCACATAACTCACATTTCATTCTTTAATGTAAAGCCATAAACATTCAGGCCCCCTGGTCAGTTCTCTGCTAAATAAAGATTCTTGAAATATAACTCCAAAAAATGTAGTGTCTTATCGAGCGGTCCCATCCTCAAGAGGGTATACAATTATAAAAAAAAAGGGCCAGCTTTTCTTCTGTGGACCTCTGTGGTTGGCCTCACTCATGACATAATGTGTCTCTCTCATGTCTTTTCTTCCATCATACGAAGTCTCGCTCATTTATCTCCGTCATGTAGAGGTAGGAGCTGATGGCTTCCCTCAGGCCATCGCTCACCAGAGAGTGCTCTGATTCCGCTCTGTTTCCCCTGAAAAGCATCGACCTGGGCGAAGAGACAAACGATAAGAAAATCTTTGAGTAATGAAATTATAGGCCTACGCAGGCGACATCTATTTCAGAAGATTAATGCATTAAGACTGCGGCCATTAAGGAATCAACCAACAGGATATTGTTGGTTGACCAAGAGGAATCACAACTGTCCTGAAATGACCTATAAGCTACTATTGTTCTATGTAAAATTGTGAACATTAAAAAGCGTATTTGAAGAGATAATAAGGAAACCAAATAAGATAATTCTTACATGTTAAGGCATTGCATTTGAGCAATGTTTGAATAATGATTGGTTTAGCGATTAAACCAAACAACGCCATCTTGTGGCAACCGTGAGCACAGCATTACAAAAAAGATTCTGCACCTGGTGACGTCCTTCCAGTTAATGGTGGGTCTTCTGATCGCCAACGGCAAAGGAACGCTCCTCTCTGTGGGGATGGTTAGGGAGGTGTTGTCTGAACCCAGGACGAAGCAGGGCTTATCCAGGGTACAGCATAACCCATCGGTGAACTCTGTAAGGAAAATAATTGGATGTGTCATGCAACTATTTCCCCAACCGACCAGGTAAAGTCTGCTTTTACGAGTGTTGTGTCACCGTGCACCCACCAGTATAGTGCTGAACAAGGTGCTGCAGGGAGGAAAAGGTGAGCCTCTGGGCTATGTAGAACCAGCCGTTTGCGATACGGCTGATGCGGTAGTGCTTTACCGAGCCCAAGTACGACTCGGGTCTCTTTAATACAGACAACGAGTATTGATCTGGGACAAAGAAAAAGAACAGATATGATATAGGCTCGACTGAGTTCATTCAAAACATTCATAATTCTTCACCCTCATTATGTTGGTCGTTTTCGTGATCATGGCTGTTTGGAACGGTCAAATGAAATAACGGGCAAGGAGTGTGATTTGATAAACAAAATAAAAATAAGGGATTTAGAAGAAAAGCCAACCTGGGTTGGACTCTGACTCCCGGACTAGGAAGGCTCCGGTGCAGTTGTGGGTCTGCATGAGCAGCTCCTCGGCCTTGTACCTGCTGAGGCCTTTAAAGAACCACCTGCAAACAAAATGTTCCATCAAATTACATTTCTCATTCCTTTTTAAAAACATATAGTTTTGGTTTCCATGTAAGGAAAGGTCACTGGAACAACACCGTCTGCACTGTAACAACACTGTCCACTGGACGAGGTCTGACACGTTGGCACACAGAAGCTCATGTCACGACGCCCTAGGAACAAAAGTCATTCTCTGATGCTGAACATCTGTCTACGTTTACCCACGATAAGAGCTGCTCCCCAGACTCCCCCCGACCTTTCACCCCCACCCAGCAGCCCTGACATCAGGGTTTCGCTGCACCCACGCCCCTTCGAAGGGCGCTCAGGATGTGAGTATCTTCAGAAACATACGCCTTTCTTCAAAGGCTTCTCCTCCACCGGCTGCATCAACAAACAGTGCGCTCGGGGCAGATACACGCAAGCAAAGACTCTTGAGGGATATTGGTTTTTCTACCTACTCCACACTATATCAGGCTTGTGGCCCAGTGTTGCATTATGTAGCAGGTATGTATGGGGATTTAAACAGTTCCCCAAAAAGTGAGGCTGTCTGCCATAGAGCCATGCAATATTTATTGGGCTTTATACGTTTTTACCAAGTTGTGGGTGGTGGTTGCCAAACGAGGTACGTTGGAGTATGTGTATGATGTGTCTCTGGAATAGGATACGGTTGCGACTACATAAATTCGTCAGATTGAGGGGGATGCTATGTAAAACAGAGCAAGGGCGAGGTATAAGTACATCTTGATAAGAGCTGGGTTTCCAACATTCTATCATAGAAAGGAAAAAGAGATTAGGGGAGCGAAATACATAATTTCTTTCCTATTCTTTGAGGGGTATCTTCTAAATCTGGAGTGAGTGAATCATCTAGCCTACCTACTGAAAATACAACACAAACGCAAAGTCAGGATCATGTAAATGTTCAGACCCAGCAGGATGCGTGGGCTGCAGGGGAGCTGGTTGCAGAGACGTGTGATAAACAATCTGAACCGGTCCCACCCATGTGTCGCACAGGGTTCGTCGTCGCTCGGAGCACTACTTTTCTGTATGGGTGTTTTTTTTTTACTATTGCTATGTCATATAATCCCACATGGGATTGAACACAAAGTGGCACAAAAATTAAATAAAATCTTCATTCAGTCATTCAATGAGAAGCCAACGCACCTGTTTATCACTTTTGACGTGCATTCGGTGGGCACGTAGATCTCGTGGCCCGTGCGCGCAGATTTAACCATCAAGAAATCCCCGTCACTGTCAAGTGGAAAAGCAAGAAAAAGAAGAGTGAGTCTAAAAGGGAAATGACAGTTTGAAAAAAGTTGGTGAGTCTGAAACGGAAATGAGAGATTGGGTCTGCATGTGCCAGTAGTGCCACCAGTGCCATCCCGCTCCCTCTGTCCCAGAAGGACGTTGGTCACTTACTCGGACACGACGGAGAGACGCTCCCCGACCTGCAGGGAGAACCCGGCCTCGCCGTAGCAGGGGAAGTCATGCAGAGACACAACGAAGTTCATATCTGCAGAGCAGGCGGGGAGGCCTTGGAGGGCGGAGATGGATTGTTATGATTACTATTATTTGAATGTAATTTCGTATGTGTTTTCAAATACATCATAACAAAGAAGACTGTAATAGATCTGATTCGGTTATGACGTGTGACGAGTGGATCTCTGAGCGTGGTTTACCTGGTGCGATGGGGTTACCCTGAGATCTCTGTTTGGTACGGAATTTGAGGGGGCAGTTCCCCATGGTCTCTAGGGAGAAAAAAACGTGTGGAAAATGTTACAATGGGGACCTTTCAAGGGTCACATTCAATTGAGTTACTTTGAGCATGTCAACACGGAACGGCAACTAAGGGGTTGTGCAGCGAATATCATTGGGTTCAGCAGGGTTTGTGTTTGTAGCCAAGCAACAGACACAGGATGTAGACCAGAGAAAGCCTCTCAAACCACACAAGGCATACACATCATCTGTTGTGTTTCTGATGATCCAGATGTAGATATAAAACCCACACTCATATAATAATGACTTATTCAGGTTGCCCTGTAGGCCTATGTAATAAACCACCGTGCCTACATACATTCATACATACATAATATAAATTATGCATCCTTTGGCGTGGAGCTACATCCAAGCCATCATGATATTCTGCACATAACACAAACGCCTGCTTTCTACAAACTCTGCTTGCGCTTAGTAGGATCTCTGCAAAACAGGCATTGTCTATATATGTATGTATATATATATATATATATATATATAATTGACATGCCTAACATTTCAATTAATTTACAAAACACACTCACCTCTTGAATTCCTGCAATAAGATGCTTGCTCCAGATAGAATGAGTCCTACAGGTTTTGTGAAAAAATAATCCTTGGTCAACAGGCTCCAGACAAAGTCTTCTCCTGGCAATTACTATAATTAAATGAAAGGTAACAGGAGTTCTATAATTGTGTTGCGTTGCAGGCCCAATGATCGGTTAGGGTGAATATGAGTCCCACCTCTACTGTGTGTTTGTCTATGAAGCTTGAGCAGATGTGTGAGTTCAGTTCTAGACTACCGTTACGAGTAAGGCTGACTTACAATAGAGCGTGTTGTTGTCTGTGGTATAGATATAGGTGGAGCCATGAGCAACACCTCTTGATCATAGAAAGTACGTGCCTGTGTGGCGTAATAGACAGGTTGCATAATTTCTTTCTGGTAACATTGTTTTTAATTTGTTCCTTTTTTCTTATCTTAACGGCTCTGAACTTTAGAATGTGCTTACATCTCAGAAGGTGAGGAGGTGAATGTTCCATGGTTTGATAAAATCGCTGTTCGGATTTAATAGCAGTCCATATAGAACATGTGAATCAGCAAGGTTTAGTCATCCTTGATTTAATCTACCATTCACTGTAATTTATGTTACTGTGGCCCCACTGAGTAAACCTCTCCATAAGCACTTACTACACTGAGGGTTATAATCAGTAATTCAACTCACTCACGGTGACGTATGACCTTGATAATCTGAGCAATCATACTTGTGGTGTCAGGGTCATAATTTGTGCTGCACGCTTCCCGGAGAGAAAAGGTTGCTGCCTATGAATACACCAATATTCAAAGAAATTAAATAGATTGAATTGACGATTGCAGTTTTGAAGTAATACAGGATCTATCCTCTTTATGTACGCAGTATGCTGCTATGACTTTTATTCTTAGTACTCAGGCCAATTGTGCCCTAGTTAAAAGGCTCAGCAGAGGAGCTCTAGGCCGCAATAGGAGCAGAACCCTGATAACATCGTTACCAGAACTTTGCTGGTGGCTGTTGCTGAGCGGGAAATCTAGATTCCATTGTGATGAAAATAGACAAAATAGGAAATATATTTTAATCCAGTACATACTTTGATTACTTCAACATGCCTATTTAATCAACTGTGGTACTTTAATCAAAAACAGTCAAGATTTTGATTTAGTATTGTGGCTTTCTTCCAAAGCAAGGTTCAAAATGAGGGAAGAAACAATCAAGAATCAATTACTACAAAATTGTTCAGTTATCTTTTTATAGCTCATTGTTTGGAGCACCTATATGATTCATAAGAACCAAAGTGTAGTGAAGTCAGATGCCTCCAAATTCCATAAGATGAGGCGTTCAAGTGAATTAATCATTGGACGTGAAACAGAACTATAACGATACTAACCAATCAGAAGGACAAGCATTGGCAGATACTACGAATATCTCTGCTGCAAACGTGTAAGTCTTACTAGAAGAAACCTCTCGAATGGAAAGAAGAATGATGAGTTTAACGTTAGGTTACTGTTTGGGCAAAATATAGCTGACCGATACTTAACATACCTCAAAGTTGTTCTAAAAATAGAAACGGATGTTGAAACAAAGCTTGTAGTTTGATTGAAGGTAAAGGCAACGTACAAATGCGGTTGGAAAGTGGCTGACCACATTTTCCACTGTAGACTGTTGTAGACTGCATGCAAGGATGTGCTTGACTAGTGAGCCAGTTTCCACCCTGTTATCATTTATTTTGTGTCCTCATTAACTGAAACATTTCCAACCACATTGTTGGGTCAGAGGGCAGAAACACAGAATAGAACGCCGTTTAAGTCATCTTGCAGCTTTATTTAGTAGTAGTATAAATGAGTTGAGAATCAGCAGACATTAAGAAGCACTGGGCTCCACAGTGATGGACTGAACGTGTATCTTGTATGTTTATATACTTCTTATATACTTATGTCATTTTCCACATCAGAACCCACTTATATGGTGGTTTTAATCAAAGGTGTGACCAGTTGGATGGTACAGGTCTAGTTTAACTGAACAACAATTATTAGTGCATAACAGGAAAGAGTGAAAAAAAAGTATAAAATGAACGCGTGTCGAATCTATACCGGCCCATGATTCATTCACGTATAGCTTTTTTAATTTTTGTATGTTGAGCGTATTGTAAGTGTCATATTGACATTACAAAGAATTAATACCGTTAGCCTTACCACGAATTGCCTCAGACACAGATAATTAAAAGCCTGAACGGTGTTCTTCTGTACAGTGAATGACATCTCAGCCACGGCACACTGACGTCTGGTTGTACAGGTTATAGTGCATTGTAAAGGACAGCTGTGGCCCGGTGTGAACAAAATACCTCGGAAATCAAAGACACATTTTTCAGAAAAAAACAATGCAAACATTAGGACTTGACTTGAAAGTCTTTAAACATGAAACTTCAAGGTAACAAAAAAAGAGGTTACAGGGAATTGACGTCTGCACAGTACATGCAAATAGAGTCAGAGGGAAAGAAAAAGTGGTGAGCTGATTATTCTACTGGATTATTTAAATGTACAATACATTGCTAATATAGTGTTTTTTTTCTCTCTCCTTCTCTTCTCACGGAATGTGACGATGATGGTATATTCGTTTTAGAATGTTTGTTTTCTTCATAAAATGCTTCTGTTAATATATTTAACTTTATTAATCCTCTTAACTAAGCACACAATTCATTACAGGTACCCCCTGCTCGGGAGTAGCTAAGGAGAGGGAGAGAAAGAGACATTAAGATGAGAGAGGGAGAGAGGAGGGAGTAGGGAGACAGAGAGAGAGACAGAGAGAGAGACAGAGAGAGAGACAGAGAGAGAGACAGAGAGAGAGAGAGACAGAGAGACAGAGAGACAGAGAGAGAGAGAGAGAGAGAGAGAGAGAGAGAGAGAGAGAGAGAGAGAGACAGGACCCACATTGCAGTTATCCTGAGGGAGAAGTGAGGGTGGAGGAGGAGAAGGAGGAGTACCGACTAAGAGAGTGGGGGGGGTGAAAGGTTGGGGGGGGTGGAGGGGCTCGGAGGGTCGGTGGGGGCGGGGGGGGGGGGGGGGGGTGTTTAGCAGGAGACCTCCATGGTCTGCGGGCCGGCCTGGGTGTCCAGCATGCCGGTGGCGCTGCCCTCCAGGAGGCTGTTGAGGTTGTTGCGGCTGCGGCTGCTTTCCATGGAGGCGATGCTGGAGGAGGAGGTGGTGCGGGAGCGCGCCAGGCGGGTCATCCCTACAGACGACACTGAGGAGGGCGGGGCACAGAGGGGGACGGACACACACACACACACACACACACAAATAAAAGAGACATTAGTAATTTGGTGATAGCACAGCGACTAATTCCCGCGTCGGGGGCAGAAGGATGTGATGCCTCTTGTCATGATAAGAAGTAGCACACACTAAATAAAGAAATGCATCTAGAAATAAAAACACATTACCAGTATTCCCCCATGCACACTATTCTAGGGCATGTACTACAAACAAAACAAAACAAAGTGAACTGTTGCACGGGTGCAAAAAAACAAATGACGAGACTGAATCCGAAATGGCGGCATCATGACAACAGCATCAGCAGTCCAACTCGACGGGCGGGTAGCAACACTGGCACCTCATGCAACTGAAGCAGGACTTCCATGCTATCGGGAGGGGAAATCAAACGGAGCGGAAGAACTCCTACAGCGGGATGAATGTATGTGTCAACGTATGCAACAGCCACGCCCTCTTTTATTTTTTTACGCAGACCACCACTTTCACTTTCAACAGCCAATGGGAACGCGGCTGTGCCCGGTGGATCTGCAGTGTGCATACACCGACATATTCATCGTCTGTAGGATGGCAGGCCAAGTGGGTGAGAGGGCTTGAAGAGAGGGGATGAGCTAGTGTGGTGGTCTAGCCTGAGAACCTGGTACCTGATTCGTTGCTCAGGTGACTGAGAAGAACGTAGGGAACTGTAAGCCAGAGATTACAGAAGGAAAAGACACAGGGAGAGAAGAAGAAAGAGTTGAGATGGTTTCTCCCCCTCCCGCCCCCTTCTACCCGAGGACAGGTGTGTAGAAGCAGACACACAGACACACACACACACACACACACACTGCTGTGTGTCTGCTTCAGCCCAAAGCTTTCTATAAGATGGCTGATTTAACCTGATCAAAAACATCTGCCACATCAGCAGAAATATTGAACTGAGGAAGCATCTGAGATCTGTTGAAATCAAAACTCTAGCCACTTAATATTTAAATATTTTGGTAAAACAGACGCTAGCCATTTAAAATGAAAGAACAATGGCCACTCAAACCAGAGCAGAACGCTAGCCATTAAAATCTTAAGCAAAACAATACCCATTTACAACTACATCAAAGCACTTGCCATTTAAGATGTGCTAAACTCAAGTTGAACAATACCAATTTAAAACTAAACCGAGAAACTATCTACCGGTATCTAAAAGTCAAGCAAAACAAAAAGCCACTTAAAAACCTCAGATTGTTTGCGACAACATTTAGGTAATGCTTCCCCTGCCTTATCATCATCTTTTGTAGATCAGACGCCGCATGTGGCTCCATCTCGATCTTTGTGTTTTACGCCTGGCAAGGTGTTAATGAGGCAAAAGCAGCTTTCGGACCCACGCTGAGGTGTTAAGATTCATTTTTTTCCAACACATTCTTTGCATGAAAGGAACCTTTTAATCTTTCCCTAATCCTGCAGTGACATTTCCTCAACGAGGCTGGATGGTCTAGGGGGGGTCCTGTTTGGCCTTTAGCAGCTCAGGGAAGCTAGCATCGGATGGAGGGAGACATTGGAGAGTGTTGGAGAGAGAAAATATAACATTTGCAATCACTTAAGAAAAAGAAAAACGAGAGACACTCTTCTGTGCGGCCAGAAGAAAGCAAAACATACGTCTATGAGCCCACCAAGCCACAAGTACGTCAGCTCTGGTCCACTGCTTCGAACAGTGTCAGAGACTGACTGTTTTGTGTGGCTTTTGTTTTTCAGAGGCCTGTATTGGTATGCGTTCAGAGTCTCTCAAACAAAGGGCATCATCAAACAGCGGTCGACAGGAAAGCACAGCACACAAGTCCAAAACAAGCCCAAATAAAATAAAAAAAATAAAAAAAGGAAAGGTTCCCTCCTTTTTTATTTATTTTCAATTTAACTCCCACGCAGTCCACTTCCTAGAACAGGAAGTGGATTGCTGTTCAGCACATCGTGTATTCTATCGAGACGAGCGCAATGCCCCTACACCTCACCTACTGCGGGGCCGTGGGGTGAAAGTCTGCACAGAGGAGGAAATGCTGTTAGCAACCGCACGGCCGACGGAAGACCTTGCGCTCGGTGACTAGGGTGACAACAACAAGGGTCCTTTCAAGTGCTGCTGTTGGCTAGGGTCCAGACTCCACAGGCCATCAATGGTGAGGGGGCTTATGGGTAAACCACGACAACAACAAGTCGCCCTAGCCTAAGCAATGCCGTTGTCATTGCACTCACGTCCACAGGAAATGTATTGGAGGACGCGACGTACCTGCACCACAAAGACGTCACTGCAAGCCCCTTCTAACCAAGTAAACATTATTTGGTAGCTTTAGGGCGGACAGGTTTCTTTCCGTTATGACAAACAAGCAAAACAAAAAACATTGTTGATTCTGTTGTAAAAAGAAAACAACAAGCGACTTACTGTAGCCCATTCCCTGAACAAAGTACTTGAAGGCCTCAGCAAGTTTTCCAGGCTGTGAAAAAACATACAGGATTTCACATCAACACTTCGATCAAGGTAAAGTGAAGGTACACCTCAAAAAGATAGGTTCTACCATAAGCTAACAAAAACCAACCCACCTGGACAACCTGGGGCAAGCCACCACAATCAGCCATCTGAGGAGAAAGGGGAACATATGCATGTTGTTAGTAATAAGCATGGTAAAGACATGGCCAAAAATCAAACACACGAATAGCGACAGCACAAACATCTTCACCTTGAACAGCGTGGTCTTGGCTGGATCTAACCTGGAGTTGCACTCCACCTGAAACGAGTTCAGATGAGAATGTATGAGAACAAATGAACTCAAAAACCCACATCAAAGGACGGTTTGACAGAAAGAGCGGGAGAGAAGGTCTTGAATCAATATTCAATGCACATGCTGCTCTTCCACACATGTCACGCCCACACCCAGTCCCACCAATCGATTATATCCCCCCCCCCCAGCTCTCTAACCAACACTCCCAGCAGGCCACTGGGATAATGGCAGAGGACTCACCACAGCATCCACGGCAGGTGATGTGTCACCGACCACCAGCAGAGAGGGGCACCTGCAGCAGCAAGACAAGGCCGTAGCACAATAGTGAAGAAGGGTTCCCGCTTTAAATGCACACGTCAACGGAAAATCGTGCCAGACTTTGCTAGGTCAAGTGCTCAGAAAACTCACGTGAGGGTATTGATGGTTTCAGCGGTCTGTCCCACCAGTGGCCTCTCGACATCTAAATCCAGGCGGCTGGAGGAGAAAGGAGAACAGGGTGCTGAAACCTCATCCACTACCAGTTCAAAGCACTGACTCGTGTGAGCTACACACAGAGGCAGGGAGTGCAGGGATGCAGAGATCCAGAGGAAAGAGACCCAATGGGCTAGACTTTGGTCGTACTATTGGTAGGAACCGCAGAAGAGGGCCAGGTTGTCCTGGTTGATGTCCTGGGCGATGTGGAGGCGGTAGGTCTGAATGAGCTCCAGGTTGTCCGTCAACTCATCCTGGGAAACACACAGATACAACCCAGTTAGAGCTATTCACACTCTACAGAAGGAGGGGAGGGGAAATCTATTGTTGAGTAGAGCAGTCCAGAGACATACTGAACAGAAATGGGATCATGGATTTTGTTGCCTCAAAAAAAGTCTAGTATGAAGGTAAGGCATTTTACTGCTTCATAAAAACATTTAAGGTTATTGCTGAAACAATTACATACTTTGGAACTTGGCTTAAAGTCGCTTTATATATATATATAGCTTGAATGTCCTACAACTTCATATGTTCTATCCAGAGGGAAGCATGCTATGTTGCTTATATTATCAACAGCCTAATCTCGCAATTTACTTTTGTATGCGACTGCACGTTAAACTTTTATGCAAATATACCAAGTGTGCAAGGATAAGGTCATATCTATTTTCCATAAATATACATTTTATCCAAATATGTATGCAACTTCATTACAGAGCTTGTAAAGGTTAATGAATGCAAATCTTTAAATGACGATTAAAGTGAGGAGAGGCGGTATATACTGTAGTGTACTTACGGCGCTAAAGTGGTGGGCCATGACAATGTCCACCAGGTTGCTGGTCCACCCAGTCAGCTGCATGCAAGATATACACAGAATTAGAGACAGAGACAGAGACAGAGACAGAGATACAAAAAGCCCATCGACCAAGTCAAACCAGTGCCATGGCCTCAAGTCTATGAAATGCCCCAGTGAGAGATCTTCTTACACAACACAGTGTGTACTTGGGCTCATGTTGTACTCTATACTGTACTGGGGCTCATGTTGTACTCTATACTCTACTGGGGCTCATGTTGTACTCTACTGGGGCTCATGTTGTACTCTATACTGTACTGGGGCTCATGTTGTACTCTATACTGTACTGGGGCTCATGTTGTACTCTACTGGGGCTCATGTTGTACTCTATACTGTACTGGGGCTCATGTTGTACTCTACACTGTACTGGGGCTTATGTTGTACTCTACTGGGGCTCATGTTGTACTCTATACTGTACTGGGGCTCATGTTGTACTCTACACTGTACTGGGGCTCATTTTGTACTAAGTACAACATGAGCCCCAGTAGAGTATAGAGTATAAAGGATGTACTTTACACTCTCTACTTACGGGGGCTCATGTTGTACTAAGTACAACATGAGCCCCAGTAGAGTATAGAGTATCAAAGATGTACTTTACACTCTCTACTCTACGGGGGCTCAGGTGCACTACAAACAGGGATAAGGAGCCAGACCTTGGAGGCAGCCCAGTCGATCCAGCCCTCAGCGCAGGGGTCCACGTTGATCAGCACCAGGCCCTCCACCAGGGTGGGGTTATTCAGCTAGGGGGGAGGGGGGGAGGAAGGGTTGGTTCACAATAGATGCAACATAAAACGGTTTCTCTAAAGCCTAATCTAGAACGGAAACATTCAAACTTTTCATAATTTCCGTTTTTGGTTTCGACCTAAACGTTGTCAATCTTTTTAAGCATCAACACCTGACATGTATTTATTTCAAATGCGCCAGGGGAATACATTTAATGGCTTTTTGAGTCCCGTTTTGTTTTTGAAATTGCCTCAGGAAAGAAGGCGCTCTAAGGGAAATCTTGGACCCGTCTCTCAGCCTCCGTATCTGAGACAAAAACACTTTATTGTTGTTTGCAACAGAACCAGACTGTCCTCCTTCCAATTAAGGTCAACATCCACTGTTCTCCCAAGCCATCCTTGCCCAAAAGCTTCTTGTTTCACCCGGCTTCCCAAGCCCTCCCTTCTCCCTCCATCATTAATGTTTCAGTGGACTCTCTCCCTCTGTCCTCTCCTGTCCTGCCCCCTGATGCTGCCAGAAACACGCTTCACGCTTATTTTAGCCCCGCCGCCTCGCTGAGTGCAGAGGAGAGCAGAGAGAAGAAAGGAGCGAGGAGAGAACCACCGAGGTGATTCATCGTTTGAAGGGACGCTGGTGGGGGCAGGGCACACAGCTGTGTTCGGTACCAGTGGTGCGTGGGTGGGACGGCTTGCGATAACGATTAGACAAATGAGCGGCCTGACCCGTGGTGGATTATGACCGGGCCAGAAAGAGAGGGGCTCCATCGGACCACTCTACTTCTCTACTAGTCCACAACTGTAGACACGTTGTATCTCGACAAAATACAGTGAGCTACCCAAGAATGGATGTGGCTTTTCTTTATGAATGCTAAATATTGATCATGGTTAATATTGGTATTATAGGGATTATACTGTCTTTGGAACCCCCGGTGGGTTAACATCCAACCAAAGGTTGTTAACTGTACACAGATGTTTCCTCGTACACCACATTGTGAGCATTGCAGGTTTGTCTCTTTCTTTGACATGCATGGTTTTGGTTTTTAAATTGCACTAGCAGGAATGCACAGCTCCATGTTTGCGCTTCACGCTCAAGTCCCAGTATGGGGGGTGACTAACTTCTGGCCAACTAAGCCAGCTTTCCGCTTGATGTCCACATGATGGGGGTTAGCCAGGAGGTTTAGGGACAAAACACAAAAGACCTCCCTCGCGGGTAGGGCTGGTGGAGGGGGTGTATGGGGGCCAGCGGGGGGTTTGTGGGGTTATGGACGTGGACTTACAGCGAAGCGAGAGAGGATGTAAGCCCCCGCTCCCACACCAATGCCGATCACGCTGTTGACCCTGCGGGGGGGAGACAGCATGTGAACATGGGTTTCAGTGAAATAACGTAACAACATGATCAGTGCGCGTGTGTGCGTGTGCGTGCGTGTGGAAAGAATGGGGGGTGGGGGCTTACTTTAGCTGAGTCATAACGGAGGGTAACATCTCGGCCAGTTGCTCCATGGTTGGGTACTGGTAGCTGGACAAAAAGACACACAAGGAAACTATCAGGGGAAGTCCAGGCTTGCTGCAACTCACTCACAGCATGAAATACAGTATTCCGTTTTAATAAGGTTTGGTTGTAAATAGTGTGTCTATTGTCCATTTGATTTATTAAAATGACATGTTGACAACACAAAACATGTGCATTTTTGGAAGATAAAGTAAATGTTATCTAATCATAATGTTACCAAACCCACTCCATTTCTTGCGCCCACCCAGTTCTCACCTTTATATATAAATATATAAAAGACAGTGGGAGAGAGAAGGAGAAAGAGAGAGAGAGAGAGAGGGTCTCACCCGGTGGGGAATGGGGGGGCAGCCTCCTGCTGGCCAGGGGCGTCCACGTGGACCACGGCGAAGTGCTGCGTGATCTCCTGCATGTCCTCATAGTTGAACAGGGTGTTGAAGCAGGACTTGTCTGGGGAGGCGGACACAACAGTGGTATGAGGGCAGGATGGTCTAGTGGTTAGGGGGTTGAGACGTAAGAAACTGGCTCGAACCCAAACGTCGGCAGTCCAACTTTACGGCTGAATCCTACCTGCTCATGAATGACATGAATAAAATAAAAAATAATAATATATATATATATATACACACACACACAAACATATTCACACAATTTATTTGCAAATTGCCTTGTTTAAAAATGTATCCGAAATAACTTGAATGGTGACTGAATAGCACTGAAAGCAGAATACAAATAAACTTGACTGTCAGTGATACCATTTTGTAGGTGGGCGGTATCACCACGGCTAGCAGCCAATTGCAGCCTACGAGCAGTTGTTGCAGATGGCCCTGAGCCAATGAAAGCATCCGGGTCAGCCCGTATGCTGACTCAAGGCTGCGTCATTTTTTTATTTCCTCCCTGAAAAATCGGCTCAGGCAGATTTGGGTTCATTGCTCTAGACTCGTGAGCATGAGCGAATGCATTAGTGTGTGAGCACGCGCGGCGCTCGCTGACTCACGGTTGAGACCGATGTCGTGGTAGGTGAGGATGACTGGCCGGTTGCCCTTGGGCACTCCCCTCATAGTCACATGGAGGACGCCATGCGGAGTCTCGATGTCATGCTCCTGCAGAGAGAGAGAGAGACACAGAGAGAGAGAGAGAGAGAGAGAGACACAGAGAGAGAGAGAGAGAGAGACACACAGAGAGAGAGAGAGAGACAGAGAGAGAGAGACAGAGACAGAGACAGAGACAGAGACAGAGACAGAGACAGAGAGAGAGAGAGAGAGAGAGAGAGAGACACACACACAGAGAGAGAGAGAGAGAAAGAGACCAGGTCAGGGCTGATGGAGTGCGAGAAACAGTAGTAACTCGCTGACACACATAGGCTGAATTAGACTCAAGCCAAACGAAACGACCTTGTAGGTAAGTGAACCACTCTCCCCCCTCCATTCCCACCCTCTTTTCCAGCTTTACACCGGGACAGGGATAACTTGTGCAGTGGCTTCTAAAAAATGCTCCAAATTAACAACATGAAATTTCATTAAGTTGCGATGAACACCCATCACATGTCTAACGACACCACAGAGGGCGTGGTGTTGGACGCTGGCATCTAGGAACTGGGACTGTAATGGACCGCTCCTCCTCGTCCTTTAGATGGACTCTGGCCTCCTCCCTTGTGGATTCAACACCTTGAATAGCTAGACGAGGTGTCCCTTATGACCCCCGGTCCTGGAACTCATTGTCTCGCTCCCTCCACTACTCTATGTTGCTCTGTAGTTCTCTCTCCCTTTCCAAGTCTCTCTCTCTCCGTGTCCCTCTAATGCTCTCTCCCTCTCCGTCTGTCTCTACCTCTGTCTCCCTCTTGATTTCTCTACCTCTTCAACCCTCTTTCTGTCCCTCCATCGTTCCCTCTGCCTCTCTCTATTTCTATGTCTCCCTCTCTCTCCATGTCTCTTTCTCTACCTGTCTCTATGTCTCACTCCCTACCAGTCTCTGTCTCACTCTATGTCTCTCTCTCCCTCCCTCCCTCTCATGCTGCAGAAAAATGCCAGAGTCATCCCCTCTCCTCCTCTGGGCGGCGGGAGGGGCCGCATTAACATTCATAGGAGTCCGACAGAGCCCTGTGTGACTGCCCCTCGCTCCCTTCCGTCCCCAAGGCGACGTGTCTCCAGGCCCGACATACTAAACGCCTGAAATAGAGACCATCATATCTCTTTGCCTGATTATATACGCTGCCTGGAGAAGATTGGTTGTTAGAGGTCATCGTGGCCGATTTACGGCACGGTAAAGACATAGGGTGTGTGGGCTGCAGGAAATGACGCAAGCAAACGACAGGAAATGACGAAGTGCTTCTCCTCTGACGTTTTTTTCTCCCTCACTCGTAGACTCGGGTGACTTCTGCACCATTCCAGAACAAGAGGCTGGCACACACACACACACACACACACACACACACACACACACACACACACACACACACACACACACACACACACACACACACACACACACACACACACACACACACACACACACACACACACACACACACACACACACACACACACACAGCCAAGTCGTCACCACATAGCCCTCAATGCAAGTTTACGTGTTTAACGCATAAGAGTCACGTATGTACACAATGTATGCATGCGTGCATGTATGCATCGCACTCATGGTCACTTTATGTCAGCGTGTTGGAGATAAACGTGAGCTTGTTGTTGGTACAAGAAGGAGAGCGGGCGTGGCCCGGGACAGGGACGAGGCTCGGCTGATCTCAAGGGCCCCGGGCCATCAATAATCCAGCAGGACAGGGCAGGGGGAGGAAGAGACACATGCACGCACGAGCGAGCAATAGAGAAAGAGTGAGAGGGAGACAGAGCGAGAGAGAGACAGAGAGACAGACCGAGAGCAACGCCGTAAATGTTGCCCGCCGCCATTTGCAGCCCCCTAAACAGGCCGTTTAAAAACCAGTTTGACGGATATGTGTCACAATCCCTCTAGAGGTGCTGAAGGTTAATCCTCAAGGACAAGGCTGCAGCTCTCTTGCCGTGTGTGTATGTGTGCGAGTGTTTGTGTGTGAGAGAGGAAGACTGCTGTGTGTGTGCGTGAGAGGACACAGTCAGAGAGAGCGTGAGATAGAGAGTGGAAAATTACCCTGTGTCTGGCAGCGACTGAATGAGAGGTGGCATGTGCTGCATCGCAGGAAAAAAACATAACGAAAAACTACAGCAGTCTTGCAGAACACGGAAATAAGTAAGCACTTGATCACACAGACCCACAGCGCTACAGCCCAACTGCAGCCTGTCATGCTGCATACGGTCACCTCTCCCTGGGATGGAGATGAGGATGGAGAGGACTGCCTGGTTCAGACCGTGACCTGAGTCATCCTACCAGCCTACAGGGCAGAGTGACCCTCCGGTTATTGCAAAAAAGAGAGAAAACTCCATCACTCTCTTCATTTAAACCCTGACTCCTGGTATTCGGGTGTATGACAGTGCCAAGGGCAGAAGGAGAACGTGCTACGTTCGATAAAATAACATTAAGAACAGGCAGATACACACATAACCACCACTGACATATCCTGAAAAAACGATATCCACGTGCACAGGCTCAGGCACGTGGAGACACTGGGAGGTCGTTTTTCAGGATATTACAGTGGTAGTGATATCAATATCAAAAGAGGTACGAATAAAGATGCAATATATTGGGGCGAGGAGCAGGGGTTAGGAAAGAGTTTGGAAGAGGAGGGAGGTGCAGAGAGGGAATATTTTACTGACAAAAGATGGCAAGGCACGGGCATGAGGTCCATGCCTGTGTAGTATGGTGGAGGAGACTGAGCAGGGCAGGAAGGTGTCCCTGTATACAGCTACATGCAGATCATGTATTGATCCAAGGTCTGCTTCTCATCTCTCTCACACACACACACACACACACACACACACACACACACACACACACACACACACACACACACACACACACACACACACACACACACACACACACACACACACACACACACACACACACACACACACACACGGTGGGGTTTTGTCGGTCCCCAGGCAGAATAAGCAAAGTGCAGCAATGGCTGCCTCTCCCACCGTTCCTGCCTCAGCAGCACAGCACTTGCGAGCACTTGAGCATCCTGGGAGTTGTAGTTCGGAGAAATGTGAAAGGTAGAGAAGAAGGTTGGAAGGGAGGGGTCTTATTTTCCTGGGGCTAGGGCAGAGGAGGAGTGAAGGAGTGAAGGAGTAGGTGGTGCTGTGGTGTTTTGGGGGGGGGGGGGGGGGTCGTAAAGCAGCCAGCCTTATACAGAGCGACGGAATCAAAGCCGGAGCAGGTGGAAGAAGGGGGGAGGGTATGTGTGCTAAAGCAAAAGCTGCCGCGGTTCATATCAGGGAGAGGCTGGCAGGAATGTTCTTCTACGGGGGTGGGGAAGTGATGGAGAAGGGTAAAGAAATATACAGAAATAAAATGGGTGCCCTCTTCTTATTCTCTTGTCATTCAACCGTCATGGTGTGGACATCTCCAGTAACACTCACATACACATCCTCATACACCAACACACACACGCACGTGCGTCTGCCATGGGTACAATCTTATCACACATGTGCAGTGGGACACACATACATGCATGTCACACTGCTCTCTTGTACTTCCCCCCCCGCCTACACATGTACCATCATTGAAGTGTTCAGGAAAACAAACCAAGGTCTCGACCACACGACCTGCTCTGCTGCTGCAGCTGTGTTATTGCACTGTGTGCACGTGAAGACGCGTGTCCGTGTGTGAGTGTGTTAGTCCCTCCCCTCCCTCGGGATCCACAAGTCTGGGACGCGGCCATTAAGACATTCATTAAAAATATAGAAACAACGGTCAACGTTGCCATTGCGGCATACAACGCGCACCGCCCACGCATCGCACAAACACACACACACACACACACACACATACAAAACACAAAATCACAGACATAGAGGTATAACACCAGCCATGCTGCCCACGACCTTCCCCCCCCCCCCCCCCCCCTCTCCAACCCCAACACACTTGCAGGTGTAAAGAGAACAAGGCATGGCCGACCTAAGTGACTCGGCTCTGGCAGACGCGCACGTATACACATCACGCACCCCCCCCCCCCCACCCCCTCCCCACCCCCTTCGGCTCGGTCAACATGCGACGCTGCAGTAACATGTTTACATGTGCTGCAGTCCAGGCACCAACACACAATTGCACACACTACATTGTGGTAATACTCATGCCAACACAAGCAGATGACGCCCAGAGAGAGGAATCCTTAACTATACACTTGACAACAATGCTTTACAGCAGAATCAGGACTTAATGCACGGTGGTGGTGGTGTTGGTCACACCTATACCCAGCTTCAGGCAGCGTTACTCTGGGTAGCAGCATCAGCAGACCACCCTCCTCCCTGCAGCTCCCCGACCACCAAGTGTGTTTATGCATATGTATAGGTGTGTGTGTGTGTGTGTGTGTGTGTGTGTGTGTGTGTGTGTGTGTGTGTGTGTGTGTGTGTGTGTGTGTGTGTGTGTGTGTGTGTGTGTGTGTGTGTGTGTGTGTGTGTGTGTGTGTGTGAGATATGCCGGCGGTGCACACTCACCGCCCCGTTCCCGGAGCAGGCGATCTGGTCCAGATCCAGAATGGCAGACATGTTTTCCCACGCAGGAGAGCGGTGTGTAGTGCTGAGCTACGCGTGTGCTGGGAGGCTTTGAAGATCTCCACCAGAACGGGGAGGGGAGGGACAGCAAGAGGGAGAGAGAGACACGCAGAGGGAGTGTGGAGAGAGAGAGAGAGGGAGAGAGAGATAGATAGAGAGGGAGTGAGAGAGGGAGAGGACGACTTGCTGCACCTCCTGACAGCTGTAGAGTGAAGCTACAGCAGTCGACTGGTGCAGCGATAGAGATAGAGAGATAGAGATAGAGAGAGAGTGGGAGAGAGAGAGAGAGAGAGAGAGGAGGAAGAACGCACGGCAGAGAGAGGTAAATAGTGAATGAGAGGAGAGATGGGGGAATGTGGATTTAGACAAGAGGCGGGATGTAGGGAGAGCGAGGGAAAGAGAGAGAGGGGGGTAGAGAGAGGTAGAAGGGTAGCAGGCGCAGCAGGAGAGTGAGACTGCAGTTTGCACTTGGTAGGCAAGGCGCGTCAGTTCAGCCAACCATGACTGCGTCTTATTGGATGACGGAGGTATGGGGTGGGGCTAGTATAAGAATGGAAAGGGGAGGAGGGGGTCGGCTGGGGGAGGGAGAGAGGGGGAGGGAGCCATGGGATGGAGGGAGAGGGGCGTTGCAGGCAGCCAGGCAGGCTACCCAGGAGGAGACTGCAGGCATGAGCCGTCACGCGGTCCGAGGGAAAGTTATGGAGAGGGAGAGGAGGAGAGAGAGAGAGAAACATAGAGGAAGGAGCGGAGAGGGAGAGGAGGAGAGAGAGAGAGAAACATAGAGGAAGGAGCGGAGAGGGAGAGGAGGAGAGAGAGAGAGAAACAGAGGAAGGAGCGGAGAGGGAGAGGAGGAGAGAGAGAGAGAAACATAGAGGAAGGAGCGGAGAGAGAGAGGAGGAGAGAGAGAAACATAGAGGAAGGAGCGGAGAGGGAGAGGAGGAGAGAGAGAGAAACATAGAGGAAGGAGCGGAGAGGGAGAGGAGGCTGACCGCTCATTCCTGAAATTAAGTTTGGCATTAGCAAAATGGCCACCCGCTGCTGTTGCTTCCACTGCCCATGGCGACAGAAGCCGTCTTAGCCACCACCCATTGGGTTTCCTTAAGGCACGAGCCACTGGAAATGACAGTAGGAGCTCAGCCAACGCTCAGAATGATCAGATCAGGTTCTGTAGTCTAAATTTGGGGGTTACTGGGTTTCTCTGTCACACGAATACATTGAACACCCTTCATTGCTAATGCGTCGTTTTCCATATTCATTCATCCGTGTAGAGGCCCATACGGTTCATTTGCCTCTCAATAGTTTAGTCCCAATAGAGCAAAATATACAATACAGACGTGGCTGTTAAATCTTTTATTTATTTCAGACCTCGAGTCTTTACCTTTTACAAAGAGCAACAGACAATTATTCTAACCTAAATCAGTTCAATGTAACAATCGTGCAAGGAAAACGCGGCAATGTCATTGTAAAAATAATAGAATCAATTAGTATTGATTTCTGAAGGCTAACAAGGGAACAGTTGGATCCCATTATAACCACCGGCCTCCACACATCATCCAGAGAAAATGGCAGAAAGTAACCTCTCCCTCCAGTCAAACCTGCAGCCAACAACCTCATCATCACAGATATCATATCCAGATACACTCCACATCGTATCTGGGGACTGACTATCTGCGTAAATGCGCTTCCCGTAATTCCTTTTGCTCTCACAGCGTATTGATTACCAGCGTATTGATCACCCATCTTCCACTTTACTCCAGGGTCTGTGGACGGCACGCGCAGGGGCTGGCAGGACGATACGGTCCACTCAGCGCCCTGCTTCCCTCCCTCTGCTCTGCCAATGACTGACCCAGACGAGGCGTGGGTGGGACCATCAGGGCTCGAAGAGGTATCCCTATTGGCTCCTGGATGTTAACACCACCCATTTGACCGCTAGCAACAGGCTAGCCTGCCAATATCACTCCTCGAGAATTGCCTTGCAATCCCGCAGCAGGTCCCATTGACACACACACAGGCCGAGATGTAAATCAAGGGAAGGCGTAATGACTGGCAGAAAGTGGTGTGCATGGACCTGCAGTCTATTTTGATCTTGCTGCATAAAGCAATAACAAGTTCCACAACTAAGTCATGTTATAAGGTCAAATCACACCCCTCCCCCAACACACACACACACACACACACACACACACACACACACACACACACACACACACACACACACACACACACACACACACACACACACACACACACACACACACACACACACACACTTTTCCAGCCATTTTATGTTCCGGTGGGCAGCAGATGGAAGCGGTGACACGGCCCGTGTGACACATGGTGCACCTGAGCCACAGACAGTCGTCGATCATGTGAGTCATTCAGTCTGCATTGGTGAAAATGGTGGAAAGACTGAATATCGATGGCCTCTGTTGATGCCTTGTTAAGGTTTAATCTGTAGATTCAATTATATTATAACGGCGTAGGGCATGAATGCAGCTCTGTCCGAGATAGTTATATTATATCCCATTATGGCAAAATTATATTCCGTCCTTACTAGTCACACATGCATTAATGTGATGTACACACACACATATTTTCTACTATTAACAGTATTTATTTGTGTGTTTTAAAACCTTGAGTTCTGCACTAAGGGCATTAGGACAATGCGAAGAGTACGACAGCAAAAACACTGCAGAAGGCACAGCCCTTCAACCACACAAAGGAGCTGCAGAACTCGCTGGCTCCTAAACACAGGTCTGCGGCGCCCCCTCCTGGTCAACTGGCAGCAGTGCACATTCAAGGAGGAGTTCGTTTTTCGCAGACAGCCATTTGTGTCCCACTTGCTTACCCTTGGTGAACAAGGTCAAGTAACGGTCTGTCAATGTCATTATGGTTTTCACAATTCAAGCCTATTTCATATTTCTAAAAAAAGATGTAACTAAAGAATATAAGATTGGAAGGTAAACTGCAATTACTGACAATGGTTTAATGTGGCCTTGAGCATGCTGCACATGAAACATACCTCTACGTCATGTTTGGCAACTCTTGGTGGATCGAGTTACTAATCTACACACAGTCTCTTCCAACATCTCCTCAGCTGTGTGCTTCCATTATGTTTAATTTGGAACATTTGCCTGTATTTTACGTTGTTGCAATGCATAACTGTTTCGCATTCCTCTGCACTCGCATGATTGTAGTTGCCCTGACTTCGATTGTATGTATTGACTGTCCCCACTGTGTCTGCTAGATGACTAAATGCTAATGTTTTAGATGAATAGACAGTTGATTGGAGCAAGGACATAAGCTAGGACATAATGAAGACTACCGGTATGTGTCATTCTGACCTCAGCTTGACACTTTAGTCTTATGGGACTCCATGTGTGCTCTTAACCCTGAAACGTAATTGTTAAAATAGTAGTGCGTGGTACAAACACATGCACACTTTCTCACCATCATTATAAACCATTCAGCAGTATTATCTATCTGTAAACATTGATCCACATAACATCTGGAATCCCAATGAGAAACATAATCAAATATAACTCAAACATTTCCTTGTGTCTGTGTATTCTAAAGCGGTTTGATGAATATCTGTATTTTTTTTAAATAAAAAAATGTATTTATATAAAAATACACCAATAGCTGAGATAGAGACTGCGCTAGATGGTTTGTTACACAGAAAGATCTTTGAAGTCACCCTCGGAAACTATTGGGAAAAGGCAGGCACTTTCAGAAAAATACTGATTGGATGAATCATCAGGTTTATTACATGGTTACTCACAGGATGCTGATTGGTCCCCTGTCATGCACAGTAAATAGGCCAGGCTAGCAGAAGCAAAGATACTAACACTCCCAATTATACAACACCTGCCCAAGTCAAATCCATGCAGGCATCCCCGTTGGAGTTAGCCTCCACAAGCAGGACCTTTTCTACGTTGTCAAAGGTCTGGACGCCACAGCATGCACCTCCCACAGCTGGCCTATAGGGGGAGCTGTTGTACTACACAGGGAAGTGAAGTAGACATGAAAAGCTGGTTTCAACTGCAAGCAGCAGTTCTCTGCTGGATCTGGAAATCTCATTGGACAGCAGCAATGGCGCAGCGTAAAATACCAACATGACGCTACACTAGATTAATGTAGCATCATGTATTGTGTTGGTATTGTACAGTAACGGCTAGTGTGCAACTACATTATATTCCTCATTGAACACAGCGATTGGATCACAGAAGAGCCTGGAGACCAAGCAAAGTGTCTATGTATGAATCCCTCACGTCCTCCCAATCATGTACCGTGTTTCCTCCATATTCAGGAACAGTATTAGAGTCAACCTTCAGTATTCAGGACCACGTAAGTCCTTGACTGTGTGAAAAAAACCTTACAGTACCTTTATTGAAGATTGGATAAAGGACCTTTTGTGATATGGATATGATGACTTTAATGCAACAGCCCTTTAAAACACCAGGAAAGGGGCATCATTCCGTTTGTGAGGAGACTGAGATAACGTCTGGTCCCCCATCTCCATATGGTTGATATTGTAATGATGTAGCCCACAGCTCTGCTAGCACTGTTGGACCAGACAAAAGGAGGAGAGAGTGCAGCGCAGACACAGGCACATGGCGGAGAGCGTGAGGCCCAGCCCTCTCCACTGAGCCTGCTCCCCTCTCCTGCCGTACCTGCATGAGCTATATTTAGCTATGATGGGATGCCGGGAGTCGCCATGACTGCAGAAAGCATGGGCTGCTGGGGGTGTAAGGGGGTGGGGGCTTAACCATTCCGTGGCGCATGCCTGTCCGTGAATGCGGCAGCCAAGGGGGGCCAGAAAATCTTGCGTTTAGGAAAATAAAGGGTTTCCTTTGCAATGCGGTAACATCCTCACCTTCTCTTGGCAAAAAAAGTGTCAGTGATCCGCCTGACCGAACCCAGAGTACAGACATAGAAATCCCCATGAGGGGCCTAGTTGCCCCCCCAACGCCGGGGGCTTTGGGGTGGGGCTTTAGTAGGGCAGCAGGGCTACGTCGCCCTGAATTGTAGCGCGTCTGGATTAGGCAGCAGGGGAAGCAGCAGGTGAAGCAGACCAGAGTGTGACATAAATGTCTGCCGTGGTATCTCCACACCCTAGCTCGGGGAGTTAGATGGTGGTGTCATGCACACTGTGTGATGTATTATACAGCAGCCGAGCCGTGACGGTCCCATATAGCTTTCCACAAATCATCATCTCCATCGTGTCCTGAGATAACATCGCCCTCCGCCCACTGTCTGTCAGGCAGGAACAAATACATCCACCGACAGATTCACTATCCCCAACAATGTCGCAACACTGATGAAATGGACGTATGCAAAGAAAAATGTCAACAGATCGTTGCCTGTATTGGAATCCAATAGTTGAAACCCTTACTGGGACAGCCAAAGTCTGCACATACTAGCTTCTCAATCAATATGTAAAAGGAATAGAGTGGGGCTCAATCCATTCGCATGACTTTATCGTCGCACCTGGTTTCTTGTATTCAGGGTGTTCTTCCGAGACGAATAACGGCGCCTGGAGACCAACGTTGAGACTCAGTGATTGAATTTCCCCGATCAATATACACACACACACACCAATTCTGTAGTACCCTTTTTTGGGAATCAGAGCAGTCGGCAGGCGTCCATTTTGGCAGGGAACGCAAAGTATTATGGAAATGTTTAGGCTATGCTAAGCCGTGCTATTAAATTTACTTTTTACCGGAGAATCAGAAAATTAAGCTGGCTGTGAAGATAAAGACATACATACAAACATATAATACAAAATGTGACACGACAATATACAATGCTCAACATTTATTGAACATGTTGATACTCATCCAATTACGAATTTGACCTTTGATCAAGGATATATAACAATTTAACAATCACTATCCATATATTAATCAGTTTAGTCACAGTGCCTCGGCGGAGGTCACAGGACAGCTACGACAACGGGCCGCAGCATCCGGAACGGATGGGGTCATATTAGACTAACACTGTGGTCACACACAATCCTGAACATCTATTAGTGCGGCCTGGTTCCTATGATCTTTTCTGATTGCAATAGACTTTGTATGCCAAGGTTTGTAAAACATATTGATGCCGGCCCGGCGCGCCTGACAGGGAATGCCACTCTCTTACTGTGTGTGTGAGCAGAGCCAGAGAAGGCACGAAGCAGACTCAGGGAATCTCTTAGTGACCTTGTTACAAATGAACAGCCGCAAGAAACAAATCAGGCAGTGGAACGTCTGTTCGAAGCACATTCTGTGACCCTGAACACCTCTTTACAACAGATGCGCACTTATTTATGTGGCCTATTCTAGAGACAACAGGCAACCGTTTATCTCACACACGGCACACAAGTGATGAACAACGGTTTGATTTGAGGCAGATGACTATCTGGATAAAGAATTGGAGAGGTGATGGGGCCAATGGACCTCTCTCCACCATGCCGCCCCCCCCCGCCCCCCCCCCCCCCCATCACTCCTTGTCCAGTCACAAGCAGTCCGGTAGTACTGGCTGGAAGTATCACATACCTGGCAATCAAAGTCCTGGAAATTTCTGGAATTCTGCAAGAGAGAGAGAGAGAGAGATAAGAAGAGTGTTAAACACAAGAAACTTGTTAATTGAAGCACATTTCTATCCAATTAACATATTTCTTGTAGGTCTTCGCCATGGCTGTCAGATAAATAAAAGAAAACTCCAAATTAACAACATTATATTAACACTTCACGGTCTTGACTATACCACTGTGTTTACGCTTTTATTCATTCATTCAACTGTATCCAATACTCTCAACAGATAATTAAGGCAATTAAGGCTGATTGACCACACAGTAATGTTTGCTGAATTTGTAGCTAAATAATTACTGTTAATATTAAGAGGGACACTGTGTAGCGTTTCAAGCAATGCATTCGCTAAAAGTCATTGGTGTAAAATCAATATTCTGACTTATCCTCCTGAGAGAATTATTTCTTATTTACATTGAACGGGTAAGTCCTAATTAGGCATCCGTTTTTCTTCAGAGAAATTAGAGTGGTCCAGTTAGACTAGAACCAAATTATTTTGGGCACCTGCACCACTTGATCTTTAACAGATGTTCAGCATTGCTCATTTTAACGAGCGTTCAGTCATTACGCAGATTGGACTTTTATCCAGTGCAAAGAAAATCTACTACAGTATATGCAAGATATTAAGAATCAAGTGGGAGCTGTTGACCAAGGAGCCCTACAGGTAGGCTACAGGCATTTGGGAGCAAAATGGAGAACCTGTTGACTGGAAGACAACACCCCAGACAGTGGCAGACACCACACTGTCACACTGTTCTCCCTATAGAATACGGTGTTATCAACACTTTTAAGAACGCAGTAGGCAGGTCTGCAATAGATTGCATCTCCAACATGAAAGAATGAAGGATAAAAAGGTGCATAGAGAGAAACCTCATCCGGCGAATACAGAATCGTCTAGCATGAGATCACACTGAAGCGATTAGTGTACGGCCTGATGCGGCCAAACAGCTAAATATCCAGTAGTTGTGGAATATGAATGAGCTCATAGCAGTCCTTGAGCAGTCACCCGTGCAGCTAATGTACACAGAAGCCATTTAGCATTTTACGTTCATTTATTTGAGCATGCTTCGAGTATATGATGAACGTTTTCTAGTCGGCAATGGACCTTATCAACGGGGCTAGTGTGTAATAAGCAACCCTGTGTGGAGCTACTGTTTCTCATCCAAGGAATGACAGCGGATTAGGCTTCGTGCATCATCTCATCTGCCCCCCCCTCTCTCCAACTCGGCCCTTCCGATGCCTACCTCCACACACCGTATTCTTTAATTGGCTGGCCACTAGATGGAGTGAGAGGTCAGCTCTACCCGCCGTAGTAATCTATGAGTTTTATCGTGTCACCTCATCACTGCCGCTGCATGAGCACTTAACTCGGCCAGTGAGCCGTTAAAGCCTTTGTCAGCCAGTAGAACCAAGTACAAATAAAGAAGAAATCCATAATATTCATGCCTGGTGGATTGATGTCAGTGGCTCTTCCACATCCATGCCTGCCACCTGTCCCCCCCACACCCCCAGCCCCAACAGCCGGCAACCCCCTGTGAAGCTTGGAATGAATATCATGACAGCCAGGCACACACCCACACGGGTACATTGATGAGGAAGAGAAGGAAGGTAATTTAATGATGGAGCTAGCTTAAGATCTGCCATCGCTTCCTTCCGTTCTCTCGTCTTCCCTGTGTCCTTCGCTGGCTCTTGAAATTTGCTGAGGAGTCTCAGCCCAGTTCTCTGATCTTTATTCGCTCTTGCTCCAAGACGCAGTCTTGCTCTAGGTCCTTCTCTTTGTCTGCCTCTTCTCCTCCCTCTTCCCACAGTCTGTCGGTTTGTCTGTTTATCTCTGTGCCTTTTTCCACCCCATTTCAAATTGCCTCGCTCTGCCCTGGATTTCTTTCCACAGTATTTTCCACAGCCAAGCAGATATGAATAATTCACTTTGATGAAGGGAACTGCAAGGCACACATGCGTTGCAGCGCGCATGAAATGCGCATGTAGTATCGTGTGCAGATGCTTGCCATGGCCACAGGGGGCAGAGCTCAAATGTGTCAGTGTGGAATCGTGAGACGGTTGAATGCGTGGCACTGTTGCCTCAGCATGTTGATAGGTCATACCTCTCCCCCACCCATCCACCACCAGCAGCATCGACTCACCTTATTGTTTAGCAGGGGTTTGATCTCGGTCAGCTGGACATCCTGTAACTCTTCCATCTTGCTGTGTGGTGACGGTAAAGCGCTCTGTTCATATGAGAGTGAGAGAGAGTGAGAGAGTGAGAGAGAGAGATTAATTTCAATCAATCGCCAGCAACTGGTCGAGCAATCACAGAGAGGGGGGATGTATGCAGGGCTGTGAACGATGATTGCGGTTTAGCATATTCATTCAGGAAAAAAAATGACCTGTAAGTCAATTCATGAATAAAGACTTTAATGACTTCAGAAGTTTCTCCAAGTGCGGTGAGGTCAAAGAAGGTAGGCTGCTGTGGCAGAAACATGGTGGTATGGACCGATGGGGACCCATGTAAAAAATTACTAAAGTATGCCATTTTTGCCCGGGTTTGTATGCCGCTGCTCACAAACGATATAAATGTTAATAAGTCGTACTCCCCAGTTCGCTCAAAATATCACACAGTGGTTTGCATCAATGTTTGCGAGCCAGCATAGCTCAACCTTGTTTAGCACTTTATTTCCTCCTCCGGCGGTCATTACTGTGACAGGAAATGTTATCCTTTAGACAGAATGCCTCCATAAGACATGAGAAAAGCATCAGCGACTTCAGAATCTCACCAGCAGTGATTTACAGGACAGTGAATGCTCCAATACTCCTGGCACAAGAATCCACAAGCACTGTGTAGTACAAAGCTGATGCGCGCACACATACCGACAAAATCTGGTAGATTGTTTTTGCACTGTAATGGAGGCGAACATAGCGCAGCCCCGTTGGACCTGATCATTTTCCCTGATGCCTTTGTCTATATAGCATCAATCCTAGAGATGGAGGACAGGACAAACACTTTTATACTCTATAGCCCTACAGTGACAGGCAGCCAGCTTGTCTGGTGTAGGGAAAAAATGCACGTCTGAATCCAGGGGAGCTCTGGCAGTGTTGTTATTGGTTTATCTGCATGTCAAACGAGGAAACAGAATCCGATCACAAGCGGCCACTGGAGACCTGCTGCTACTGCCAGTTGGCCGCCGCGCCCTCTGTCTCGGCCGCTCTCTGGACACCAGATACCTGGTCTGAGGGGCCACAGAGCCACCTGGGGGTGTGTGCATGCATTGGTATCTCCTCATGCTATAGACACACTCGAACTAACACAGTAATGACAGTAACACACATTATCCAACCAAGGACAAAGAACATGGGGAAGGGCTTCATGTGGAGAAGGAATAATGCTAAATGATACGTATTCTTGAACTTTATTTTATACTCAAAGTATGTTTTGACAAATTATATGGTTATTGTAGTCCATTTTCTCGCATAATAACATCATTCTTAACACACACACACACACACACACACACACACACACACACACACACACACACACACACACACACACACACACACACACACACACACACACACACACACACACACACACACACACACACACACGTTCTGGTAGTGAGCAGCCGATAAAAGCTGTAAACAGGAAGCCAAGGGGCTTTGGTTACCTTGCTGGAGCACAGTGGTTTGAGTTACACTAGGCGAAAGATCTTCGACATCACCCAGTACCTCCTTATAGTTCAATGCCCTTGGAGAGCGGAGACTCGTCTTCTGGTTTACACACTGTCTGCCATGGCAGGGGGCTTAAGATGAACATCTGGCAGGAGGGTTTTGAATAAGTAAATGTCTAGCCAGTTGGTACTGGCTCACAAATCAGACTTGAAATTAATATCCAATGACGGATTGCCGACAAGCTCAAATATCTGACCGGGGCCTTTGACTATTACCGGTATGTCATATTAGTTTAGAGTCCGACCACGCTGCTGGTGGCAGGGACCTTCAAGCACGTAATTATTAGCAAACACTCTCGGCCAGCAGTAGCAGTAAACCGTAAGAAAAGTGTCCTTAAGGTTTCAAATCAATACCGCATAGACTTAGCCCCGGTAGAAATCGACAAATTTACATCCTGCTTTAAAAGATTCATCCCTGCATACTAATTAGTATTCTTCACTAAAATATTTTCGTAATGAAAACAGGAAACAAGGTGCAACTCCACCACTTGCAGATTTTGGTTTCGTGCCCAGGATCTGTGCCGCCTCCCCCTCAGAAGTTCTGCTTTAACATTGAAGTACTGCTGGGACCGTGTTTAGTTGCTACCAAAGCGTGCCTTGGACGACCTTGAGTTTAGGGTTTCAGATAACCTTCAGTTCGGTTATCTGACAACAGGAGGGGTGGAGAAGGTGGTGGTGTGGGGGGGGGG
Source organism: Gadus chalcogrammus (assembly GCF_026213295.1). Classification (NCBI taxonomy): domain Eukaryota; kingdom Metazoa; phylum Chordata; class Actinopteri; order Gadiformes; family Gadidae; genus Gadus; species Gadus chalcogrammus. The sequence continues at coordinate 16,685,245 of NC_079424.1, forward strand.
TTGTCAAGTCAGCGGGAATCAGCCAGGGCGATCGCTGTATAGAAATGTGTGGACAGGCATCTACTGGTGACACATGAATGTCAGCAGCAGGAGGTAGCAGTCTCCGATGGCCATGGTTCTCGTGTAACATGAAACAAATGGAGGAAACAACAAAATGGTGGGCACAGCAAGCGTTGGGGAGTGGAAATAATAACTGGGGTAAATCCCCGTTGACAAATCCAGCTCAAGGGCAGAACTTAATGATATTTAGACAAGCGGCCGTGGAGAAGCAGGGAGGAAAAGCAAACAAATAGTCTACATGCTTGAGCGGATTGAGCCGATTGACCGGATCAATCCAACACTTCCTCAGACTGCCACGGAAAGTGGGACAGAGGCAAAGGCCGCTGAAATCGTAGCCGGCTCATAACGGGGGGAGGGGAGAGAGTGGGGGTGGTCGAGGGGTCTCGATAACAGGGGAGCACACTGGACACACACACACACACACACACACACACACACACCCCCCCCCCCCCCCCCCTTCTGGCCACCATTGTATTGCATTGTACTGTATTGTATTAGAGCACTTAACTGTGTAGCAACTGCTGCTATCATGGCTGTATCATGTAAGTCGCTTTGGATAAAAGCGTCTGCTAAATGCCCTAAATGTAAATGTAACAGCCAAACCACCCTCACCCAACGGACGAACCGTTTCCCGTCATCGTTTTGCCGTTACGTACGCACCTATACAGACAATTTAGATGGAAATCATCCGTTAGTCATCACTAATAAAATCAGGTACGAGTGCTTCTCCCGCTAGGGTACATCCAAACGATTTTGACCTGAAATAACCCCTCCCCCCCTCCATTTCGGAGGCCTTCGCACATCTGGAAATGCACTTAACCTTGTAGGACATTGAGCAGAAGGACAGCGGTACCCCATTGAAACCCGCATCCAACAGTGTGCATCTCTCAGCCCCTCAGCAGCCCCATCGACGCTGCTCTGCGGTGCAGCATGCACAGTGGTTGCCATAGAGACAAAGCTAGCTAGCAGCCCATGTTTATTCTAAGCTGGGCCAGCCCCATGGGGCCAATGTGAGCCGAGGAGAAATGGGGGGGAAAAAATAAAGAGGAGCGCATCCAGCACAGTTAATAGAATAGATGAGGGGACTGAAGAGCTGCTTGTGAAATGTCCGTTACACCCCGCCACATGTTATTTTGTAAACATGCTACGTCAAAAGAGAAATAATTGACATGTGGTAGTGGCAGTGCAGCGTGAGCGTTTGCTTGTATGATGGAGTCATACAATCATACAGACACCGGCTTTAAGAGCTACAACATTATTTCCCCGGACAAACAAAAGGCACAGAAATTAGACACTGGTGCTCAAACAGAAGTATCCCATTCCTTTGTCAGGGTCAGGTTGTTTCCTAAATGGAACTACATCTAGACAACGGGAAATCTCAAAAAATATCACGACGACCCATTCCGGACAAGGGAGGTGCTGGAACAAATGGTTGGCAAAGAGCAAAACAGCATTTGACAACAACGCATGAGGATGTTGGGTAAGAAGCCATGTCGGAGGAAAACCACAGGAGACAAGCCTAGGCACGCCACAGTCCCACGTGAGGCAAAGGGCAACCTTCACGGAAGATCAGCCTAAACATGGCAGCTGGGGGACGAAGGTCTTCCCGTATCCTCCCACTCTTTCCTCACAATGCTGCGTGAACATGAGGCAGTCCTGTAGCCACGTCAGCGGTAGCATCATCTGGATGATCAGTCAACTCCCCCACCCACCACCACCACCCTCTCTTTCTAGGTCAATCCATCTCCATCTCACCTTGGGCTGTGACTAAGTCCTGGAAGGCTCCATGATTGACGACCACTAGCCCAGTTGTGAGGCTGTTGACCCCTTCCCCCCCTCATCCCCACCCTCTACTCTTCCTTAGCCTCAGGGAGGCACCTCTCGTCTCCTCTTAAACACTGCTTCAGATTCACCATGGCAACGGGGAAACAGCTAACATTAGCATCGTCATAATCGATTGACTCACTTTGAAACACACACACACACACACACACACACACACACACACACACACACACACACACACACACACACACACACACACACACACACACACACACACACACACACACACACACACACACACACACACACACACACACACACGGTTCTTCTTGGTACGGTGACCTCCGACTCTGGTAACTCAGTCAGCATCATAGTGACTGATGTGCAGTGATGACTCTCTCCTTTATGGGAGGTGACCTCTAATCATGTTCCACCATTTCAGAGAAAGTGATAGCTTGTATGCAAGATATATGTATCAACACTATTTCAACTGATCGTTTAAATCTCCAGGAAATAGTGCCCATTAAGCGGCTTGTTGTATGTCACGCCATTATTCATATATTGGGTTGAAGTGAAACGCCTTTCTATAAAGCTTGCCAACAGGATAAAGTAAAAATAAACTCTCAGTAATCAAAAAGGGGCACACTTTGAGGGATCTCGCTACGTCACTCAGCATTTTGAAGAGGAAGAAGGTGGAGATGATGATTACCACCGGCACTTTTTGCAAAAGTTCAAAGCAAACAGCCCTACCCTGCAGTGTTGTCTGCAAGTCTGCCTTCCTGTTGAGGGAAATTATTTTAATGACGTGGCCAATTATTGCAGAACACAAGGTTGGCTGTGCTCACTCTGGGCCGCTGATCTTTAATTAACTCACACTCAAGCTTGAAGTCAACAAGAAAACAAACAACAACAAAGCGAATATATAGGTGGAAAATAGGCCAAAGGAAAGCATACAGAGATGGTCTTTGCCTGCCTACAAGCAATGCTGTGCTGCGCTGAACCTCTGTCCGCACACATCACTTCAACCTGCATCCATGGGGCTACTCCACCTCCCCCCTTTCATCAGGCATATTGCCTAAAGCCCCACCTCTGCATCAAATAGCCACTGTAGGTATGCCGTGGTTTTCCTAGCCGGTGTAGTCTGCCAAAAACACACGAGGTCATACATTTTGGGACATCTGGTGGTCTTATATTGTGAAGGTGATGTGTCGTACTATCCAAATATGTGTAACAGTCCGTCATGAAAGAAACAAAAAACATAGCAGAAAAGAGTGGGGGGCCAAACCCCTGCCCTGACGTATGGTTACATTTCCTTTAGAGGTAAACTCCGGCGACAGCCCCAATGGGCTTCACCTGTGATCTACTAAACCCACAGTGAGTACTCAGAGCTATTCCACTACAGAGGTATAATTTGGCCTTAGGGCCTTAAGCAAGTTCCCCCTGCATCTCCCCAGAGCTCATGTACAGCTAGAGCCTCGTCTCCCCTTCTGTCTGCCCCAGTGACTGAACCTGTGTTTACAGTGAGGCACAGTAATCCAGTCAGAGTAAAACAGTCCCGGGCAAGGGAGTGGGGGGCTGAGTTCCAGCTTAACTACTCTAACCGGGGAATCGTTTGGTAAGAGGAACACAATGGAAATATCCCTCCATTTGGCATCTTTCTCCCCCTCCCCCCTATCCCCAGTGGGGCAGGATAATTATAATAGGAATGGGGGACGTTAATTATTCATGCAAGTTCGTACTGGGACTCTTTGCTTCCGCAATAATTGAATAGTCAAGTTGACGAAAAAGTATAGTTGCATAGAAATGTAATTATGCCAGAAACATAACTTAGTGGGGGCTAATAAATGGTACCGTCCTACAGAGGCCGCTAATCACCTAATTTGCATCAACTATGTTCTGTTCTGTCCGGCCACGTTAATCTATAAAGAAAGGTTGAACCTGTAGAACCTGAACCCTTACCACAGAAAAGATACAAAATGAATAAGAAAATATGAGGGTTGAAAAACAGCACATCAGGTATAGGTTAAAAGCATCAGATACATGCTGAGAGGATACCAAAATGTAACGACTCGGTGGCCACCCAATTTGGGAAGAATTATTGCTGGAAATTTCCATACATTTATTCATTTACAGTATATTGTGATAACCATCATTATTGTGAACACTCTTCATGCTTGCCATGATCATACTTTCAGCCTCCGGAGTAGGGAGATGATAAAGGTGGCGGTAAAATAAATGGTGATGAAGTAAGTGGAGGTGATGGTTATTGAGGTTGAGGTGATTGGGATTGAGGGGATGGTGAAATGTGTGGGGGTGATGAGGATGTAGATGGAGGTGCTTAGCCTTTGGGGCGGTGGTGGAGGGGATGGCACTGTGGGATGGAACTGTGGGACAACACATCCACTTGAGGTAGATTGGGGAAAACATGCCCGATGCCGTCTGTGCTCCCAAACTCTAATCACAGCACAGCATGCACTCCTGAGGCTCGGTGCACTCACACAGGCCTCTCCCCAGAGATGACCAGAAAAAACACCCAACTTCCTCTGTTTAAACACCAGAAAGACAAAACTGCTCGAGTCTTCTCCTTTCGTCAAGATTTGGTGCCGATAAGGTGGCAAGATATGTCTGTTTAGTGTTTATACAAACTCATTCACAGACAAAGGTGTACTCCAACTACACTAATCTAGTTTCGAGAGAAACACTGCAGAGCTTGCAAAGACATTATGTGTCAGTCTATAAATAAATAGATCAGGTTTTTTTATTTTCAGAGGGAGGTGAATTGCAGAACACCTTACGGTCCCTTTGAGGGAGCCAAAAATTGATCCGGATGGGCAGTAAACCTGGTGACAGGTCGTTTGTTCTCGCAGAGAGTCTATTTTGAGATAGATGTTAAAACAAGGCCTGCCTTGATCCTGCCAGACATTTTTCTTATTTCCTGGATTTTATAAATGCTGCATTACTATAATTAACTCATCGTCTCCTCGGTGGAAAAACAGACGACACAGCCCAGTCAGACACAGACTGCCACAGTCGCTTTGAGGTTCAATATCCTGCGACATTAGAATATCTCGGAGCAACAATCACTCAAATGGATAAAGAAAAAGCAGCAGCGATTGGTGTTCAGGCAACAAGACGTGAATATATCAGATTGGATAAACACACACAACCCCTCCCCCAGACAAAGCAGGAGGAGAGTGGGTGAGCCGCGTGGGGAGGGGAGGGAACCAAGGACCAATGACCTTGCGTTCTGTGTCCTTAGATCCAATCAAGTTTTTTCTGGGTCTTTGTCTCTTCAGATGCGCTGCCAGACATCAGTCTTAATCACCGTCATCCAACTAGTACAGCATGGAGCTGCTAATCCTGATCCCCTCTCTTCATGCAGGATGGAACAAATCCTAACCGTCACACTATATGGCATGTGTGCGTGTGTTTTTATTTCTGGAGTAACTCAGTCACTGGCATACAATCCATAAGCCATTGCTCACACCAGTCTGCCAAAAAACTAAACAGGGAGGCCCCATTCCCATCCAATCTCTCTCCCTCTACTTCTATCTCTCTCTCTCTCTGACTACTCTTATTTCGCTCTCAAGGCTTTTAAAGAATTGCATTATTCCTGGGGGAGTGCGGTATTCCCTCCTCCAGTGGTCTCACAAGCCAAGAAGCATTAACGGCTGTATTGATTTAGTGCTTTATTACCTCATATCTACTCACATCATCCGTGCACACCCAACCACTCTAAGGCCCACACTATTACCTATAAAATAACCTGGAGAACGGTTTGAATGGAAACCTTGAGGCACAAGGACAATATCGGCCCTTCCAAGGTGACGCGTCAGCCCAGAAAGCGGGGAACTCCCCCGTTTATCTTTTCGAACAAGCATGTATAAGGGGCCAGTATGCATTTTGTATGAGTGTGGCACGCATGCGAGCATCCTCAGTGGGTCGATTGACCGCCAGACGGAACATCCCGCTGTTTGCTCCACAATGCGTACCGGTACATTTTGCCCGGGACTCAATCCTGGTGGTCTATTTCGGGGCTCGTCTATAAGTCATGGTTCAGGTACGACAAGGAGCCGTCTTTTTTCTCTTTAACGATGGGGTTTCTATTTTGTCCGAATGCGATTGAATATGATAGAGGGTTTGCGTGCGTCCATCACCTCTCTCGCTTGCTCTTAAATTTCATCTTATGAACTTATATCTGCACAACAAAAAGCACGCGCACACATTAGGGACAAACATTAGCGCATCCAAGCTATTCAAAGGAGCCATATGCCACCACAGCCCAGAGACAAACAACATAATGAAACAAGATTTTAAATCATCTCCCCAAACTTCACCAAGAACCCCTGGAACGTCAAAGCGTTGTCTGATGCTTTCCAACAACCGATGATGAATGGCCCGAGAACCGAGAGCAGACACAGACTTGAAGAGATTTGGACGGTGGAGCTACATGGGGTAAATCACAGAGGGATCAATAGGCCCGGTCTCACACACACAGAGGTAAAGCAGCGTAGCAAGACCACACACACACACACACACACACACACACACACACACACACACACACACACACACACACACACACACACACACACACACACACACACACACACACACACACACACACACACACACACACACACACACAGAAGTATGAGCATGGCTATGTAGCATGCTAGTGCTTCGGTCTTGTCACCCCATCACTCAGATATAAATACAGCCGAACGGACATGCCTGTCAGGCCTCACACTACGGGTAGCTAATAAACTACCTGTCCTCCTGAATAATAAAGGCTACACTAGCTGCAAGCATCACTGGGCCTACCGTGGTGAACTCTTCTGCGTCCCTGAGCCAGCCTGAAGAGACCATTGGAGGAAAAAGAAGCGCATGATAAATAAGAACAGTTTTGGGTTGACTTTCCAAAAATCTAAAAAAAGATCTTTGGTTGAAGGCTTACGTCAAAGCTCTAGGGACGTGGCTGAACTGACCAACATGTAATGGGGGGAAAGAAGCATAAACATGTTAGACCAGATTGTTAGTTCACCAACACGCCCTATAATATAAAGACTTGAACCTGCAGCGGAGTTTCATTAATTGGCAACCATAAGGCCCATGTTAAAGCCCGGAACATTACTGTCCTTGCTCTGAAAGATGCTGTGGCCAGACAATGTATATTTGGAATGGATATTAATGCAGTGTGGGCACCCCGTCTCCATAGAGCCATGCCTAGCAGGCTCCACATCCACAATGAATGCGATGCAACTCTTTTTTCCCTAGGCATAAACGTGGGGGTGGACTATTCCATTCTGTTCCCCCTCCCCACGCCTATCAATTACAGTGCATAGGTTGCATATGGTTGCCGTGTCCTTGGCAACCATAGAAGGGCAAAGCCAGACCGAACCTCCCTCTTTATACTAAATCACTGCCGCCATGGCAATGACCTGACTTTTTCCACATCGTTTGAATGTACAATTATCTTCTCGTCAACTAGGCATTCCACCCCCGATTGTGAATGCTTATTGGCCAACACACATCGGCCCTCAATCACATAAACAACCAATTAGAGCAGACCTTGAATAATCCATCCCCTGCCTCAATAAATGAGGGGGATAGGGGATACTCGGATCGCTCATACACACATTGAGCCAGGTTGAAACCATTGTCAGGACAGTACATCCAGGGTTATAAGGAAGGAATGCCACTAATGGAAATGGAAGCCGTGCGAGACGAACCGGCAGTTTCTTCTCCCTCATATCGATTGGCTCGGCCTCCTGCATGCAAAAACATGCATGACTGATGCTGCTGTCCGCCTAATCCCCCCTAACCCATACCCCAACACTCCGCCCTGAAAATACCCCCCCCCCCCCCCCCCCATCGAGTGCCGTTTACTCATAAGTGAGGACATAACGATTCATTACGCCGTGGAACGCATCTGAATTCTGAAATGCTCCTGGGGAAGCAGAAAATGGAAGAAGAAATTGCTTGGTGTGGCATACGACTGGGGACAGTACCGTGGGCTGCTCCAATCACCACTTTAGTAGCATTACCATTTCTTGGACCTTCCCTTGCCTGAAATATTATGGAAAGGAAATCATCTAGAAATCAGTGTGTGGTAGACCAATACCTCTGTGGTTAGCATGTGTGCCGCGTTGGAAATTCCACGAGCACGCATTTTCTATTTCATGCTTGGACCAAAACTTTGTTTAAGAGAGCTCCCAGGTCGTGGCTGTGAAAGAATGGACAGTAAAAGTAAGGCACTGACTGCAGTGCTTGATATTTCAAACTAAGCCAAACTTGATTATCTTGACTTGAATCAGAGATAAAAATGAAGGAGAATGGACGCCGCAAGGAATCCCCTGTTGCCCTGCTCGCTATATCGTGTGTATTAAGATCCACATTATCTTAAATGCATAGTGACAGTGGGGGGGGGAAAGATATATACAAGGAGCGCCGACGTCCAGAACTTGGATCGCATCCCATTACTTTAGATCAACAAGCTTGCCCCACACACACACACACACACACACACACACACACACACACACACACACACACACACACACACACACACACACACACACACACACACACACACACACACACACACACACACACACACACACACACACACACACACACACACACACACACGCGGCTGACAGCGATGAAGCTTGCCAGACAGTTTTGCTAGTATCCGAGACGAAAAGCTACAGCCAACCGGCAGGAATTACCATAGAGATCTCTGGCCTTGGATGAGTCCACGCAGCCTGCTGATGCTCTCTGACCTGATGCAATGTCTATGTGAAAAAGTTAAATATGTTCCTGTGTGTTTTGGTTTATTCATATGCAGAATTAGGTCCACCAAATGTACATTGTTTTTGGAAAAAAGGACTCAATTACATGCTAGAAATGCCCAATCCATTTACCTTGGATAACAAATGATGATCTTATGTATTTCTGGCCATTAACTCAGCCCTATACAGACTCCATAAGTGAAAGAAAGAAAACGGAATAATGACATAAGAGCAGGGAAAGGTAAGCTTACACACCAGGTACAGTGCTTGGCAGTGATCACAGAGAACACTTTTCTTGTTACCTTGAAATAGCCTACACCTCAGCAGAAACTTCTTTCCGCTCAGCTTTACTGAAGCTAAAGGCCACTGTACATAATGGTCTAGACTGGAAAAAACACTTTATAAAACACCAAAATAACCACAGCAAAATCCATGGTCCCAAAGAGCAAATAGAACATTTTCCACAGAAGGAACACAATCCTCCTAGCTTACATCACAACCATTTGGCCATGATGGCACACATTTGGAAAACACCATTACTTTGATTGTTGGTTTTACAAAATGGCCACAACAGGCGAGTACAAAACAAGGGAGTGCTATAAGAATGAGGATCAGCTGCTGATGCAGGGTTGTTTTACGGACGAGTGGACAAGTCGAGTGTACTGTCTCGTCGTTTGGCCGGATAGCTGTTTGTAATGGCCTCGAGCACTGACACGCAGCAGATAGCCAGAGACAAGGATGCTGAGGTGAGAGGAAGAGAAAATGGGGCTGGCTGTCTGCCTGTCAGCAACATTGCTTAATTACAGCGATAGGCTTTCAACAGGCATCCTTCCTGACATTAATCCCCAGGAATTCCCTAAGAGAATCCTTTACTGTAGTGGCAACAGTAGTCGTAAATTAATGCTTAAATCCCCTCCTGTTGGTCCAACTTTAGAAAGAGTTGTTTGTTGTTGAACAAATTACTTTTGTTGTTATTAACGTGAGGGATATTAAGACCATTAAAGAAAATCTCTCTCTTTTATTTCTGGTGTGATAGAGAACATTAGTCAATAGAAAAATGGAAACAACATAACACTAGAATACGACTTTCTACCATAGATAATGATAAACTGGACTGGCTTAATAATCAACCTGAGTGGACACTCCCTCTGGGTAGGGCTTATTCAGGTGTGTGATCATTAACAGGTGGGCCTGTTACATATAACTAAGTAGTTAAGGCCTATACTGAAAACAAAGTAAATAGAGCTCTACTTTTACTGCAGATAGGCAGCCCAATATATGGGATTAAAATGTACTTGTTTTGACTATACGTAGCGGTGTTTTGAGTAGCAACAAATGGCATTTGGTGTTTGTTGAGTAAACGTTATCCCATCCCCACCGGAAACGGGACATTCAGCATTGATAAAGTGATTGGACGAGACGATTCCCCCATCCCCCCTAGTTTAAACACCATGCCCGGGCCCAGACTGCCGAAGACGTCCACCTGTATGACCTTCGCATGGCGACCAGTGACATTGTCATCGGATCATGTGGTGCACTAAGGACACGCGATCACTAGGCAACCGGTTATTGAGAGCAGAGCACAGACATCCATGATACACGATGGGGAGGTCAAACAGGCCTCCTCGTGTATTCAGCAGTAACGTTGATCGGGAATAAACTGCAAAATACCACCCAAAAATACCTTATTGTAACGGCTTTTTTGTCGGTTTTCCTCACAAGTATGATAAACTGCGGTCTATGGAGATATACGTGTTTGACATCGTGGGGAAGCCCCACCAAATCCAACCGACGGAATGTAACCGTGGTAACTAACTCGTAAATCGAGCGGGAGAAAAACGTTCCATAAACTAACAGCAACACGGCGAGAGCCGCAGACAACATTTGGCACGAGCGTGAGAATGTCTTGTCGCATCACAGCGAGGATGAGCAACAGAACAGACCTGTACACTTCACTTGTTACGGAGTGGCAAAGCTTCGTGTTTGGACCTGTTCACCTGCGCTTCACGGATAAAATGTCTTCTTTATCGTTTCCAACGACGAAGTACGATGTTTATTTACAATATAGGGGTTCTACCATCTCTCTGACCGGATTATAACGTGGAAAACCGCCGACTAGGAAACAGCGACACGGGGATTATCTACCATCGTACACATCTGTCAGTGGAAACAACAGTTATTGTGTAGCGAAATAAATGTGTTCGACTTACCGCCGTTATGAATTCAGTACCTTTTAGATCCAAGTAGTTCCTTTACACAAGGCGTAACGTTTGTTGTACTGTGAACTGGCCCTTGTTAATATAACCGTCTGCTTCTTCTCCCCCACAACTAGTATTTCGATGACACTCTGGGCGGAACTACACACTGCGTCCTAGACATTACGAAGGACAAGGAAGCAGCCAATGCGAGGAGGGCGCACAGATCCACTCCAACGCCCCCAAGAGGTTATACTGTGCTGTCGCCGTAATACAAATACTTTGATATTTATTAGTAGGTTAACACTATTTTGTGGTGCTGAAATGGAGCGATCGACATTGTGGTTATTCACATCACACAAACATATATACATATATCATACACATATATACAGTGTGCGAAATACCCGTCAATATTCGGGGGGTCCCACCCCCCGATTGAAAATATATTTTGGATACGTTTTAATATTAGTTAAGATTTATATTTACCCACATACAAATACATTTGGACAGTTGCCTTCCAATGAGAAAGTGAACGAGTCACTGGAAAGAATGGGCCAAAGAAATATTGTCCACACAACAGTTGACTATTAATAACAATGAGTTTATTTACCAGGAAATTCTGTTTGCATTGTTTAACATAGCTCCTGCATCCAAGCCATACATTTACAGTACAGTAGCATACAATATTATCCTTTCAAGGAGACTGTATTAATACAAAGATCCCTAGAAGGGCACACATTTTTATGACATATTTACAAAGAATACAAAACACAGAAAAATTGACAGTGAAATGGAATTTAGGAAGCAAAACAATATACATCAGCAGAGTAGTATGTGTCACCAACAACAGAGCAAGAGGCGAGGCCAAGATCAGAAGAGACAACTCCACTTACATGTCATAAGGTCATAGGTCATGTGCTACAGCAACAATGATGCAGAAGCCAATGGGAGTAAAGTGATAGATAAAGAGACAAATACATAAATATGAACTCATTGTAAAGAAAACAGGAATACTTGAGAAAAGACAAAACAAATAACCATTAAAAAATATATAATTCCAAGCCAATTTGCTTCTGTGTCCAGACTACAATACTATCACAGTGTAGAATAAAACTAACCCTTACACAGGTCAAAAACATGAGATTACTGATAATATTACTTATATAGTAATATAGTACTATTGTGTAACACATATTTCTTCAAGTTGCCTTCCATCCAGAATAATAGCAAACAGAAGAGATTAATGCACAGTATGACATGACAGGCAAACCCAACAGGATTGTTTAATATTGAGAGAAAACCAAAAGACACTAAAACCAAAACGATGATCACATTTTCAAGAGGTTTTTTTGTGATTGGTGTAGACTGGTTGGACAGCTCTGATGAGATCTTTGAATATAAAGCTTTTGTGTTTAAAGCACTGTATGCCCAGACTCACCAGAGGCAGACTTCCAACTGCCGCGGAGACAAGGAAAGGCATTTCGTAGGGTCTGAAGTCGTACGAGAACCATAAAGGGTGTTGGAACCTGGCTTCGTGGATGTGCACAAAATGCACTTTAGAGGTTACTTTTTGTGTTTGATCCTGAAACATGATGCTTGCTCGCAGCACATGTTCACAAACTATACGTTTCGTGAACCCTGTAGCGATGGGGACCCCTCCATACATAACATTTTTCCTCTCAAACCAGGAAGGGAACAGCAGCGGTTATGTCACAAGGAAAGCGCCAGGCACCCCCTCTCTCTCTCTCTCTCTCTCACCCCCTTTCTTCCAACCTAGGACCGCAAGAGGTATCCACTAGGGCTTCTTCATCTCTGCATTGTGGCTGCTGTGTGTAGAGGCTATGGCCTAAATGCTGCTCTCTGGCACCCTCATGTGGAGCTCCAGAGGGCGATCTGCTGCACCTTGCCCAACTCAGTCAACAGCTTCTTCATGCGATGCTTGAGCTGAGGCAGACGGGCCAGTGGGTCTGGGGGTTCCAGCTCCCCTGTGTAGTCCAGCCAGCTCTCCAGCACTGAGGGGATCGACACAGGACTTTAGGCATCATCAAATCAAACACACGAGCCAGTACCGTCGACAGCCCTCCTCAACTACAGAGGACACCGTGGGGTTTTCCAGGCATCGGTTCCATCTCATTAAGAAGATGGAGGCGTTGTTTACACCTAGCTTGGCACACCTGTACTCTTGGCTTCAGCCTTCCTCATTATGTAATTTCAAAGAAAAACATGGCCGCTTGTTATGCACTACTGAACTCACCGTCCAGCTCCTTCTCGACAAAGTCCATTCTGTGTGCGACATCGTCCTGGACAGAGTCTATGTGGTCCAGCAGGTTGAGGTGCCACTGCTGCTGCTGCCTGCTATCGTCTGGGCCCCCGGCACCACACTCCTCCTTTACCTCCGCCTGCGCTCGCTTGATCTGGGTGGAGCCCTTTGAAGAAGGCAAGACAAGCTATTAAACCCAGATGGAAAATGCTGACGTCCCAGCAGCAGAAGAACAGTACAGTTATAATAAAAACGGATTCAATGTTGAATTCCCTTCACTATAAGAATATAACAAAAAAAAGTCATTAAATAATTCAAAATGAAATAACAATTAAAAATGTAAATATTCTTGAAAGCAGATTATCGAATAAAGAAAAGGTTAAAGTATCGAATTTTAAAAAGTGTCTAGATTATTGTCCTTTTCTGGTGAAAGGGAATCTTGCGGAGGGATAGAGATATAGGGAGTCATGGATGGTCGAATAGGTCATAAAATACGATATCCGAAACTTGACGGCGTATGTTAAGGTGAACACATTCAGAATGATGTCAAATTTCTGCTCAATTCTTGAGACCATATTTTTCTCCTTCCCAGTATCCTTTGTGCTGTGATAAAATGTTGGTTGTCATTTTCATTTTGAGTGATCAAAAAACCTAATATCAAAATGTCTCCTATTTTTTCAGTTTTAATGCCTTATCGCGCAGATGTGTCCGAGCCCGATCCGGACCCGAGCATCATTTCTAAATATTTCAGTTGATTAAAACTTGACTAAGATACCTTGGGTTCTCTTTTGACTAAAATTACGAGTGAATGACTAAATATGAATAAAACTAACATTTGGCACAAGACTAAATTAAAAATAGAAGACAAAATTAACACCAGACGGGTAAAGAAAAACAGATCTTGATCTGTGGCATTACAGCCAGCCATGCCACACCCAATGTCCCCTGAGCCTTTTCAATTAAATGAGACGTCTATCTTTTTTACACCCAGATGGGAATTCTGGGTGTCTCAGCAGAAAGTATAAAATAATAAAAAAACGTCAGCAGCTCGCCACGGCTCATGTCCTCGTCGTACATCCATCCATCCATCATAAAGAAGAACTAAGAGCCTAAGACGGCGTCTTGAAGCCCTACCTTCATGACGGCGGGCAGGGCCTTAGTCCGGCCCGTGTCCAGCAGGCCTCCGTAGCGCTGCTCCCTCTCCAGCAGGTCCTCGGTGCTCCTCATGCTGTCCTCCAGCTCCGAGCCCTGCCTCGTCTCCACTACCAGCCGCTGCTCCACCGCCGGGTAGTACGCCCGGGGCTTCTGGTAGCAGTGCTCGCTGAGGATGTACGAGTCCTGGAAGGAGATGTAGCGGGGCGACGAGGCCACCGAGCAGGTCGACGAGTTGGTCGAGGAGGCGGTGGTGCCACCCCGGCTCAGCTTCTCCAGGGCGTTGGACATCAGCAGCTCGCCACGGCTCATGTCCTCGTCGGGCGTGCCCGGGTACGAGTCGTAGGGCTTGCGGGGCCCCTGCTTCCAGGGCTGCCGCCAGAGACGCAGGTCCGACTGGGTCTTGCTCCTGAGGGAGGCAAAGCGAAGGTTAGCCCACTATGCAGAGCACTGCAATAGGGTTGCTGTGGTACAATTGACTGTAGTAATACAGGAGAAACCCTTCAATATGTAAAGGGTTGTGCCTGAAGATTTGATGTGGACACTCGCACGTTATTATTGTCCTTTATCCATTATGCTTTGTACAACATTTCTCCAGTCATATCTTACAGTGATTGACTCAAAAGTAAAATACACTTCTCTTGTTGAGGTTTCTATGTAGATATATGCACGAGTCACATCCACAATGTGGATAAAAAAACAATGGGTTATTTGAGTGTGGCATTTTCCCTTTGCGTGGGCCCCTGCGAGGTCGACAGCATCCCCCTGCAACCCGTTTGTTATGCGTAAACCAGAAGTGCCTGTCCACCACGAGGGGCTGGATGCTGCGCAGCGTCACTCACTGCAGGACGCCCATCTTGAGTTGCAGGCCGCTGAGAACCTGCAGCACGTGGTGTACGTCCCCCAGCAGCTGGTGGGTGGCCGTGATCTTCTTGGCGTTCTGGTGGGAGTAGTTCTCCGCCAGGGACGACAGGCCGTACATGTGACCGCTGCTCAGCCAATCGCGGTCGTACCAGTAGCGCAGGCTCTGCCGCTGACCTGTGACACAATGGAAAAACAGCCAAGATTCAATAAAAGTATCCACACGGTAAAAGTACCGGCACCATTTAATTATCTGTCGTCACATTTTTCTCTTTTACAACATGCCCATTATATTATATGATATGATGTGCCAGATATATTTCCTAGAGGGCTTGTAGATAGTGATATCACATCACAATGCCCGCCTGGATTTCTGTATATGAGCATTGGACTGTTGATGTTTTGTAATTTCTTAGTAATTAATTGTGAAATTATCATGTCATTTTGGGGAGAAATTGTCGTTTTTGAAACGTTCAAAACATTTCTCATGGAAGACATGGCAAAATAACGTTTACGTTAATTTAGGATTTTACACTACTGCATCTCGAGTCATCACAAAATTGCAGTATCAGCAACAGAAAATCCCATGATGCATTCTGATGTACAAGCCCTATACAGACATTACACCCATATAAACCCCAAGGCAGGACTATGGTTGCCAAAGCTGGGTGCACCATCACCGCTCAGTGGCCATAATGACTAGTAAACACTGGTAAAATGTTGCCTAAATACTCTGACTTTAAGAGTTGCTCTTGAACCCTTAGGCAGCTCGCCAACATAATACATTCATTAATCATTCATTAATCATAAATAATCATTAATTCAAGTTCTTGCATCAGTTGGTTATATTACAGGGTGTATGATGTCCCTTACCTGGTGGGTCTCTGCAGATATAGCAGGCGTATTTATCCGGAACATTCTCTTCCAGTAGGCCCATGCAGGTGCCATGCTGCCAGCACAGACACTCCTCACACTAAACAGAACAAAAATAAATTAGCCTAGCTCAAGGTTCAACCAACATTCTAACCTTTCAAATAGGTCCATTGGTTTCAATCTCTCCAACAGACGACATTTTTTTACATTTGGCTTGTAAAGGCTGAATGAGAACAGTTTAATACCCAGGCCGAACAGGAAGAGGTGTTTGAGGGAGTGAGTGACAAAATGGCTAGAATACATATTAACATTTTTTTGGTTTCACTTCCTCAGTTACCATTTCAGAGAAAAGCCGCACCACACACCCACCCACACAAGTTGTTGCTTTGCATGCTAATTGTGGTTATCTAGCCCAACTCAATACATCAGGAGTTGACACGTTTCACATGCAAGGTAACCTCACCTGGATCATGAAGTCGTTCTCCTCCTCCACCTCACACACGCACCGCACGATCTCCTGGTCGCTCGTATCCAAGGCAACCGAGTCCACGCTGAGGGGTGGGCTGGTGACGTCCAGGTCTACCCCGATGTCATCGTCACTCCACCCACAGCTGTCCGTGGACCAATCGCTGAGGCTGTCCTCGTCTAGAGCACAGGGTCAAAGGCCAATCAACCACCGGACGCAGGCGTGGAGCCAGAATAGACCGTTGACATCTTTATCTGACCCCACTTAAATGTCCAGGCTGATTACTTTCCTGCTCTATACAGAGCCTGTTCCAGGTGTACCCTAATGTGCTCGGTCAGAGGTTCAACGGGGGGGGGGGGGGGGGGGGGCGCGAAATACAGCATAGAGCAAGCAAGAGGTAAAGCACAGGACACCTTGTGTCCTGGATTCAATAAACCAACCAAATGGAGCAAATCCTTTATCTGCAACCTTGGTCTCATGGAAAGCATGTAAATGCAGGGTCAAATTGAGGATGACTTGGTTGATGAATTGAATCCTGGTTGAAAGGATGAAAGAGGGACAAAGGCACACACACACACACACACACACACTCGTAAAGATACCCACCATCCACATGTATCTGCTCAGATTGGCCGTATCCAGGCCTGCTGGTGTAGGCCTCAGGCTTGTGATTGTGTGAGAGGGGGAATTTGAGGGGCAAATTCAATTTGGACTGGAGAGCCAATACTGAGATGTCAATATTCTCCTCACTACCAGTGTATTCTGTTAAAGCAGGGAAGGGAGGGAGGGAGGAGTGGGAAGCAAATGCAGAACAGAAGGTCAATTTTGGAAAATGCCAGGTAATTGGTTGATCGAGGCGATGGAGACTGTGGCAAAGAAAACACAAACGACGAGAGAACACGACACTTCTGTGGCACGACCAATTGGTGTGGGGCGACATTACAAACGTTAAAGAACTGTGCAAAATAAACTGCATCAAAACGGGTCAACATAACTACTCCCTACAGGGAACTATGATAGAGAGAAAGAATCTGTATTCAGGATGCTTAGTGCTTTATCAGGCATTAGCAAATTAACAAAGAGTTGCTTGGCATCTGTGCACATCAGAAAAACTCTGAAGAAAGAGAAAGCTATGCGAGCCATGTGCCAAAGATCACGAGTGGATAGGATACATCAAAAGGAAGAGGAGGAGACCTTTTCCTCAAAGCCCTGTATGCTTCCCAGCCTTGCCGTGCCACACAGGAGGGGAATGTACATGCAGATATGACACACACACACACACACACACACACACACACACACACACACACACACACACACACACACACACACACACACACACACACACACACACACACACACACACACACACACACACACACACACACACACACACACACACACACACACACACACACTCCATGATGACATCACCCCGACCCACCCTCTTACCAGACTTGGATCGCTTCTTCTTCTTTCTCTTCTTCAGTTTGATGCGAAGGAAGTCTTTCTGCTTGGGCTTGTCTTTTATTCTCTCTTTGACGGTTGATGCTTAAGAGAAAAACAGGCCAAATGTGAGTCTTTCAGATATTTTACACAAATATACCACGCCCTTTCCATTTAATTATATAAATGATCTTCCCCAGCATATCTACAGTCCACAGGGCTGCGTTAATATGGCTGTGTTAATAACCCTCTCCGACGCCCTATCCACTCACCAATGTCAAAGACACTCTTGTCCACATCCTTGTGCTGTTGGCAGCCATTCCTCTCTAGCTGATTCTCCTTGCATTTCTCCCTTAGCAGCGCCCTTTGTGAGCACTGGCTGTTGACAGCAGGGGGCGCTGACGTGCGCCTACTGCCCGGAGCCACAGCCCTGGCCTCACTGCGGGACGGAGTGGTAGCAGCAACAGGATCTACAGAAATCAGGAGAAATATTGGCCCACTTTTATTACATAGAAACACTACGATTTAGGGTTTGAACGGTGGTTTTATATTGTTTGGGCAATTTGTTGCCTTTATTTATAAGAGTGGGAAAAGGGAATGACCACTGTCTGGTATGTAACCAGGGTCGCTACCAAGAATTTCTGCCTATCTGGGTGACAGACTGCCAGGGTGAGCCAAGTTCAGCCTTCAATGTTACCCTTGAATTAATGAGGCTTTGTCCTAGGCATGCGTTCACTAATATACGTACGTCATCAACAACTAACATAAGCATGCTACCAAACAACCCAACGTTCCCTTTATCGAATGAATGATTGTTTATAGCAACACACAGAGACACACGCAGACACACAGGACTCACGCATGGTGGCAGAGATGGTGCGCCGCCTCTTGGGGCTCTCGGGGGCGGCCGGCTTGTCGGTGCCCCTGGTCTGGACGCTTCTGGTGGGGCTGACGTCCTCCTCCATGGGCTGGTCCTCTCCGTGGTAGTACTTCATGTGGTAGTGCAGGAGCTTGGCCTTGCGGAAGGACTTGGTGCAGCCGGGAGAGCTGCACTTGAAGGGGTTGTGGTCCAGGTTGATGGACAGGACGGGCGAGGGCTGGTTTTTGATCACCCTGTATACTGGAGAGAGATGGGACGCCCGGTATTTAAATACATGGGAGTCAGGGGGGGGGGAAAAGAGAGAGAGAGACAGAGAGAGACAGAGAGACACGCTGGGCCGATGCCGACGTGCTGCATCTCCTTACGCATCTCGGGAATATTGTACAAAATCTATTTTTGGTGCAACATACGAGTGAGCTAGATGGGTGACATAAAACGTTGCATGGATAAACACTCACGTGGTTCTCTGCTGAAGCGATTGGGGTTGTGGAATCCTTGCTTTCTCACAGCTGAGACAGAAGTATAAAAAAATGCATTATTCAACAAAGACAGAATAGGGGGCCATGTGTTGAAAAAAGCCGTTTAAGAGCCAAGGCATACCGATCTGCTCTCATAGTCGCCACTTCACACCAAGACGTTTTAATATTCCTGTTAAGCCACACCCCCACACGACACTTACGTTTGACAGGCTGGGGGGGAGGAACCTCGGCTGGCGGCTTCGAGTTCTCCGACTGGCTGCTGGGCTTGTGCCCCGCATCGTCGTTGCTTTCCGCGGTCGTCATGGCGACGCACACCGGCTCTCCCCGCGCCGACGTCCCATTGGTCGTCTCCGAGTATGGCTTTGTGTCCCCCGTGTATGGCTTGCATCCGTTTATTTCCCTCTCCTCAATCTCTTCCTTCTTCACCACTCCATTCATCAGACAGCTTTCGGTTTCTTCTTCCTTTACCACCTTAACGTCCTTAACGTCCTTAACGTCCTTATCTTCCTCTTCTTTCTCCAGCTTAACTCCATTGGTGAGCGCCGCCTTTGCCTTCGCCGCCGCGGCCGCTGCGTCTGCAGGTCTGTTCTGGTGGCTGTGTGGGCGCGGAGCCCCCTGCGGCTCCCGCTTGATGGCGGACCCTCGCACCTTGCCCGTCCCCCCGTGGCCGTCCTTAGTCTTGCCCTCCCAGGCGTCCTGGTCCTCGTCTCCCTCCTCCTCCTCGTCCTCCTCGCTACCGGTGCTGCTGCCCTCCTCGTCCTGGTCCGAGGTGCTGCGGCGCGGCCTCTTGTTCTTTGGGCAGCCGTTCTCTGGAGGGCGCCGCTCTCGGCCGTTCTGGACCTTTCTCGAGACGTTGCCAGACCGCCCCCCACCCTTCTGGTCGCCAGAGATACGAACACAGGAATACCATGAAAAAGACACGTCGGTGTACCCTCTGGGTATGATCGGTACATCCTGATACAGATCCTTACGTTAAATTGTACGACAGATGACGATACATTAGAACAACACCACTGGTTCGTTCATTAATGCATAAGAACTCACTGGTGCACTTCTAGATGGATCCATAATGGCTACATCGCATTAATATGAGAGAATTTTGTCAAAATCAAGGAGACCCATAATTAACTGCTGTACTAAACACTAAATTGCAAACTGAATGAACATGTTAACGTAAAGGCAGTCAATGTATCTTAATAAAAAATGTAATTAGCCAGGATTTTTGTTGAACTCCCCCCCCCCCTCTCAGAGTACACATGTTACGAAGAATGGGAAGTTGGCGGTCCATTGAATTTCATTCTATTCCAAACGAGTGTTTAGCATCGCCCATAGCTGAATCTTTGGTTTGTCCAAAACAAATAACCACATTAAAACTGCTCTCACACTGAAGTTATCTCCAATAGGGCCCTCAAAGTAACAAACCGTTAAAGAGCACCTAGTATGCTTTTTTGACTTTTATGACCTATAAACGTTGTTATAATGATTTATAGTCATGTTTAATCATACCAAAGTGTCAAATAATGACGTACATGCATTTAGACGTATTCCCTGCTGAGACTGGGGTGGCTGTGCAGAGCACTAAACACTAGGGACGCCGGTCGCCATTCACTTGATCAAATTTCCGGGAATTATCTATGCAGAACAATCGGGATTTTCCATGTATGGTAATGCCGCAACATGCTCTTCCGGAAGGTAACCAATCACAACGGAGTGGGGTTGGCAGGAGGGGGGCGAGGGGACGGAGAAGGACGAAGCCGAGTGTTTTTTGTGCTGTGATTCATGTCAGGCTTCTCTATAGGAGTCATTAATAAGAAATTAAGACCAGAAAAGTAGTATAATAGGAGATCTTTAAGATTGGATTCTGTCTTTACACGCCACGGCACATGCTAACAGACGAAGAAGCAGAGTTTGAATTATCGAATGTTAAATAAACATGACCAAGGTGGTTAAATTCACTCAGAATTAGCACATCGTTAGCACTCAGAATTGTTAGTGCCCCAATTGCTTATGTCATGAGCAACTCAAGTGGCGTGTAAACACAGAACCAAAACTTTTAGGTTTGTTTGTTCGTGGGCACTATTTTTAACCACTTCCAAGCCAGGGCAGTACATAGGTGGTTAATGTGTTGGACAAAACAAAAGATGGATGGGAGATGATAAACTCTTGTTTGGAAGAGAATGGATGTCACTGTCAGACCACCGGCCCAATTTTGAAACGCAGGAACACCATGATAGGGCGAGTGGAAAAAGGAAAATCCCTGCTGATTTAGGAATGTACACATCGACTATGGCAACAATTCACATGGATCTTAGAAAATGGGACATATCCCTTTAAGTGACCACTGAATGCATGTCCTAGAATAATATATTCTGCAGCAGCAGTAGTAACTGCTATACAGTTATTCCAGCATCATATATACAGTTATTCATTTTTACAACAAACCGTTTCAGTTTACCTCTTTAACAAAGGGCTTCACATGGATCTCCTTCACATTCTGAATCACCCCATCATAAAACTTCACGGTGTAGGAGGCTGCGGGCAACAAAGTCAAATCAATACGCTGCACACCTCCATGTAACAGCTCAGTGTTCGAGATGCTGCCATTTTGCTTGCATGTTAGGGGAACCCACCATCTTTGTTGACAGCCAGGACCTTAGCTGGGTAGAAGCGGCAATCTGACCAGCTTGCCAACACCTTTTCATTAACGTTAAACCCCTGGAAATAGGACAGATGGGAAATTGAAGAGGGTTATTGGAGAATGTTCCATAAAACGTGATTGAAGACACGAGGGCTCAAAATCCCCTTTAATAGACAGCCCAACACAATCTGTCAACACAAAAAAACATGGGTACGGCAGTATTGAAAAGGACAAAGTGTTCCATCTCCACACTTACCTAGGTTGCCCTCTATCTACCAAAATATCCCTATTACAAACAAAAGTGTCTTATCTGCCCATTTCCTGGTTAAGATCAGAGAATAATCAATGTCAAGAATACTCTGCTGGACACTTGACACTAACAGACCATGGTCCAAAGGCCTAGGGCTGTCACGGTTGAGGAATTTTCACCGCGGTGAAGACAGGGGGCGCAATATCGCGGTATGCGATATTATTGCAAATTTTTTTTTTTTTTTAAAAAGGTTATTAAAAAAAAGACGAGGCAATTTTATAGCCTAACACTTCTTATTTATTGAATGCAGATCAAAGGGCGGTAACGGCACAGATGCAAGTTGTTTCTCCTGATTGAACTTAAAAAGTAAATTCAGGAGAAGGCTGAACGTTTAAATGCATAAAATAAAATAAATAATAAATAAATAAAATGATTGCCCGGTTTTTTTTTTTTTAATTAAGTAGCCTATACAAAATAAGAGAAACCAGGCACTACAATTTCACATTCACACACACACACACACACACACACACACACACACACACACACACACACACACACACACACACACCCACGGCGATGATTTATAACTCGGTCGTGTCCTTGTTACGAGCAAGGAAAACCAGCATGTTAACCTTATGCGGTTTGAGAGAGGATCTGAGAGGGGTGACAACATTTCCAGCGACACTGAAAACCCTCTCGGATGGTGTGCTTGTTGCGCAAATACACATGTAGGCTACTTGCGTGCCACTTTGGAGAGCAAGGGAAATCTCTCCTGGTTGTTTCACCACCATGCCAGGGGGTTGTCATTAGAGTCGGTGGGTTCCTCCTGCAGGTAGCGAGTGAGCTCCAGGTCGGCTCTGGCTCTCTTCGGGACGGTTGCAGACGTGCTTGTCCGTGACTTCAGCAGGTCTCCGAGCGTTCTTTTTTTGGTGGGGGGTGGCACCGCTGTCTGCGCCAAGGACTCTGGCTGGTCAGAAGCTGACGCACTGGCACCGCTCTCTCTGTCTTCCGTGTCCAACATTTCATTGTTTAGCGCGCACTTTGTCTCCTCCTCCGCATACTCATCAAAATTGTTGCCCCGATATCTTGGGTCCAGCAAGCAGGACTTTGCCAAAGTTGCTTGTAGAGCAGCTGGTCTGTACTTCTCCTCGAGAACAGTGCACATCTTCCGCTTGATGTCTGAGACGGTAACCTTCCGCGAGCCGGGCATATCAAACTGTTTATTGCCCTGCCTTGGGGTGATTATTCCGTTTATTCTACTTCGCGCCGGCCAACATAATAAAACAATTCATATACTTTAATAATTAGCCTTTTTCTTATTCGTATTGCATGCTTATTAAATGTATGCTCTGTTTAATTTCATCTCCCTCGAAAAGTAGTTCCCTTTAGAACTACGGTGAATAACGTTAGCTCAACTGTAGGTAACGCGTTTCTATAGCAACCACACAAGGCTGGATCTGATCTCACTAGTTTAACAACGTAGTTGTTACATTCGTATCAAGTCAGCTTTAATGACGATCGATCAAACATGCACTCCTTGGTTTATTTTTACAACGGACCTCATGTGTGAAATGTATGTGATAGAAAACGATACAAGCGGCGTATTGATCTACTGTGCTCAGTCAGCAGCAAGTAGAACCGACAAGTCAGCGGGAAATATGTAAGGGATAATGCCCGACGAGGTGTCCATTATCAGGAATTAATGGACGACGTGGAGGCGTGAACCGTCCGACGCGAAGCGGAGGACGGTTGCCTCCGCGAAGTACACTCGTACACTCGTACACCAGGTCATATGCGGTGATCGCGATGGCCCATTATCTACCGCGGTGTGCTCTAAATATCGCGATATTTCATTTTTGCGATTATTGCGACAGCCCTACAAAGGCCTGAATCTATCACAGCCTCTACTACATAACATCAGTTTAGTCATACGACCAAACCGTAAAAAAATAAAAATAAAATCAAACCTCAAACATTTATGGCTCTAAAGCAAACTGTTTCACTGCAGTTCCGCAAATCTTGCCTATTTCCCCAAATTTTCCCAAAACATTTTCCTTCTTGGTCTCCATAACCTCAAAAGACAGCGATGCAGTTGGAGGGGATACAAACAAACACGCTCAGCCCCTTCCCAAATACACAAACAAAATTCTTCCCGGGCTGTGACTAATAGGTCACCACCATTCTGACGCAACCTTGTGCCAGAGCCAAGATATAGTACGGATACACAGCTTTGGTAGCGATTCTAAAACCCCATTTGAAGCACAGCGCAAAATGAAACATGGGGTTGCACTTACAGGCAAGGAGACGTCCTCCTTCAAGCCCCGTCGTCTGAGCTTGATCCGCTCCACTGGTCTGAGGTAGGGGCTGGTCCAGTCAAACCACTCATCATAGCGGTGGCTCCACTGTCTGTAGTGGATCAGGACCTTCTCGTCATCACAGTCTATCTTCTCTATGTTGGCAGCATACCTGGAGAAAAAAGGGACAGCACCAAGCAAACACGTGAAACTCAGAAGAGCTGTGGATAGCCCTTGGGACAGGGGAAAAGGTTATTTAAATAGGAAATGTACAGGTGAATGTATATTCAAATGGTGCGCTCGCTGTGAAGGCATCTCAATGAGGGAGTTATTTGGCCTACTAGGAGAGGGATACAGCTGAAAAAGAGCTGTATCCTTCACTGGAAAACACACCGTCCTTATTTTTTACACTTAGCAGGCTGATAACTTAAGGCCGGCCCCTGGGTGGAGAGGGTGAAAGGGGAGGAGGAAGGGGAGCGTTGGAAAACATTCCCAGGCACAATGACTCACCAGTTCTTGAGGCTGTCTCTGGCCTCAAGTTGAGCCCCCACCTCGAAGTTGATCCCTCTTCTGTTAGGGGGTGTCTTACTCATATTGCCCTCATCGATGGTAGCCTCCTGTAGATGCACACATATGCACCGGATTACAGAGTGGTCAACACTACACACAGCATGTGACCTTGCCAGTTGACTGAGAATTGCCATGCTGTGTCTAGCTTTGATTACAATGAATGCAAGCATTCTTATGTTTGAATAAGAGTGCTTTCAAAGGCACACAATGGTACTGTAACAATCAAAGTTGCACCTGGTCTGTCATTATGTTGATTTATCGAGCAAGTAGCTCCTTCCGCTTTGCAGAACGCTACAAGTTGGGGCAGATCTAAGATTAAAAAAGCTATTAGACAAAGAAACCAGCAGTGCATATGGTGAATGTCGTTTCGAGCCTAATCGTTCTCAGCAAATAAAGAGCGCAATCAACTGTTGTACGATATGTAAATGTCATGCTCCCCAAAAGATGGCCTCATGCAAAAATCATATTATAGCGGCTAAAGCGCAATAATTCTCCAGTTTTTGGCGGATGGCCCCGTCATCAACCCGCCATCAACATATACATCTCAAATATATTCATTTGCGTGGAGTAGCATCGTTATTAAACCACCTAAAATATTTCTGTGGTAAAAAGGAATGAGCGCTAGTATTTGGTTTTATTCCATCACGGTCCATTACCGGAAATCTTCGTACTACAAGGCGACCCACGTGCTTTTGGTTAGGCAATTTCTCGTCCTCATGAAACAATAGATGACAATGGTAACAGCCCTAACGGTGTTTCGTACTCGTTAAGAGCATGCATGCTTCAAGGACACGGTTAACGGAAACGATATTATATAAGGAAGGCTTTCATATCTGGTTAATAGACGACGCCGGTCTATTCCTTTGTAATTTGGAGAACAAAGTGACCCGGAATACATGATAGCCAGCCGCTATACTCCCACTCTGTGTAGCGTCCGGTCAGATCTTAACGGTGATCATTTAGATAAGGCAACTATAACCGTCGTTAGATTAGTGGAATGTTACACGTATAAGTAAAGATAAATTCATGTTTTATTGGTAGATGTACACAGAATTAAGAGCTGCTGCGCCTGCGCGATCAAACGACGCACTCAAAAGGATAGCAAGTTGTATGGCTATACACAAACGTGATAATTATTATTTAGGCAGCATAGTAGGAACCATTGTGTTCATATAGTAATGACAGTTTATTGTCCGGCGTTTAAGGAGTGGGAGGGTCGTGTTTGGTTGGCGATTTTTTTCGTCGCTACTTTAGAAACAATCAATTGGTTGCGGCGACTGAAATGGGCGGATCGGAGAGATCTCATTGGCCCACATGCTGTCATTCAGTGCGTCGCTGGGGCCTCGCGCTGCTCGCGCCCAGGCCTACTTCTTCACAGTTGGTCTTATGGAAAGCATGGAGCGCTTTAAACTTCCTTAACAGAGAACAACGAGACACACAAGCAACCCGAGAGGAGCTCCAAGCCAAATCCGACAGATGTAGAAACGTACCTAAATAAAAACACAAACTCCATAAACCAGAGCGCGTATCATGCTCGACCACGATTGTTTTGAATTCAAAGCAACCATCAACCAACCAAACCACATGCTGCATCACGTAATTCAGGTTGTTGGTGCAGTAAGAAATACATATTATTTGGTATCGCGTCGAGATGGACAAACTCGTGGGCCTTTCAAATAACGTTGGGGTTTCCTACCTTAGCTCCCACTCACTATTGGTCGATTGCGAAGTGAATTCCGCGGTATATTGCGTGCATGTACCACCGCCGCCGACTCTATCTGGCTCCGGAGCACGCAGTTGTATTTCTCTACTACCGCCACTCACCGCCGGCGCGGGTACTTTGGCGGACCAGTGCGCATGTGCGGACGTGAGAGTTCATAATCTTTATGAAAACGATCATTCTGACGATATTGGATTACTATGAGAGCGGTGCGCTACGTTATCGCTACAATTCACAAAACTTTATTTCAAGACTGACAAACCAAACCAAGTATGTCGTCGTTTTAAATAGAGAAAAATTAAATAAGTTCAACCGATGGTTTTCTCCTCCCCTATCCAACCTTTCAGTGAAAGTAAACCTAACGCAATGTTTATATTTTATAATCGTTAATAGTATAAAGTACCCTTATCTTAAATATAAATGTATTTGGACAACTGGCAAAATCTGCGATTTGAATTCCCCCATACATATTAAACGTTGCGTCGTCTACTCTTCAATGTGCGAACAGCGCCATCGTTCGTTCAACTAGTACAGTTGTTTACTCAACCTAGTTTCAGTCCTAGACAAATAAATAGTATTTCTAATATAGATAGGTATCCCATTTATTTAGATATAGATATTGAGTGCCTTAGAAAATGCCATTACTCTTCCGAGGCATCCTCTTGCTTTGCATTCTACAATATTCACAATATTTCTCCATGATCTGCGCCGTCATGGTGAATCAAATGCATAAATACAAATTGAGCAGACGATGGCGCTGTTCGCCTAATGAAGGAGCAGACTGCGCTAGCGACAGTTAAGAATAGATCAATGGGAATCGCAGATATTAAACTGTTACAAATATGAATGCAATGCAATACAGTGGCCCAAAAACCTTAATATTTAAGATGAATGTTTAAACATAACCAAGAGCATGAGGATAGCAACAACGTTATTCTAGGCTATCTCTATCTGTAATATCTATCCATCTCATTCGTTTATTTATTCTCATTTCTGCTACCTTCCCAACCCAATATTCAGCTGTGTGTAGGCCTACAGCTTGTTCAATTAACTTAGTGTTATTGATATTCTTGCATAATTTGCACTGCATTATATCTGTAAAATGCTTCTGTAACACTAGAATTCTCCTCATAGTAATGATAGCGTTATCAGAGATATCTACCCATCAACAATGAATATCTATTTATCTGAACACACCTGTTTTTTTTAAGACATTAAACCTTTTAAAATGCATATAATTACCTTTACACACTTCTTATAATAACCGAGTTGCACACATGAAAATGTAGTCACAAACATGGATTTTTGTCAATTGAACAAAGCTTTATTTATGAACACTCATTCCATACTTTAACAACAGGGTATGCCAACATACACACATGGATAGTGGTTTGATTCAGTATTAGTTCCAAAGGTGGGACGTCACAGCAGGGACATTTATTTTAATTACAAAACAGCCCACACATTAAGTTTTTTTAGTTTTACTATTTTCAGAAACAGGAAGTTTCACCTTTACCCTTTATTGGATTACACAACTAGAATTAATAATATTTACAGTCATTATTTATTTACATTGCCAAAGCCTGAGATAAGGGAGGGACAAAAAGAGTCCTATCTACAGTTCATAGTGCCCGACAGTTGAAAAATACCCCATCTCGGTTTGGGGAGAGGGGGCGGAGAAATGACATGTTCCGACTGTGGAAGAGTACTACTCCGACACCCGTTTTAATGCTAGGACCTGAGTCACAACAACAGGCCACAAAGAGAAGAACTGAGAACTCTGGTTAAGGGAAACCACACACAGATATTTGAAAGAAAAGATTATTAACAGATGACTATACAAGTTCATATTCACTACACATAGGCTGTATCTCCATCCCCATCTCTCTTACAGTGTCAAGAGGTTTAAAACCGATACGCTTCAATGTAGTTGTGGCTGAACTGTTTAAAAGCGCTTAGAAAAAACAAGACAGCCTTAAAACATCATCCTGCATGCGTTTTAAATAAGCGGCTCTCTGTACAATGTGTTAAAACAGTGGTGGTGGTGCTACTAGTGATGTTCAAATGAACATAATGATGATAGGCTTCTCTCACTGCAGTGGTTAAAAAACATTGCAGGCAAGCTAATCAAAGACTTGACTTTATCACTCTTTCAGAATTGTTTTTAAAATTTCTATACAGAATTCATTAATCCTGCATCTTTCACCCTTACACTGAACATTTAGCATTTCTGTATGCACACATGCATGCACTCACACACACACTCATGAAAAATACATTTAACCAGAGAAAAAGGCCAAGTGTCAACATTTGACATCTAAATATAAATAAGGCAATTAACGCTAGCTCTTTTAAACCTTCTAATGATTAACATTTACATATAATTGAATATAGCCCAGTTGACCAATTTAATGGTACATTTCTGCTGAGAAATTAGGAAATTGGAACAGAGTTGTTTTTCACATGCAGCAAAAAAAGTATTTGAAAATAAAAGACATATTAAACCTGTTCAGAGTAAATCACCACAGTTCCTCTTGAAGTGCTCCCACAGTGAAACTGTGGACTCTGTGTGAATGTGGTTGATGCCTCATGTCAAGTGTGTACTACTATGCAGTATCCACGCAGGACCATCTGGCTACAAAGATACAGTACAGACAGTGTGGCTAGACCATGCCAAATTGTACCACTC
Source organism: Gadus chalcogrammus (assembly GCF_026213295.1). Classification (NCBI taxonomy): domain Eukaryota; kingdom Metazoa; phylum Chordata; class Actinopteri; order Gadiformes; family Gadidae; genus Gadus; species Gadus chalcogrammus. Next base: position 16,714,663 of record NC_079424.1, read on the forward strand.
TCTTCCCTCCTTCCCCTTTAACATTTTCCAGTGTGGTTTTCTTTTGTAGACAGTGTTTTTATGTTTATTTGCATTTCCTCCAGCTGATGGAGACCGTGTGTGTATATTGTGTGTGAGTGTGTGTGTTCCTTTGAAACCAAAGTCTACACCACGCCCTCGATGAAGCTGGTGTCCAGGTGGACGATGAGCATCCTCAGGAAGGACATCTCTTTGCGTGTGTTCTCGAAGATGATGCGTGGATCGTCAGACTGGCACCGAAGGCAGTTAGGAGCCATCACCATGGCGAGGTTGTTGACGTCCATCTTGGTGACGGACACGTTGGCGGGCTGAGCGAACACCTGGGAGCCACGAGAGCGACAGACAGAGAGAGAGGGATAGAAGACAGTGAGAGAGGGAGAGACAGAGAGAGAGAGGAAGAGAGAGAGCAAGAATGACAGAGAGAGAAAGAGAGAGAGAGGCAGGGTGAGAGAGAGGTAGAGAGAGAGAGAGGAAGAGAGAAAGAGAGAGAGCGAGGGGAAGATGGAAAAAGGCACCAGTTCAAAAAAAGGCAGCAGAGAGGGAGCTAGGGTCTGCAGTACACATAACGACCTTTGAGCAGATGTGGCCGGTGCCCTAGCACCTTACTCTCGGTTCTGCTCTCAGAGGAAAAGTGGTCTGCCCAACAGGTTCCAAAGGTCAATCCAATATTGAATGTTTTCCCTGCATTGAATATTAAGTGAAATTTCATCACCATCATGGGTTTCTGTTTAGTTCAAGGTGTTGCAATCGGTGTTGCAATAGACTGAAATAGTATTTCAGACACCCATTTAAAATTCTACTTCTATTAATATTTAATAATAGAGGATAAGGTCAGTTCTTCTCTATGACCTTCTCCTCTATGGTCCGCTAAACTCTAATCCTTCCTCATCAACCTCATTTAGCCTCTTTGTCATGGCCACGGTGGTCTTACCTGCAGGAAGTGGATGAAGTAGCAGAGCACCAGTCTGTTTAGCTCGGGCAGGGACTGCACCACGTCGATGGCCGCCATGGGGTCGTCATAGTTACTGACACACTGCTTGTAAAAGTTCATGGGGATCAGGGGCTCCTCAAGCTCCCGGTACCACAGCTTCATCAGAGAGGCTGCGGGTTAGGGGGGGACAACACAGAGGTCGCACTCATTATGAAACTAACTAACACACACACACACACACACACACAGTCACTACTCTGTGGACCAGGTAGAGTCAATTGTTCCTTGTAAATAAGGAATGCTTGAATAAAATGACATAATAGATTAATGATTACCCTTTATGATATGGCTAATGATATGATCAAAATCAAAATTTATGTATCATTAAATAATTAATAATTTGATATAAAGCCCATTTTTTAAACAACTTAAAATGGAAGATACATTTAAGCATTCCATCACCCAGACATAAAGATACATATTAGGTATATCTGACTCATATATAATGAGGATGATATGATCAAACAGTCAGGTCACAGTGTTTGCTCACAGGGGACGTTGGGGTCTGAGAGGTTCTCTGGGATCCTCCACTGGTCCACCTGCAGCTTCAGAGCGTTCACCTCATCGATGTCTCCGGGGACCCTGAGGAGGGACCAGGACAGGGGGAAAGGTCAGTAACACAACTCGGCCACAAGAGGGAGCCACACGCCCACCGATCCCACAGTCTCCCCTTGTGTTGTGTGGCAAACGCATTATTCATTTAGGGCCAATTGTCTCTAAATGTGTCGTGGTGACTTCGGAAATGCGCGGTTCTCTTTTTGCCGCTGTTCGCCAGAACCATAAACAATAACTGAATAAATATTAAGAGTTACAAACATGAGATCCTGTCTAGAAAAGAGTAATGTTTGGTAAGATAAAGGACAGGTCTCCTAAACAAATCACATTCTCTAACAAATGAAGTTTGACTGGCGAAGTCCATATACAAACACACTGCATGTCACGCAGAGAGAGAGAGAGAGAGAGAGGGGGAAGCTCCCCTCGTGCTCGGACGCCCACACTCAGTCGACCATGTAAACACATATTATGAAGTATCAAATGAAACAAGCGTTTGGTTCCCCGGGAGCGCAGAAGGCCGTGTTTGTTCTGCCGTCTACGCTGTGTACTGTGCACAGTGGGATAAGCCCGCTTCAAACTCACCCGACCCTGCAGACCACACACATGTGTCTATGTACTGTACTCCCCGCCACGGCCCAGTGTTTGCACACGTGCGCAGGGCAGGCACATGACAGTGCGCACAGGCACTCACGCACACAAACACACAAACACTAAAATCCCTGTTCCCAGAACAACGCTGGTGAACCTTCTAAACTCCAGTCAGACAAATCAGATTTTAGGTTAATAATCAAGTCTGTTATGGACAAGCTCAGATCTGGGTGAAAGGGCCGTTTGAAGTTATTTTGCTTATTTTGTTTCAACCAATCATGCTCCTTGAGGTGTGGATCAATAAGCATCTTGTGGGTGACTTGGAGATAATCATGCAGGCTGGCCACTGTAAAAATATTTAAAAAAATTATCAATACCCTTTGGAAAGCTGCATCCAATTAAACAATTGATATGTTTTTCAGTAGAAACAAAACAAGGAAAATTAAACTGGAATGAAGGCATAACTCTGCCTGGTTTCCGGCCCAGGCTCTGCGTCACCTTTCCCATAGAAGTTCTGCTATTGCCAAGTAAGACTGCCGGATCCCAGATTAACTCAACTCTAGTCTCGGCATGCAATCGGCTCGTAGCTCTGTGTGTTCCGTGTCTCACCTGAAGATTCCTTCTGTTTGGGCCCCGCCCAGAGCCAGGACGTACTGGGAGAGCTGCACCTGCACCCACGGCAGCTTCCTGTCCGGGAAGAGCTCGCTCTGCCTCTCCATCACCTCCTCCAGGGAGCTGCCGAACAGGGAGGGTGTGACGATGGCCCGCCTGCTGTGGTCGATCTCCTCCAGGGTGGGCTTACGAAGGCCCTGGGGTGCAGAGAGAGAGAGAGAGAGAGAGAGAGAGAGAGAGAGAGAGAGAGAGAGAGAGAGAGAGAGAGAGAGAGAGAGAGAGAGAGAGAGAGAGGGCAGAATTTACTGCGTGTGAATCAGTGCCGTGTCTTCTTGGCCTGCGTGCATCTAGATAACGTCTGGACGGAGGATGACTGATGGTGTTTTTACCTGTGTGACTGTGTGCCATGGCCTACAATTATGTCTGACTGTGACTCAACACAAGCTTTTCTTTGTACTGGCCCCTATGGTTATGATTTGCTGATGGGGGCAACTTTCAACACCTTCCCCACCGTTCCAAACACTGGAGTGAGCTGCGGTATCGAGTTTCTCCCGGCTCACCTTCTTGCCCCCTGTGATGGCCACCTTCTGCAGCTTCCGGTAGCAGAACTTGGCGTAGGTGCTGATGGGAAGACCTGTCGAGATCAGAGAGACAACGTTAGAACCAGGTCACTATATATTCTTAACACACAGCAGGAACCAGCATTCACCCCGTCCCTTTAAAGTACCATGTACCGCTGTGTTTAAAACAACATATACTGGGTACATAATATAGTGGGTACAGAGCAGGGGGCTGGTGTGTGCAACAGGCTGGGGCGGAGGGTGGGACTCCTCGCACATGTCGACTGTGTGTTTCCGTCCGATGGGGGATAACAGAGCGACCGGCTCAACTGTCATGCGTATGGAAAGATTTACAGCCACTGAACAAAAGCCCAGGGAGAAGGGAGCTGACCCCGCGCATCCTGTTGGGTTGATTCATCAGAGCCTGGGAGACATGTGAAACAGGCCAGTCGGGGGGGGGAATCAACGAGGAACCCAGAAGCTGTCTGGGGCCCACGCGCTCCAGTGTAGGCTGGCTCCGTACCAGAGCTGCCTCACTGGAACCATCGGTAGTTATGGTAGCGACAAGCACGGCCTAGCCCATAGAGAGCCTGGGGTGACACAAAAAACTAAGCGGGAGTAGTGAAAGAGCAAAACAGCTGAGAGAAACTCCCTGCATTTCTCTCCCTGCAAAATAATAGGTTTGAACGTTGATACTACTCGCAAGAAGGAAGTCACCCCTGGCCTTTATTGGAAACCCTGGTTCCATCAAAACAGAAGCGTCTACTTCGTGTCGTGCAAGGTTCCAACAACACCCATGGGGTCGATGCTCCTGTTCCTCTAATCTCTCCTCCAGGTATGAGAACCAGGAGCTTATGGAGAACGAGCGCTCCTTCCAGGATGTTTCCCGGAATGAAAGCCACCGGATTTATGGCAAACAGGTGACTCGTACGTAGACCGGCCGCTGTCGTTAATCTCAAGCGAGTTTGACTATACTTATGTCTAATTCACAGCGATCCTACCAACAGTGCCCACCTTGATCTTGGGAGGAAAAGGCAGAGATTGTTTTCCCAGAGTTCCCAACTCCTAGGTTGTTTAATTTTCAGAAAAACAGGGAGAGGGAACCTTGCATGGTTTCCTACTACGATACCGCAGCGGTATCGTAGCGATCGCAGTGCCACGTATATTTACATGTTGTTTCTCGTGCCTTGAAACCACAACAGCGCGGCCCTGGTTATTGGCCCCTTGAGATTTGCCCCGGTGGACAAAGAATGTCACGGCCGCATTCCACTTTCATGCTAAAAGGCTCAGGGTAGCAATGCTAAGGGCAGGGTCTTCAACGGGATGTTGGGTAGACTACTCACCCCCCCTCTGACCGACACTACAAGTCTTTGTCTCAGTTATTGTTTATGCGTCTCGGCAGCAAAGGCCTGTCTTAGCTCGTCTGTGGCAGCGTTGGCTGAGAACAGCTCTCCCCAGACTAAGGCCCCAAAACCCCCCAGAGGAATCCCGTTTCCAAGCCCACGCCAAAGAGCCCATGCTAGGCAGGGCCTCCAGCTCCCACTCGCGTCTCCCTCAGACACAACACAGCTCAGTCCCGGATCCACCATCCATCAAGTGGCGACAGCCGCTCTCATTATACTGTTTGTGTGGATGGTGAGGCGAGGTGTTTTGTTCTCCTGTGGTTGACCTTCACTGAGAGCAATGATAGCCGCACTACACTGAGACACACAATAAGATCCTCTCTCTCTGTGACCAAAAAAAGAAAAACAATAAAAAGTGACTTGGTGTGTGAGTCAGATGTTAAGAGTGGGCATATCTTTAGCGCTCTTAGTCACAGTAGCACGTTGGCAGAACCCCCGTGGTCTCTGAGTCACGGAAGTGAAACGGAGACCACGGATGTAGTGGTTTGTGTTTTTTTACATAGTGAAACCGTTGGGTTGCTCATGTGCGAGAGGGGCCTTGTGGTCCACTCCAATGAGCTCACGGGCGGGTGAGCAAGCACGCTTTTAAAATGGATGAATGACACGCAACGTGGGGTTGGAAATGAGGAAGAAGAAAAATATTTAAGGATCCACAACATGATTCACAGTACAATGTCTACACTCAACCCTCTGAAAATTGCTATGCTAAATATCTTTAGATTTCTTATACATATCCCCCGCTATGATGTCTGTGGAAGCCATCCGTCACGGCTTCGAGGGAAGAGAGCACATCAGCGATTACGGAGTGTCTGACGAATGGCCAACTGGAGAAAAAACTTTCCATCCACACCACAAATGGCCACTCAAGAGAGAGCAATATGTTAAATCTGTAAATGATTCTCAACAGACTCCAGGGTGCGTGTGTGTGTGCTTGAGGGGAACGAGTTATATCACTGGGATCCCTCCTTCATTCATATCCCTCTCTCTACCCATTTTGGGGCTCTGTCAAACAGATCATCTTGAGCTAATGGGAAACGCTGCACAACTGACACTCTGATGGAGACATCTTGGGTAATAGACCCGGGGTGGGAGAAGGGTAGGGTCTGGGAATGAGATTTTATGCAGAAGAACAAGTAGAGCCGGCTCACCCTCTTCATCCTCTGAGTTTTGTTTGCGCTTCTTCCTGGACTTTGAGTTCTTCTTAAGCTTCAGCTCCTGCTGTTCCAAGATGAACTGAGTCACTGTGGCAAAGACGAAGCAACGCAGGTCAGAAGTGCAGAAAACCAATCACAGCTTCAGCCTCGGCACAAACAATGACTATGTTTTCAGTTTTTGCCTCGAGTAAGAGTTCCCCTTTTAAATTGGAAACGGAGGGAAAAGATGTGGAAACGCACAGCAATCAGTGGACTTTCATAGCAGGAGGAGAAAACATGACACATTAAGCACACCAAGCGGGGAGGAGGGGGAAGGCGGGGAAGAGAAAAGAGAGAAAGGTGACCCACCATGTTGCTCAGTCTGAGACTCACATTTCTTGTCGCTGCTGGGCTCCGTGTGTCTCTGGATGTATCCCTCCAGGTAGCAGCGGAACTTGGGCGAAGGGGCGAAGAAGGCCAGGCTGACCGCCATCAGCTCCCAGCCGGCCGCCAGGCTGCGGGGGCTGGTGTTGCCCGTGGTCTGGCGCACCAGCTGCACGTACAGCTCGTCCCGCAGGCCGGGCAGGTCCCAGCACTTGGTGACGATCAGCAGGGCGCAGTGGCGTCGGCCCAGCCGGGAGGGCCGGTCGCCCATGTACGCCTGCACCAGCTTGAACATCTCGCAGGCCTCCTTGCGCACCGCCCGGTTGCTGGTGACCAGCATGGGCTTCTTGATGGAGCCGCGGTTCCAGGAGAGCATGTTGGCGATGGAGACGCGGCGGCGGAAAAGGCCCTGCGTGTGCATGTTGAGGTGCTTGCTGGCCCAGTCCTCCATGCCCATGTCGGGGGGCGGCGGCTGGCGCAGGGAGGCGTAGGACAGCGTGTAGGTGGAGCCTCCGGGCCGGCCCTCACCCCCGTCGCCCGCCTCGCGGTTGTCGTGGGGGGCCGGCCGGTGGGGGCCCAGGGACGCGGTGCGGCCGTCCACCATGCCTTTCTTCCTGCTTTCCAGCTGACCCTGCAGCTCCAAGGTGCCCGTCTGTGATGGGTGGGGGGATACACACAGAAGTGGTCAGTGAGAGGGAATAAATATAAAGAGAGGTAAGAACCAGAGAGGAGGAGGTGAGGACATGAGGGGAGGGGGAGTCCAGCAGAGCACAGGGTGGTACTGCGTGTACATTCCACCGAATGTCTTGCACTCCATCCTTTCTCGAATGCACTTCTCTTCAATGGTGAGTCGGAAGCACTGATACTTTTGTGTGGCGACATGCGTAGCCCATAGGGAACCTGTTGTCCCCACAAAAAGCAAAAAGTGAGAAGTGAAAGAGAAACATTGCAGACAGAAACCCCCTGCCGAGAAATACGAAAACAGGAAGGACTGATTTATGGGTTTTCAACGTCTAAGAAGGAAGTCAACCCTGGCCTTTATTGGAAACCCTGGTTCAAACCAAACGGTGGCGTCTGCTTCTTCTCGTGCAAGGTTCCAACAACACCCATGGGGTCGATGCTCCTGGTTCTCTAATCTCTCCTCCCAGAACCAGGGGCAGATGGAACCTTCCATAATGTTCCCCGGAATGAAAGCCACTGGGTTTATGGCAAACAGGTGACTCGTAGGTAGACCGGCTGCTGTCGTTAATCTCAAGCGAGTTTGACTATACTTATGTCTAATTCACAGCGATCCTACCAACAGTCTGCTCCCCTTGATCTTGGGAGGAGAAGGCAGGCAGTGATTGTTTCCCCAGAGTTCCCAACTCCTTGGTTGTTGCAGGAGCAATTAGTAACTGGTTTTATTGCACAACAATTAGAGACATCTGATGTCTACGCAGACCCTTTGGTCTTTGCTGCATTTGAGTGGATATGTGATGTAGGAGATGGGGATCTACCATTCTACACCCCTATCACCCTAATGAGAATCCCCAACCCCCCCGCCAACTTCTAAACCCCCACCCCCCCTTAACCATGCCACTTCTCTATCTGTGATTCCTATCTCAGGTTTGAGACCTCGTGGAGCCCCTTAAGGCCTCTCAGACATGCTGTGTAAAAACAGCCAGGAACGACACGAGACCGGGTGCCAGACCCAGAGCTCAAGCTTACCAGGCACAACATAAAACACGTTGAGGTATCTTTTCAATGGAGGCGGTGATGTAATGCAGGGCCCAGAGCGTGCCAGACAAGCTGGACTTTAGATTTAGTGTTTCTCCGTCAAACGGAGCAGGTCCCTGTGGTTTGCTCCGTGTCTAGGTTGCTCTGCTTTTGGCCAGCATCACTCGCTCGTGTGTGGAGCTCATCGTCTGAACATGAGCAGCATGGGGTCACTTGCCAATAATGAATTGCAACCAGGGGCACGTTCGAACGGCCAGTGCTGTACTCAACGGATGAGGACATTGCATATTTTCTTCCAAATTCCCACGTAATGTACAGATGCACCAGAATAAAGTAGGGATTTGGTAATGAAAAGAAATGCTACCGAGAAGAATCACACACAAGCACCTAACTCATTTTTTGTTTGTTGTCTGGATTACCTAATTAAAAGAGTTCCATTTGCAATCAATCCTCCATTTTACAGGAGGAAGAAAATGTGATGCATAGAATCATGAAATGTCACATGGTCTTGCACACCAAGCTATAATCCCGGTTGCCGTTTGGTGTGTGTGTGTGTGTGTGTGTGTGTGTGTGTGTGTGTGTGTGTGTGTGTGTGTGTGTGTGTGTGTGTGTGTGTGTGTGTGTGTGTGTGTGTGTGTGTGTGTGTGTGTGTGTGTGTGTGTGTGTCTATGATACAACAGGCTTGGAAAACATTCCAAGGCAGACTTAGGGGAGTTGGTGGTGGTGGTTGGCGGGGGTCTCTCAGTATTCTTGGACGCTGTATGAACCACTATGGTCGCAGTGCTACCAGTAACCCTCATTAACAGCCTTCCCCCTCCCCTTCCACAATGTTCTGACAGAACCGGACCATATGGGTCGCAGCGGCCCTCCTTCCTGACCAGGGGATGCCATGTCCTGCATCTCCACTGGCTACTATGGGCCCCTAATGTCCGGCTCCACGGCTGGCACCCGAACATGGGATACATGCAGAGCTGGGCAGATGGAGGTTTGGGAGGAAGGGGGCGGAGATGGTGGCGAGGGTACAGGAGGATACCAGCCCCTATGATAGGCCTGCATCCATCTCTTAAGAGGGTTTCAGAATGCTACAGCCTCCTAGGAGACGTAAAAGACAAAGGGAGCTGTGGTCCTTCGGCCATATGGTTTCCATCCATGGCCCCTAAAAGAAACGCTCCCTCTATGGTCGTGGTGGAGAAGCACATAAGGCCAAAAGCCATTATGCAGCGAGGCCCGGGTATGATTCAGCTGGAGGGGCTTTGGGAGATTAGAAGTAGCGGAACGTGGAAATCTCCTTCCCTTATGTAACTGTCTGGAGGAAAGAGAATAGCTCCATGAATCCAGATCATGTGCACCTGAAGTAATAAGGCCAGATCATCCTGAGTTCCTTTCCACACGCGTGTGATTCCGTGTGCATGCACGTGTTCACATGTGTGATAAATAACAGTTAAGTTATTCCGATGATGAAATACCCTTATCCGAGACATTAAATCAAATCGTTCCTTATTCTACTGCAGGGCTTTCTGCACACTCAAACAATTTGAATTTTCAGGTCCCTGGACAGCATAAAGTGGCCAGAGGAAGGGAAAGTGGAATATTCCTACATCACGTCAGGATTGTTTTGCTTTGTTTCTGGGGACAAACCCTGAAACGCAGTGAAAGCAAATCCTTCACTAATCTTAGAGTGAATATAGCACTGAACAGGCACAGGGAAATTCCAGCAATTCTAGCCCAAATAAACTGAGGGCAAACAAACTGTGTGTGGTAAACCGACTATTGAGCTCTTCATTAAAATTCAAGGGTTTACAGAAATCAAACAGCAAATTTACTGTCTCTATTACCACAAACACACCAAGTGACACAAACACACACCATAACATGAGCAACCTTAACAAACATACACGATTAACACAACACACACACACCACATCACACACACACACACCATTTCACATCACACACACAAGACGTGGAGTCACCTGTGAGGCAGGTCCTGGGGTCTCCGGTGAAGACAGGCTGGCCTGGCTGGTGATGCTCTTCTCCAGGGTGTCCACCTTCTCGTAGGTCCTCTTCTGCCTGCCTGGCAGCTCCAGGGGGCTCAGAGCCGGGTTGCTCTGGTGACCCGCCCTGCTCTTCGACCGGGCGAGCGCGGCTCCGGTCAGGTCCTCCCTGGAGGAGCCCCTGCCGGCCGACGCGCTCCCTCCCGCTGCGCCACCTCCGCCGTACCAGCGCGCCCCCCCGTCCACCGGGGACAGCGTCCGGGGAATCACCACCCCCACTCTCTCCCCGAGCTCCGGGTCCAGCCCGGCCCGCACCTCCCTCATGGTGTTGGAGCGGCTCACCACCTCCCTCATCTCCGCCATCAGACGCTCGTTGAGCGCCGACAGCTCCCCGCTGCTGCCCACCGAGCCGGGCCGGCCGCCCGTCCCCGCGGCCCCCGCCGCCCCCGTCCTCCTCCGGCTCTTCCTCCTCAGGCTGGGCGAGGGGCCCGTGGAGTAGCCCGAGTCCTGGTAGAGGGGGGGCGGCTGCGGGGTGGACGGGGGGAAGTCCTGGGACGCCTGGCTGCTCTGTCGGCTGTGGCGGGCCTCCATGGCGCGCTGCACGGTGGCCTCCAGGGCCCGCCAGCTCTGCTTCTTCTCCAGGGTGTTGGGCCCCGGGGTCCCCGGCTCCCTGTCCCTGGAGGGGCCCCTCGGGGCCTGGTGGGGATGGGGCCCGGCCGGGTGCTGGGACGGCGGAGGCTCGGGTCTGGAGGTCGGGGACGGGGAGCGAGTAGAGCCAGGGGAGACCTGGGACAGGGTCCCCTGTTTGGGGTCCACGTTGACCATGTGCTTGATACACTCCAGGCCGGCTGGGCTGTAGTCCGACTCAGAGGGGTTCCTCTTGTGCCTGGCCCCCATGTGAGGGGGGCCCGGGTGCTGGAGGAGCCGCGTCTTCTGGAGACTGTGTGTGGGTGTCAGGCGGGGCAGGCTGGGGTTGTTGTGGAGGTGAGCCCCCTCCACCTCCATGTCCATGGGCGGCTCGTCGTAGATGGGGCATTCGGTCACGGGGTCGTCGTAGAGGGGGGCGGTGGAGCCGTAGGGGGGGGAGGCGGGGCGCGGCGTGCTGCTCTGGGACCTGAGCAGCAGGGGGCTGGGGTGCCCGCCCTCAGTCATCACCAGGCAGAAGCTACCGTTGCTGCCTTTCCTCAGGTGGTGGGCCTGGCGGGGGTCCGACGTCATCTTGCCCGAGGGCGTGGTCTTGTATCCCTGGGCGGTGCCCAGGTGTCCTCCTGGAGACTTGCTGCCGGCGGGGTGAAGTGTGAAGGCGCTGGCCTTGCTGATGTGTGTGCTGGGCTGGGCGTTCGGTTGCACTGAGGGACTGGCCTGGCTCCTGCTCATACTGTTGACCTTCACCAACATGGCCGCCTTAGAGCCTGGTGGGGGCTGCCATCTTTGAGTAGTGTCCCTAAATAGAGAGAAAAGACAAGAACACACATTTTAGACGGGAGGAGTTACGACGTAGCTCACATCCAAGCCAAAAAAAAAAAGCAAGCATTCAAGTGTAAACAAGCTAATCTCTGCCATCTTTTTATTACACACTGGCTGGCCTGGCCAGCCCGCGGAAAAACAATCCACAAATTCTCCTCCTAACAGTTTAGTGACCCTCAAAAACCTCTGGTCTCTTTTTAGTGCAGCAGAGCATCAATAGCCGTGTGTAGCCCACAAAACAATAACTCCAATGTGTGCTGTGCAAACCAGAGGCTAAAAACAACTTCTACGTAATGGACTGCAGCACAGCTGTCTACAATCCATCCAGAATGTAGCCTCTGGTGCCTCTGGCAGAAGGAGGCTGGCATATTCTTTTCTAGCTTTCTCATGCCTCCGGGAAAAAAAAGGGAAGATTCTGCTGCATTCCTCCATACGTTCCAGACAGAAGCATAACTTCCAGCTCTTATGGCCTCTAAGTCTGTTGTCTGTAAGAGTTAATGAGTATGGAGGGCTGCGTCTCCAGGCACGCTAGGAGGATTTGCGTTGCGATCGCTAAAGGGTTACAGTAGTCCTACAGCACCGTGATAAACCTTTCTCTGATTGGGGAGTTAAAGGTTAATTCCTCTTCTCAGGGCATTAGTGGATGAGCTGAAGTCCCAGGCTCGGAGGTACAGCGTTGTAATCCAGGTCAGCGACGAAAACAATCTGTTTAGTAAACTGCACAGTCACCGGCCCTGTCACTCAGGCCCTGATCCCAAGCCGTGCCCACGCACGCCATCATAGATCAACAACGGCACACCATGGCATTTTGACCGTACTGCCGTAGGCCATCATCTGAGTCTACTAATGATGACTCATTTGCTCAAATAACTGTCCTCCTTAAGCAGGCACACACACACAAAGACACATTCATATACACACACACAAAAATACGCACACACACACAAGAACACTCACACAGACCCAATACACTAATCGCCTAAAACCAAGGATGTCCTAAAGCAGGAACACACTCATACACACTCTCTCACACACACGCCCACAAACACAGCTTGCCTGACAGCAGTCGTGACGCAGTACAGACTGTGCGCCAGGTGCGTGCCCTCCCCCAAAAAGAATCATAAGGTCAACCCAGTTCTTGGAGCTGGAAAACCCGGCCGGCATGAGACTTTGGCCCTCCTCTACCACAGCCCTCCTCACTCCCTCTCACCACCGATGCCGTTTCTTAACTGGATCAGAGCGGCTCACCTTCTGTCCCTCCCAGTGATCCAAACAGAGACACAGACCTGCCGAGGAGTCCACCGCTGCCCTGGGCTTTTTCCCCTGCTCTTTCCTTCTCTTTTCTCCGGGACTCGCTGGAGAGCTGGGACAGGAAAAGGACTCACTGGGCGGAGGGAAAGAGGCGGGGTGACCCCTCACCCCCTCGCTCCCTCTCCCTCTCCGTCTCCCTTAATCTCTCCACAGCCTCCCTACGTTTTTCTGGAACAATGAGCAAACAATTCCCCTGAGGTTCCTCGAGCCAACGGCAAACTTCCTTTTCACTTCTCTCGGCCGCCACTTCAGCCCCTCGCTCTCTCTCTCTCTAACTCCCTTTACCACCCATGCCCACACCCACACGGCCTTACACCCTCCCTCTCTCAGGGTGGAGTGAGTCACGCCACCTTGGTGGTTTGAATGTAAACAGAGTATTGTCTTCAAGCGATCCCGCAGATGCGACCATGCATGGCCATGCACACACACACGGCTAGGTTGAAGCCACCTGGGAATACCACGCGAGAGGCGCTAGTTCACCACACAAACACACACACACGCACACGCACACACACACACACACACACACACACACACACACACACACACACACACACACACACACACACACACACACACACAGTCGGGGGTTGGGCCACTGTGTTGGGAGAACTGTTAACAGGAGGAAGCGCTGTTTGTTTGAATTGCAGACTTTAAACCCACCCATGTTCCTGTCTTGTCTGTCGTAAGTGTGTGAGGTGGTGGGAGGGCACCGCAAACCACTGTGGTTTCACTACAGGGAAAATGCGATTTCTCATATCTCGTATTAAGCATTTTATTTAATGCCGACTTAAATAAATATTGACGTCTCACATGTCAACATTATTGAGGTTTGAAATCCTTTGTGTGAATAGTTTAAGTCCCTTTAAAATGTGTGTGGAAAAATGTCTGCGACACCCCCATCCGTAAACATCAATGCCTCTCGTATTAACCAGCAGTGCCAGAAGACCACACACTCCAAAACCACAATAATAGCATTCCAACCTCTTCTGTACACAAGCGTATCAAAGCACTCTCTGGCACAGCTCTATCTCACATGTGTCTACAAGGGGGCCCGTTGAGGTGGGCCTAGAGAGAAATACAGAGAGAGAGAGAGAGAGAGAGAGAGAGAGAGAGAGAGAGAGAGAGAGAGAGAGAGAGAGAGAGAGAGAGAGAGAGAGAGAGAGAGACTGGCAGTGAGTCATCTTCTTTATGAGGAGCGACCCTGAGAGTGTCGTGACCAAATGCACTTCCTGTCTGAAACTTCCCATGTGGGGGATTTGACGGCTTCCCTATGCAGCGTAAACAGGATGCAACATAACTTAATGCAACATTCACACAGCACACAGAGGGCGGAAGACAGGGCTGGGGGGCTCGAACTGTACTTATACACGGCTTAGGTTGAGCTTTGAGAAAATTCCTGACATCATCCGTTCAAAAAAGGCTAGTGCCGCTGGCGCCCGATGAACAATGAAAGAGGGGCTTTGGGGACGTGTGCTTCTGCTCAGAACGTATCCGAGACAGGATGACACTTATTCTACCTCTCAGCCACTCGCACCGCAGACAGGGATGAGATCAGAGCAACCAAACAACACGAGCGAGCACGGGAGGGGTGGGGTTTGGACCGGAACAAAGTGGCTTTATTCATTATTAAAACAGCTTTAATAAATAAACCGACCCAGTGATCAGTGCTTATCAACCAAGCCTGTCCCTGCTCACGCTACATGAGGTCAGCCAGCCCTCGTACGCCATGCACATGCTAATCCAACCAACGGCTGAGTTCAACCTCATGGGGAGGGCCATTGATGAGGGCTGCCTCCCAGCACTCAGAGGTATCCGATGGGGCTTTTGTCTCTTGTTGTCCGCCTGCTGTTGTTATCGCCCCCCCCCCCGCCTGCGTCATGGACTTCTTCGCTAGCACCGCTAGTGGCACGACAAGTGTGGCAGCCTGCCGATCTGCCCTCAATCTGAATCTGGAGCATTTAATCCCATTACAAACAGCTACAACAACAGCCACAAACACTGCTGGGTCAGCCAAGTACAGTTAAGACTACAAACTCCTAAGACTAAAAACAGGGAGGGCAAAAGGCCCAGTAGTGGAGTGACAACATCAGATGTCTAAAGTGGGAAGGACAGACGAGGAGAAGTGGAGGGCGGTGCTGGAGGGCAGGGGATGTGTAGATGAGAAGGGGTGCAGGAGAGAGGGGGGGGGATGTGTAGATGAGAAGGGGTGCAGGAGAGAGGGGGGGGGGGGGGGATTAGTCGTGGGAGAGTGAAGCAAAGTGAATTGAGCGGGAATCAGCCTTGCATTCCTCAGAGCTCATTCAGGCACGTGGGGGGGTCCGGGTTAGAGCGGTGTGTGCGCGCGTTTGTCTGTGCGTGTGTGTCTGTGTGTGGGGAGGTGCTGCACACAATGCTTGGCTGTACCATCGTCAGGGAGATTCTTCTAGGGCAGCGAGGGGGTAGATGAAGGAGGGGAGGAGGAAGGGGGAGGGTTGTTTGGGCAGGGTGTGTTGCATGCTATTGCAGCTGCCCCTACCTGTCAGGTATTCTTCCACTGTTAGCTGAAGGTTGGGTTTGCTTGCCACAGTTTGGCCCCCAGGCCGGTGAAGCTAGCCTAAACGCTGCAACTCTATGCTTTTGACATAGACGTCATCTGCCTACTGCACCCATCATAAAATAAGAACATTGGCCCATACTTTGACCCTTGGACTCACAGACACTGACATACAAAGAAGCATGCTGTTCCCAGGCCATAGTGTGTGAGTCTGTGACCAAGAGAAGGAGGGAGAAACGTAAAGTGAAATTAGAGCCTTTAGGAATCAAACGCGGTCGGTTGATTCGATAGTGGGGCAGCAAATCAACTTAATGGTCAGGGAATTTCAATTTGTCTCAGCAGCTCTGGTGTCCCGCGCTCATGACCACGGTCCAAAATACCGAGCAGTCGCTGTTCTCCATATCGCCGCGGCCAGCACATCACGGTAACCGTACTAAATATACTCCTGGTTGTAAAGCTGTCCCCTCTCTTTTCCTGCCTGGAACATCCAGCGTTGGAAAAGCCATCAGCTGACTCACGGCTGCGGATGGCGTTATTTATCTGGAGAGCCTTAAATATACCCCCTGGGAGGAGTGAGGGCCCGAAAAACAGAAGTTATTATTATCGTCTGTTCAACAGGAAGAGGAAATGAGAGCGCACAGGCCAGGCTGGAGCTACACAAACACCTCTGAGCCTGAATAGGATTCAGCACCATCTACGTAGAGGAAGGAAACGGAGAAGACAAAGGAGTAAACGGCTAAAGACAATGACTCCAACACTCACTGCCACTATCCAAACCTCACTTTGGAGTTTCAAACCCTCAAGAAAAGAAAAAGAGAGACCAAACGCAGACGAGTGACATTTAAGAGCTGGCTGTGAAGCCCATGGCCTCCTTAGCTCTTGAGCAAGAGACTCGCGAAGACACCTCCATGGGGACATGGAGCCAGGCCAGTTGTCCCACAACAGCTGAACTGACATGCTTCTCTTCCTCTGAGCCAAGATGTCTACCAGCTGTACATATCTGTGGCTCCAACTGAAACCTGCCTCTGCTGTAATGGACCTGCTGGGTGCAGGCCAGAGGACAGCTCTAGTTGCCATGGCGTTAGGGGAGCAGGGCGCGACAGCTTAGAGGTTGGGCCCGGACTGACGCCAGGCGAAGGGGGCACTCCTCTGGAATCTGATTTAGATTTTTTTCCGTTTTTGTTGAGGCCTCACTAGTATTCGAAAATAGTAGCTCAAAAACTATGATCTTATGCAGTACCACAAGGAACCGAGTATAAATATTCACATCAAAGGAAAAAGAGGGGCCAGGAGACCAATAAAAGACAGTTTGGCTTTGCGTCACTGCCATTAGAGCATTATATGACGCCATATAGTGATCTAGTAGAGTTTATTTAAACTAGAAAGTTGTTTTCTTTACACTCCTAAGTAACAGATGGATCATTAATAAGCATCGGCGAATAGTTCTAATGTAGCCGTCTGATTCATTGTGGGCAATGAAAATTCCCATTCAAATCCTCGAGAGGTCCGTGCTTTGCCGTTCGTGAAGGATGTGCCCATTTTGTTAGGGTAACCAGGGCAATCGTGTGGAACAAGCTGCCTCTGGACCTGAGCTGAACCTGACTAGGCTCTGCGTAGAGAGGTTAGGCCATATGTGGTGCCGCGGGTCCCTCGCAAGAGTCCCCCAGAATGCATTCCAGCATGCTCACAGGAACACTCGTAAAACGCGTGGCGCTTACAATGCTATGTAAAATAAAACAAAAGGAGCTTGTTGGACGCCCTGCCGCAGACACATAAAACAGCGGCTCTGTAATTCTTCTTGACGGGGAGGTTAGGAGAGACAAGAGAGAGTGAGAAAGAGATAGCTAGAGGGCTAGGGAGAATTTAGAACCGCGACGACGAAGAACCAAAGCAAGCATTTATGTCCAAAAGAAAACCCGGACATTATCGCTCTTAGCCATAATAAACCATCGAGTCACTTGATTAGATTGCTAGTTCAAAGTGCCACTTTCAATGAGGAAAGGGAAGAAAAATGAGCGCCTGCAAAATCGTTATTGTATATGGCAGACTTAAATGGCATCTGGAGAGCGAAGAGCTGAGAAATGAGCTTACCAAGCCGCAGAGATGAAACAACCGCTCTGTGTTTCCAGTGTGTGTAAAGGAAAAAAACGTATAAATAAACTTGTGGCCTCGTCCTCACCCGTGGAGCGAGAGATGAAAGTGTGTGAGGCTCAAGTTGTAAACACAGCCTTAATGAGTGACTCAAGGGTGGAAGGTCCCACAGAGACTCCTCCTCGACTAGTTAGTCTACCTGCAATAACTCTGAGAGGATTCACAAAACACCTGCAAGCGAGTTGGCCCGTGTAGTATTCTGTAGTGGCAAATATTTGCTATGATATTATGAATGGAAAGATATTCATATTAATACCAAATGCAGCCAAACAGCAGTAATATCTCTTTCCAGGGAAGACATCTTTCTGCCTTTTCAATATTCCCTGTTTTGCAGGGTCGTTAAACCATAGTACAATTACTAACAAGAACGGAGAGTTCAGCTGAGCTG